>NC_060274.1:56013978-56376104 GCF_021613505.1 Equus quagga
GACGTTGACTTGAAGGGTTAAATTTTAAGACGTGTGTTATATTCTGTGTGGACAATCTCTCAACTGTTCAAAATATATGTAGTGAGGATCTTCCACATATGAGATACATTAGGAGACACAAGAATGTGATTGGTAAGGTTCCTGACCGTAAGGATCCTACAAGTTATCAGAGAAGGAAAAAAATGAGTAAATAAGTTTTAAGGCCATGTGTACTAAGTGCCTTAAGAACAGAAATATAAAAATCTTGTAACGTCAGGACTCGAGCACACTTAAGTATGAGGCAGACCCAAGCTGGAGGAGAGGAAAAACCTGAGGCAGATTAGAATGAGATCTGGCAAAATGAACCTGGCTAACAACCCAATTGTTAATCTCCAAGGAGCATGGCAAATTCAAGGGTGATTCAAGCAGAAGATTTTAATTCAGAGATGATAGCTAAACAGATATGGCATATTAATAATGATATTAAGAATATTAACAATAATAACAGCTAATATATTTGAGTATTTACTGGGGGGCAGGCAATATACCAAAGATTAACTAATTTCATGCCAATTGCCACATGAGGAAAGTAAGGTTTAAAAAGATTGAATAACTTTTCAGTGGTCACATAGGTGGCAAGAGGAGAAGATGGTAGCTGGAGACTAGGAATTAAGTGCCACTTGAAGAAAGATGGAAGATCATCCTGGGTGATCATTCATTTCACAGAATAGAGAAATAGCTGAAGTAACATCTAGCACCACAGTCTGCAAAAGCATAGATCTACATAAGTTCTATGGATTCCAACAATACCATTGGAATCCAAACTCAGAAGGAAACTGACATGCTAGGCAGTAAAACTGAGGCAGAAGTCTATTAAACAGAGACTCCATGGAGGAAGGACTGTTGGGGAGACAGTAAAGGCTGAGACTCCAAAGTTCACCCCCTAGGACACTGGATTCTCAGTCTATGGAAAAAAGACTGAACTTAAATCCAGAAAATGGAAGACTTGAGGCTCTTGTCATTCCCCCTTCCTGGAAGTGCCAGGCAGTACTGAGCCTACAGATGGAGAGTATCTGTAACTCTAGAAGGGATGGACCAACATTCAAAATTCAGGAGTGGATAAACATTGGATTTAAAAAGGACCTCAGGGAGAAGATAAGAGTTGACTTTGGTATTCAAGAAATAGAAGGACTTATAAAGACTGGAGGTAAAAAAACAGATTTCTGATGAAGCAAAGATGCAGCAGGGAAATAGGGAGTAATCCAGGTTTGCTGAGGCAAAGTGTTTGTTTAGGAAAACATCCAAAGTAATTAGAAAAAACAGATGCCAAAATAAGGACTCCATACAGTATCTGGTAGGATAAATGTTGCCATATATAGTCCTGAGACAGCAAGGAGGCATTTTTTTCTACCTCTATTAATTGTTCAAGAATGATAAAAGGATAGGTTAAAAATCAGTTCAGCATTAATTATACTGTGTGCATATTTCCAAGGCCTTTGATCCCTCCACCATCCCTATTGCTCACTGATTTGGGCCATTTCATTATTGAATTAGTTCCTTTTCTGGGAGATATGCCAGGCAAGTAGGAGGCAACACTAAATCCATCAGTTCTGCTTCTCATTAACAATTCTGCTATTTGAAACTATGAGTTAAAAGGCAATTTTGAGATTACTTCTAGATTCCGTTTCTCTCTCCTATTTCTGCCCGTCAATAACTTGGAATTAGTCGTAAGTCATAAATCTCTTCACAGGCATGTTGGGGTTAGATAACTCAAATATTTACTTGTAAAGAAAAAGAATCACATATTCCCATAAATGTCACACAGGAAATCTCTCTGCAGGCAGCTTCATTCCAGAACAAAGCCCTCTAACAACACAAATGTCTTTCACGGACAAACATATACACAAACAGATGTATTTTTATTCCCTGCTAGTTTTGGATGCCTAGTAAAATTCTTCTCATCATACTCTTTCCTTTTCTCCTCTATCTTTTCCTGACCTATCATTTTGATGTGTATTTCCACTTCCACAGCCCCCTCCTTGCTCTTCTCCTCTTCTTCCCTTCAAGTCCTCCCATCAATACACACACTGGCTTAAATGGAGCCACAATTCTTTCTTTTATACACACACTCAAATGTATTTTCTTCCACTATACTTAGTGGAGAATAATAAGTGAATATTGTAAAAGCTTTTCTCAAATTTAAAATGTGTGAGAGTTTATCATTATGACTAACAGTAATGGTCTTGCACATTTAGTTTAAATGGTGGGAGGGGAGGGAATAAACGGAGCAGAGAGGATAGTCTTTCTTTACTTGCATGTGAAACTGGATAAAAGTGCCAATGCGAGAGTTAAGTTTAATCTAAAAGAGACCGCAGGGATTTGAAGAGAAACTCTGTCAAAACGCTGAATGGGAAGGAGTGACTAGACATGGTTGATGATGACGTGATGTCCCTGCTGTTGTCCTCCTCTTCCTCGGGCTTCGGTCCTCACTTAATTGATAGCAAATGCTCCCTGCTGTAAATCACGGCGTATAAGTAAACTGTCTATGCAAAACATTTGTTCTTACAGACATCACATATAATTAGAAATTTTATAAGTCAGACAAAAAATATCCCACTGGTTAGCATTATACTTTATAAGATGCTTCATCTAAACTTCAATTGACAATGACTCCCAATTTTTCAATATTGTTTGCCTGCTCCCTTATCTCCATTGTTAAATATTTGTAATATACATGCAAACAGTTACTAATACTGGAAAGGTTTTACTTGTAGCAAAATTTTTATATTTTTCAGTGCCTAACTTGCAGGCACTCATTTGGTCTCACAACACTCTGCAAAGTAGGCCTTGTTATCCAAAATGTACATAGAATAAAACCAATTCATGGAGTTACTAGTTCAACACAACTAGTAAGCAATGGAATTTAAGATTCAAATAAAGCCATCTATCAATTTTTTTACACCACACTGCCTTTCACAAATAAAAAACCTTTTGTAATGGGACTAAGAAATTACCATTTTATTATAGACTCCAATGTGCACATTGTTATTTTATATAAATACTCATTATAATGCCCTGCAGAGCACTTTCTAATTCCTTAAAAACACTCTCATAAACCATATGCCCATCCTCAAAGCATCTCAGGGAGAAAAGCAGCACAGAAATTAATCACATTTTACAGACAAGGAAAATGAGTCTAAGAGAAATGTAGGCTGACCAGAGCCTTTATGATCATTAAGCATGATCACTA
The DNA here is from genome assembly GCF_021613505.1 of Equus quagga. NCBI lineage: Eukaryota > Metazoa > Chordata > Mammalia > Perissodactyla > Equidae > Equus > Equus quagga. Next base: position 56,017,208 of record NC_060274.1, read on the forward strand.
GATCACTAATGCCCAGATCTTCCCAGCTTAGTTTTTGCACTATGTTTGAAGCAGCTGTGAGCTGAATTAAATTTGAAATTCTGTCTGAATTGTACTAAATGATATGATATGTGATATGATACCTGATACAGAACACTTATATGATACTGAAGAGCATGAGGGTTAGGGAGAAAAGCTGATGGACACATGCTGATTCTTATGGGAAGTGTGTGAAGATCCTCATGGGCTGGCAGGTAGGGAAAGAGGGAAGAGATTCAAGGTGATCTCCATGGGCCACGTGCTGGTTCATTCTTCTTTCAGGCAGGTGGTGAACCTTAACTCATCAAAAGAGGGGAAAAAGGCAAGTTCTTCTTCAACTAAAAGTCAATCTGATTGGTATTCTTGCTAAAGTTTGTGAAACATTTCTTTATTAGTTTGATGTAACAAACAAATCCCGAAAGGGATAATGTCCCAACACAAGAGAAAGTTATATTTTGCTCAAGTAAATTCCACTTGAGTATTTTTGATGGACAGTTGGCAGTCCACCAGGCATTATCCAAACAGACTCGGCTACTTTTCACATATGGCTCTGCCATCTTCTGCATGTGGCTTCCAAGGTCCTCATGCTTTTCTTCAGTTCAGCCAGGAGGGAAAAACAGCAAGGAGACTATCCAATGGGGAGATCTCCTTAAGCTGTGTTTCACTCATCTTCCACTGGCTGAATTCATTCACAGGAAGCTGGGATATATGATCTTGCTGTGCACTCAAGAAGAGGAGGAACTCCACTATATCATACTGCTTTCTTCTGTAGACCAAAATTTGCATATGTGTGTTTCTTTAAAATTGAATCCATATCTAATGAAATCCTCCGAATAGGCTCATCAGAAAAATAGTACTTATTTTTACTATTGTGACAGAAGTCCTAAATACTGTTACTAGGGCCCATTAAGAGTAGAAACCATCTAATTCCACTTCAGAAATGATAATTTCTATAATTCCTTCATAAATAGCCAAACTCACCTGCTAGGTAAGATTTTAATTCAGCATGAAAATAGAAACAAGTGTAGCCTTGGGTCGTGAGGATGGACGTAGAAGATGGAAAGGTCCAGACCTGAATCTTGACTGTGCCTTTTATTGGTGATAGCTAATGTTTAATAAGTGCTTTCTAAGGACCAAGCCAGTATCTTCACGTGCATTATCATAGTGAACTTTCACAACAACACTTTGAGAGTGGATTTTATGGAAGATGAAACAAGTTTAGAGTTTGCTTCACCGGCCCAAGGACACAATAGGATACAGAACTGGTTTGAGATCTAAAGTTTGAGATTCCAATTCTGTGCTCCTCTGGCATTTACTGAACCTCTCTGAACACTGGCTACTTCACTTGTAAAACAGGACTAATAATACCTACCTCAGATGCATTGCAAACAGTAAAGGAGCACATATGTGACACAACGCCAGGCACACAGTGAAGGGCTTGATTCTTACCACAGTAAATAACTGCTTTCTCAATATAAACTTCAGTCTACCATAGTTTACTTTATTCACCCTCAAAAAATATATCTGAGAAGAATCTAATAAAAATATTCCTTATGACACATGCATTTGGGATGCGAAGATCTCCAGAAATTTACCAAGGGGTAGCTTTGTTGGTAGTAAATAAGGGTTCAAACAGCCTCTGCAGGGGCAGGCCATAATACAAAAGAAATGTGATCTTTAAAGCAGCTATAGAAGAAAAGAGGAGGAAATATAATGGCAAATCCATAATGAAACAGTCAGCATTGGCCGATCTATCAATCCATACGCTGGCAGACAAGAAGGATAAATACTCTCATTATGATTTCAGCGTGCCCCACTTAGTTCTATATGAAATCTGTGGTGCACATTTTCCCCACCATTTAGATGCTCCTTTGTCAGACTTGACACAAGAGCATTTCTCAGATTTAGAAGTTTCATTCTGCTGGGAACATCTTGTAGGCAGCAGTGTGGCAGTGCAGTTAGCATCTTTGGTTGAATGGCAAGGAGCTACAGGTAGAAAGGAGTCATATATTTATTTTGGGAGGATGCGCAGTGCCCACCACAGGGATGGACAGAGAGCAGAGGGCTGGGAACTAGAGATTGAGTGATTTCACACTGACTCTATATCCGCAGTCACTCTCCCTCTTCTGCTGCCTCCTCTGCTCCCAGGAAGAACAGAAAATGGAACGATATTGGAAGGTGCCAAATCCACACATTTTGGCTCAGCAAGTAAAATGCATGGATGATTTTGAGCAGAATCAAGAACAGAGTAGCATGTTCATGGCATTGTGAGGAAACCAATCGATGGGGGCAGAGGTCACTTTTTAGGATATGAGATACAAAGCTGAATTGTAAGCATTAGATAATGACAGAATTTGAAAGTCAGACACTCTGCTCTTTAATACATTATCTCACTTAACTTTATTCCATATTCACGACTTTCCTGTAACGCAAATGTTCTTTTCCTCATTTTATGGATGAGGAAACTGAAGCTTTGAGAAGTTAAATGACTTTCCCAAGATCACATAATTCATAAGTGTCAAAGCACAAGTCATGTTTACTCTGAATCTAGTCTCCTGATGCAGGAGGCACTGGGGTGCATTGGAAGGTTTTTGAACTAGCCAACTCAAATGCCTTATAATTGCATGATCCATGGTAGTAAAAGTAGCCTAGAGTATCATATACTTCCCTAGAGTTATGAACTGTCCCAACAGTTTAAATCATATCACCATTTCCTGACGCCACATTTATCAGATGGGGGTGTTGCAGGCGAAGGGCAGTAATGCTCCTCAGGGAGCTACATCTGGGCCTTTCCATTCTGACATGCCCTTTGGGCATCTTTGTCCACCTCTTGTACCAATGTTGCTCTTCCTACCCATTCAACATGTAGTTGGAACTCCCAGGATCCTCTCATCTCCCTGATCCTCTCATATCTTTCTTGAGCATTTCCCATAATAAATCATTTAACTGATATCAGCTCAAGGTTCTAACAACAGGCCAGATGTAACAGTGAGCCAAGAATAGCTGGCTCTGATAAAAACTGCCAACAATTAGAATGGTCAATGAACTGAAAACAAATAGAAAGGCTTTGGTAAATTATCACTTCCTAGTGAAATCAGACCCAGGCCACCCATAAATTTCTGCTATAACTAAATGGTTATGATGAAAGAACTAGAAAATGACTAAGCCTACAGAGCAGCAGCCTTTAGTTCTCGAACCATTAGGATTAGATATTTTCGTTGAAATGATGAACCACTGATTGTTGGGCCCAACCACGGACATGGAGGAATCAATACTCCTGAGTCTCTGAGTGTGAGCTACCTATGGCCCATTCAGCCAAAGGCATCACTTAAACTTGAGGAAACAACTTCAGTCTGAAGCTGACGCTATAACAGTCTTTAGAAAGTTAAAAGATAAATCATGCAGAATTCTGTTTCTAGGAGAAAAAAAAGAAGAAAAAGGAAAAAAATTCCTTAATTGGTTGATATTATATATTAACTTGTCACATTTGGAGCGAGTTAGACAGTAGAAGGGCCTTAACTTTACCTGAAAGGAATGAACTAAACCAGTGATTCTCAAAGGGCTGTCCCAGACCAGCAGCATCCACATCAGCTGGGAACTTGTTAAAATGCAATTTCTGGAGCCCACTTCAGATCTCCTTAAATACAAACTCTGTGGGTGGAGCCCGGCAATTTGTGGTTGACAAGCCCTTTCGGTTAATCCAGATCATGCTCAAGTTTGATAACTATTGTACAGACAACCTGAATGCACCTTTAAACCTTAACTAAGGTAAAATCAGAGCCAAAAGTACACACAGAAGACACAGAAAGTAAATTTATTACCTAGGCACCATAGTAAATTATTAAACCCTTTCTACCAGTTTTGTTTTCTTTGGCAACTTACATATCCTCATTTCTTTCTTCAGTTTCCTCATGTCTAAAATGGGAATGATAATACTATCTAGTTCAGTAGGATATCATGAACTAATTCTTGTATTAATAAATCTCATATTAATAAAATGTGCCTGACACAATTGTAAGCACTCAAAAATATTAGCTATTATTATTGAAACTTCAAATTAACACCACAAACAAAACACACAAACCTCAAGAAAATGCCCACAGGGATCAAATTTAAGCAAACCAAATGTAAATGAGGTAAATATTCAAAATCAGGAGAAAAAGCAACAAAATATAAATTAGAAAGAATAGCAAACTAAATATAAAGGAAAAACTTCACAAACTGGAAAAAAAGAAAATGTCCCAACTGTGAAGTAACAACAGGAGACGTAGTTAGTAGATGTGATGACCATTCCATCAGGCCAGCTTCCATTTTGAGGAGGAAAAAGTAAATGTAACCTGCCCTTAGAGTAATTCATTCTCGGGGTGACTCATGCTCTCTTAATTTGGAAAATGGATACTGGGAAGCAGAAGATGAGATAAAATATCCCATGGCAATACTCTCTTGGTTCAAAAGTGGTAACCAAGTTCACTCAGAAAGCAAGAGTTTTTGACAAAAGAAAACTTTGCAAACAGCAAGCTCTGTTGCCAGTGAAAAGTATTAAAGAAGACCTAACCAGAAGAAAAAGATGAATATCTCTGACTACTCAAAGTCAAGGTTCAGAGGAAAGGTTGCAACCCAAAACAGAACTGATTTTTTTTAAAAGCCCGTAAGGAAATTTCAAGAAATAATTCAAGATTTAAAAGTCAAATTATGACAAAAGCAGGATGAGAGGTGATTTCAGTAAGGCAAGACACTCTTAAAATTTCTTGGGTCATTTCAAAAATCAATTTTATAACTGGATGAAGACTTGGAAAAGTGGAAAGAAGTCCTTTGCAAGGACTTCCAAATCACTGACTTCATTCATCCAGAACTTGCCTTGATTGATCAGTCATCTTCCTCCCAGAGTGATGGAAATGATTTTCACCTCATCCATTTTCCCCTGTGGTGCTCTATTCTACAGCACATTGTGAGTGTGTCAGCTGGAGATGTAGAGATCAACCTGTATAGTTCATGTCCAATTCAAGCTGTGCAGGCAGATAAAGGAGGAAACATGTGTATATGTGTGGATTGACCTTGGCAGTCAGGCAAAGAGAAAACAGTCATCTTTATCCCATGATTTTCCCGTTCCTGCAGTGTTTTCCTGAGCCTTTTCTACCCAGAACTTGTGAAAGCATGTAAACATTTCATCTACTTGAAAAAATAGAGTATGTGTTATGGGGCAGAGATAAGTGTACCATAGAGTTACTGAAGAACAGTTGGTGCAGGAAGTAAATTAATATCCCTATCCAGCTATGTTGAGCTATCTGTGAAGAAAGATGTTTTCAAAGATGAGCCAGTGTGAGAGACAGCAGAGTCGAGTTCCAGTTTCAGCTCTGCTCATGTGATTTGCTACTCAAGACAAGTTAATTCTGTGGTTGATACTGGATATCTGCTGGGGCCTCAGCTAAGTGCCGCCAGCTGGGACTCCTACGCCTCCTCCATGCAGCTGCTTAGCTTATTCACAATTAGGTGTCTGTGCTCCAAAGGTGAGCATCCCTAGAAAGAGAAAGCAGAAGGAAGGGGACGCGTTATCACTTTTTACAACCTTGTGCCAGGTCACATAGCAGCTGGCACTTCCACTTTATTCTTTTCATGAAGAAGTCACAAAGTCCTGCCCAGATTCAAGGGGAGGGAAAATAGACTCCACCCCAGGAGGAGAGAGTGGCAGAGATCTAGAAGAGCATGTGGGACCAGAAATATTTTTGGAAAATACAATTTGCCATACCAATGAACAAAATAGAAGATGTGTGAGGGAGAAGAGTGGAGGATAGTAAAAAATTGGGCTGGATGGATACAGTATACAAAATTATAAAAGAACTTGAAAATCAGGCAGAAGACTTTAGACATGCTTAAGTAGAAAACTGAGTCATTAAGGGGTTTTGAGCAAAGATTTCTTTGAGCAAAAGATTTTTATTAAATTCCACTCCAAAAAGAGACACATATTGTGAATAAGAGTGAACTTTGCAAAGCACTTTAGGGAGAGTATTTTATAGCCCTGGAGAACTCAACTCTATCTTTTCCCTGTGACCTCCCCCCATTTCTACAGCTGTAAATTTTAAAAGGAGGACAGTGGGAGCACTTTGGGGTATCCACCATATGTCAGACATTTTGAATGTATCTTATTTAAATATTACGAGAACAATCAGAGGTCAATGTTATTATCCCCACTTTACAGATGAGGAGACTAAAGTTCAAAAATGTTAAATAACTTGCCCAAAGTCAAATAGCTTATAATTCACAGAGCTGTGATTAAAACCCAAGTCTGTCTGACTACTAAGCGAGGAATTTTCTCACTATTCATGCTACATAGCCTCATCATTTTGAAGAGGAAAATTATGTAGCATTATATGTTTTATGCAAAGAGAGACGTAATGTAGTAGTCCCTTTCTAGGTAATGGAAAATGAAAGCAACACAAAGATTGAAATAAAATTCTCTGCTTTGGGCTTGGAATAAGAACTTTTTGAGAGGAATTGGAAAGGGGGAGCTGTATCTCCTGACACCACTATGTATAATACATCCTCTCCAGAGCCAGAAGCAGAGACACTTCTAAGTGACTCAGGCAAGCATATTCTCTGAAGAACCAAAAGAGAACTACAATAAAGTGTGTAGATTTGTAGAGATTTTGTGGACCTTCAATCTTCCCTTTCTATCAAAAAACAGTGTTCACATCCCATGTTTCTTTCCCCTTGAAGCTGCATATGTTGTTCTTATTCTGAGATTCAATCTGCATCCCTGACCCCACTCCATCCCTGTGGCCAGGGACAAATTAGAAGGTTGACAATGTTTGTTTTCAGAACTTTTATAGCAACTATTCACCTCTGGGCATCTACAATGTCCTCTATTGATTGAAAAAGAAATGTGATATTACTCTTGCCAGTGGAATTTATATTACAATAAGAGACTTGTGGGTATAAAGAATAAATATAGTAGTAGGATTGCAGGCCCAGTGAGAGGCTGGGGACCAGATCTCTGTGGGCCAGAAGGGAGTGTTCAGCATCTCCTCCAAATCCATCATATACACACTAACGCACTAATTAATTTCAAGCCTGACCCACACCACTTCCACATGTAATTCGTTAGGAAAGGAGCTAAGACAATAATAATAAGATATCCCACTCTAAGGTTTTTCATAATTTATAGAGCACATTCATGAGCATTATCTCATTTGAGTTCACAAACAACATTATAAGGTGGATGTTATTAGCATTATCTTACAGTTGAGAAAACTGAGACACAAAGAGTTAAGATCCTAAAGCAACTTGGCAATGTTTGCCTTCCAGTCTAGCTCTTCTCTCTGTAAGTTGTCCCCTATAAATCCCCCCGGCCCTGTTATTGTCACTGCCTCCTTATGCTTCACCAGCAGCAAAATTCACACAGCCCATTAAGAGGACATTTGTGGCCGAGGCTGACCCAAACACCGGGTTGGAGAATGCTAAAGCTTTTCTTCAAGAGGTACAATAGCAGATATGCAGTGCCAGAAATCTTGCCCTCTGTACCAGCCTGTTGTAATATTGGTGTTTCTCTCAGACATTCTGAGGCCCTGAAAAAATTGCAGAGGGCTATGCTGTTGATTTTATTCTGCAATGGAGATCATGAAAAACTTTCCACAGCTGGGCCCCACCAAGAGGAAATATTACCCACAGAAGCATGAGGCTCAGAAGCAGAAGTCTCAATGATTGCCCAACAGACTTGCCATGGGTTTCCACTAGAGCATCAGAGAAGCTTCCAACTTCCTGTTCCCATATCTGCAACATGAGAGTGTGAATGATCACCACTATCTCAGTGGTAAGAGTCAAACTGCTATGATGTGTGTCACCATTCTGATGCATGAACAGAAGAATAAGGAGCTGAATATACTACTAAGGAACTACAGGAACTTCAGCATCATGACCAAAACAAATGCAGAGAGAGATTGTCTACCACACAGAATATGAGGTGCCTTACAAAATATAAGGAAAGCACTCTTGGAAATGTAGGAATATTGACCAGCAGAAGCAGAAATGGGATCTGCTTTATTCCTCATGCACAGGCCCTTGGACCCCTAGCCTGTGTTGATTGCCTTTGCTGTGGCCAAATCTGGGTATGCTCGCTGTCCTGGCATTTCATGGCTCAGGGTGAAAAGTGGGTGATATATGATGAGAAGGAAAGCCAGCCTTTCTCATTTGCATATTTTACCTATGGAAATTTCCCTTCCAACTCATAACTCTCCAAGTGCTGGCATTTGGGCCATTTTCTTCCCCAACTGGCTTTGTTAAACAGCAGCAAAATGTCTAGGCATTTGGCCACAGCAGAAGGGCAGACAATGCTTGACCGAGACAAAGTGTATTTGACTTGGCAGGTGTGCTCAAAGCCCCCTGAAGGGAGTGGGAAGAATGCTCTATCTAGTTATTCACAGCTGCCTGGTAGGGTAGGATGGGGCATTGGCCCAAGGATAGAGAAAGAGCCTCTCTCATTTTTGCGATGGCCCACCTTAGAGAAGGCAGGCCTAGGTTTAGAACACTACCCTCCAGATCTGGAAACTGAACACCAGAAAATCTTACTACAGTCAGGAAGGTGAAAACAGTATAAACAGAAAGCTTCCCCAGACATCTGCAGACACCCTGGATCTGAGCTAACTGCCACTCACTCCATGACCTTGGAGAAGTCTCATGGCCTCGTTATGCCTCCCATTCCAACATGAAATGACTGCCTGCCTACAGAACTGCTCACCAAGAACTAAGGTTAAGAACTTGGATTTTGTAGTGAAAAATTGGACAAAATATTCTATATCATCATTATAGTAAAATGTATACATACTCAGTTTTTTTGACATCATGACGAGGAGGAATTTTTAAAAGAAGGGCCACATTTCCAAAGTTTCTAAAAGAAATCTGTAGTTTTGCAAAAGCACGGGAACTTCATTAGTGTAAAGTTGGAGATAAAATATCTATGTGATTAAGTGAGTTCACTGAGGACAAAGGCCGTATCTGTCCCATTCACCTCTGTATCTTGAACGCCTGATTAATATTGATGTAAGCGCACTGATTAATATTGATTTAAATAAGTGAATGATGGAGAGGACCAAATTAGAACTATATGATATGTCTAGTCTCATACTTAAAACAAAGTAGGCCCTCGATAATTATTTTTCTTTTTCCTTTTTTTCCCTCCCTTCCTTTTCTTCCAACGTTGACAAAAACACAAAGCTTCTTACAGGTAGGCATCAAACATTAAATACCCTTCAATAGTACTGAGTTCCTAAGCATATTTTTCTAATGTTTTCCTCATCTGACTCTTGTATCTTTATTTTATGACTAAGTCATTTGTGTCCCATCTTTGGGGAGAGGGGGTGAACAAATGAGAAAGAATGACAGGATGGGCCTAATGTATTCCCACCACTGGAAACCAGCAAATACATGATTAGTGGAGGGTCAGCCACGTACAGAAAAAAATATATTTTTGGAAGGATTTCAATAGAAATCTATGCTGGATTTGAGAGAAGAGAGAAATATTGTTAACTTAAATAGATAGGATGCTAGAATTCCAGAAATGTTTGTCCACAGTGAACTTAGAATTGAAAAAACAATATGCAAATTAAAGAATACCTTAAAGGTCATTCAGCCCAACACGTTTGTTCTACGGGTTGGAAAACTAAAGCTCTGAGACTCTCCAAGGCCACATAACTCATCAGAATCCAGCCTGGCCTTCATCACCTTTGTTTAACCTTCTAAGCCAGAATAAATTCCTAGCCTGATACATTTGCTAAGGCTGATGTCACAAGTCTTATATCACATTACTCACAGGGGATACTAGGCAAAGATTCTGTCTACTTTTAGTGATTCTGGGGTAAAGCAGACCATTTGGAATCAGCTTCTTTGAATAACGGGGTTGGCAAACATCACACAATTTTGGCCTGACAGAAACTGAAAGAAGCCAAGTGCCTCATACTGGCTTCAGATTCTAACATCAACGCTGTACTGATTTTGCAGATCAAGTACAGCAAAGAACATTGACATCTTTCAATGCGGACAACACCTTCAAGGAGGACTTTGGAGTCATAAACTTGGTTCTAGTCCCAGCTCTGATTTCAAGTGGCTTAATAATGTAGACAAGGCCACTCACTGCTCCAGGCCCTTGGAGGAGTTGGAAGAGACATTTTATAAGTTCACTTCCACATGTAAGTGTCCATGATTCCCTTATACATCCAATTACCCTTAGAAAAAATTTAAGTAGAGTGCCCTTGAGCCATGTGGTGAAAAGTTAGCTGCCACATGAGCTTAACTAAGTTTCAGTACACTCAACAAAACAATGTTTAATCCATAAAATGTGCCCTCCATTACAGCTTCTAAACCTTCATTAGGGGTTAAAAAAAAAAGGATTTTAAAAGCCTTTATTTTAGGAGAAAATTGACAGGGGATTTCTTTTTTATATTTTAGGACATAAATTTTCTATGAGTCCATTTTATTTCATAAAAAAGGCTTTTAGATGGGCAATTGTGATATTTAATGTCTTTAATCTTCTACATAAATCAAAGCCTCTTTTCTCCTTAGAGGTTAGGTGTGTTCTCTGAGCTCCCACTCATTTGTCTATATCATTAGGTATTGAAGAGTTTTAGTCTGAACCATACTCAACAGAGCCCAGGTATAATCTCAACAGAAGTACACAAACAGATAAATGAAAACCTCAGGAAGACTCTGTTGGAATATCTTGGTACCATCAGCTTTGGTTGCTAGTTTAACTCTACCTGTTTCCTGCTTCTGCATCCCACACTAGTAAACATCCTAAATGATTAAGAGCTAAAAAATCAGCACAGTAAGTGTAACCATAATCAACTGTTTTTATTAATGATTTCTTCAAGACCATACCACAGTCCAGTAAACATGGAGTTGTTCAATGTGCTTGTTCTAAAAGCAGCTAATAGCAGGATGTAATTTGAAGCAGCTTTGGCTCACTTACAAAACCCTTGCTCTGTTAATTGTGATTTCACACCCCACTAAACAGCACAGCCTGGAGCTAATGTTTGTGTGAGGGAACAGTTAGCATTCTAGTCGGGTCCTCTTCACTGTTGTTTTTCCTGTGGCCCTGTGGTTAACTTCTTTCAAAAACTCAGTAGACTGAAATAGTTGCCTTCCTCAAGGAAACATTCTTTCTTTTTTTTCCTCACCTGGCAGTAGACAGCCTGTGGAAACACCTATTATTTTGCTTTTTGCTTTTGTTTTAAGCTTTCACTTTTTCACCATTGTTCCCAGAGCAGCAGCATGTGGCCAATGCACACTTTATGTTTCCTACAGCTGGCTGCCATCAAGCCCTGTGATTAAACAATAGAATACCTCTTTTTCTGCCACACCACTATCCCTGACTCTTTCTTTAACTAACTGCCCCCTGGGGAAATGACAATATTGTCTAAGGGAAGGAAAAAGTCAGCAGGAATTTCAAATCATCTGGGGAAAAGTAACAGGTCTCTATCTAGAAAAAGAACATGTGTTTGAAGAACCTAGTGCAGTGCGTTACACCCACAGATGTTCCCAAACATGCACCACATGTAGATTATATTTCATCCAGGGCAAGTGTCCTGAACTAAATTTTAAAGCAAGACTCTAAAATAAGGATCCCCCTACCCATAGGACTCAAAGTTGTCATATGAAAATGAAGAGGATCAAGGGTCAGCCTGGATGATTTCTAAGGCTTTCCTACTAAAACATTTTATAAACTACAATTACTCAGATTTTAAAAACAAGTACATAAGCTTAATTGTGATGCAGAGGATAGTGGCTGTTTGGAGAAAGGAGCAGTGGAACTAATGCGTAGAAGCATACTTTAGAGGTATACTGTGAAATTTTTCAAAAAATTAGGCTACTGTGCTGTTGTTCACTGGTTGTCATAAAGTCAACTCAAAATCCCAAAAAGAACCCTTATTACCTACTTTTGGCTCACTCATGTGGAAGATAGTGTCACTGTTCTTGACATCACACATGTCAAACTTCCAAAGCTCTAATAACACATTCCAGAAGAGTATTAGAGGGCAAACATTTAAGAATTTGTTTTGTATGGTAATAGCGTAAAAACAGACAAATAAACCAATAGTACAAAATCAAGAGCCAAAAAATAAACCCAAGCATATACTGTCAACTAATATTTTACAAAGAAGCCAAGAATACTCAATGGAGAAAAGATCATCTCTTCAACAAATGGTACTGGGATAATTGGATATTCACATGTAAAAGGATGAAACTGGACCTATATCTTACACCTTTCACAAAAACTAACTCGAAATGGATTAAAGACTTAAATGTAAGGCCTGAAACCGTGAAACTCCTAGAAGAAAACATAGGAACAAAGCTCATTGACATGGGTCTTGGTAACAATTTTTTGGCTATGACACCTATTAGAGCACAAGCAACAAAATCAAAAATACACAAATGAGACTATATTAAACCAAAAAGTTTCTGCATAGCAAAAGAAACCATAAACAAAGTGAAATGATGACCTACGGAACAGGAAACAGTATCTGATATATGATATAATATATATATTATATTATATCATATATCTGATAAAAGGTTAATATCAAAAACATGTAAAGAACTCATGCAACTCAATAGCAAAAAAAAAGAAAAGAAACACCACAACAAATAACCTAATTAAAAAATGGGCAAAGGATCTGAATAGACATTTCCTCCCAAAAATATACGAAAGGCCAACAGGTACATGAAACGATGCTCAAAATCACTATTCATTAGGGAAACCAATTTTAAACCACAATGAGATATCACCTCATGCCTATTAGAATGGCCATCATCAAAAAGACAAGGGATGATAAATGCTGGCATAGATGTGGAGAAAAGGGAACCCTGTACACTGCTGGTGGGACTGTAAATTGGTATAGCCACTTTGGAAAAGAGTATGGAGGATCCTCAAAAAACTAAAAAGAAAATTATCATATGATCCAGAAATTCCTCTTCTAGGAATATATTCAAAGGTAACAAAAACGTTAACTCAAAAAGATATCTGCACCCCCATTTTCATAGCAGCATTACTCAAAATAGCCATGACCTGGAAACAAAGGGTCCATCAATGAATGAATGGATAAAGAAGTTTCGGTAAATATATGTATATGTATATATACAATGGAATATTATTCAACCATTAAAACTAGGAAATCCTACCATTTGCAACAACATGGATGGACCTTGAAGGCATTATGATAAGTGAATAAGTCAAAAAGAGAAAGACAAATAACGTATCATCTCACTTATATGTGGAATCAAAAATAAAAAAAAGAATCTCAAACTCACAGAAGAGATCAGACTTGTGGTTGTCGGGGGGGGCAGGAGGGATTGGAGGAAGCTAGTCAAAAGTCACAAATTTCAATTTATAAGATAAATAACTACTAGGGATAGCTAACACTGCTCTATGATATATAGGAAAGTTAAGACAGTAGGTCCAAGAGTTCTCATCACAAGGAGAAAATTATATATTTCCTTTATTCTTTTCTTATTTCTTTTCTTTTCACTGTATCTATATGAGCAGATGGATGTTAGCTGACTGTATTGTGATAATCATTTCACAATATATGTAAATCAAACTGTCATGCTCTATGCCTTAAACTTGTACTTAAACTTGTACTTGTATGTCAATTATTTCTCAATAACACCGGGAAAAAAAGAACTGTTTTCAATTAACATGCAAGCATCAGTCAGATGCTAACATTCTAGCACAGGATTGTATGTAAAATCCATGCAACATCAGTAATATTTAAGGAAAGCCATATGCTCATTCTTTGTGCAGTTTTAACTAAGATATAAGGTGATGTTTCTCATCGAAAAAATCAGAGCTCACTTTCTAATTCTTACTACCACTGCAAGTTTTCTACCTAATGAAGAAATAATGTTTTTAAACAAAATCTGCTTTCCCCAGGGTATTCAGTTTTCCTTTGGGTGTCATGTGAAATACCATCCGTTGGGCAACATCTGTGTGTCCCACCACAGATCCTATAAAGTGGTAGCCCTCCTATTGTGAAATGGGTCACTGGTAGGCTGTAGAGGGGGATGCTTGGCTAGTTCAGCATCCATTCCACTGTGATAATTTTGCCTACAATTTCCCAGGAATTGCAGTTCAGGACTTTCAAAATTCCCCAAGGTTATTACTCCATATGTATGCTAAGCAGCAAAGTGTAAATGTCTTGTGCTAAGCCACCAGTTAAAGAAACATCTGGACAGTAGATGGAGTTGGCTTCAAAGATGGCTCCAATGAGAAGGCTAATGGATGCCAGGTGTGGAAACAAATTCACGTTCAAAGGTCTCCTCCCTGGTTAGAATCCTTTCCAGTGTCATGACATAGAGGAAAGGGTCTCCTGAAATGAAATTGGAACATATATAGACTTAAGACAAAACTTTTTGAGGCAATAATACTGTAGGAATTTCAGTGAAGCCAACACAAATGCGTTCAAGAAGCAGAAGCACCAGAAAGACAATCAAGCCACTGAAGGTGACTTACATATCATGTTCTTCTTATCTGCCTTTCAGAGTCCTCTGGGACGTTTGGACACAATTCTCAAAGGCAGGAAGTAATAAAAGGAAGGCCAAAGAACCAGGAATCAGACAGATCTGTTCCACCACTCAGTGACTGAGGAGTCCTGAGCAAGTAGTACTTAAGTTTGCCCCTAAGCCAGTTTTACTCACCTATTTTCAACAGAAATCTTGGGAAAAGTAAATAAGCACAAATTGGGTATAAGTTCAAAAAACTGTTAATTTCTCTTTCATTCAGGAATGAAGGACCTAGTCAAAAAGAAAACTAGGATTTATTGTAAAGTGTGAAACAAAGGAGAAAATATTCATTTATTTAGTCACAAATAATTTTTTGCATACTTGCTTTGTGTTGCCTGGCAACACATTATCCATCACAAGGAAAGATCGTACTAACCTACACAGATCTGCTGGTTCTCACAGGTTTAACTATGATAACCGGTGCAAAGCTTGCCAGGTAGCATGTAAAGCTGTTTACTTTATGACCACTAGCATGCTTTTGCAGTACAGATTATGACCAAACATGGAACACGAGCTTTCTGTAGAATAATGCAACTTGGACAAGTCAAATGCTGTAGACTTTACTAGCCCCACAAGCTAACCAACTGAATTAACTTGTTCAGACTTAGAAAAATTTGCTGAGTTAAGAATGAAAAGCAAAAGCATAAAATATTATCTTTGTGTTTCCTAGGAACTAAAGAAAATGAGCTGTGAAAGAGAAAAGAAAAGAAGTGAATGGGTAAAGTGATTGAAAGTGGTGATGCTAAGACTAAATTTAGAGTGACAAGAAATATTTGAGTCTGTTCAAGCGACCAGAGGGAAAGAATACAAGTTACAGCAGTATCTTGAATAGACTGGAGTGGACAGAAGAAGGGTGTGTGAAATCCACATAGAAGAAGGTTGCAGCAATCAGAAACAAGACCAATAGAGACTGATGTAGCAACAGAGAAAAGAAAGCCAAATTTGGAGGCACTGTGATCAAAACAGCCACAAGATTTGGTGAAAGCTTGAGTATAGAGAAAATAATGTGTACCTAAAAGATGGGATAGGAAGGATAATTAAAATCAACTTTCTATATGATTATTTGTGAACAGTTAAATATGAGAATTTCGCTATAACCAGAAACATAAAGCCTGAGGAAGATAATAGAAGCAGATGCATAGGAGATATTCTCAGGACTGCTACCTCCTGACATTTTGATCTTGGGCATAAGTTTCCAGTTGTCTAAAATGGGACCCGGCATCACACAGGGCAGGATGGTCACTCTCAAAGATTAACCACATCTGGAAAGAGCAGTAGTGTCTGCAGCCCTTAGAAGTCCACCACGATGGTTTGCCTGTCCTACCTTGAAATGGTAATCTATCCTAACCTATGTGGTAGAAGCAAACAATTATGGCAAGGAGGGGAGGAGTCTTCTGGTCCTTACCAGGTTTGTCACATTGGCATGTTCTGCCAAAATCAATTTGGGTTACACTTCATATTTAGCTTTAGATGGTTGTCAGAGTCCCAAGAAACCGTATTTTTACTATATTTAGCACAGATGCTGTCCTACTCATCCTTGGAAACTACCAGAAGCCCTGGCACATAATAGATACAATAAGTGATTTTTTTTTTTTAATTATTAAACAGAATTTCTTGAACACTGGAACATAATAAAGCCAAAGATCAATTCCATGGACTTTTCAGAACTCAAACTGTGAAAGCAGCAGCTGCCTCACTTCAGAAGGGTCTGAGGTTCACCTCCTCTCTTTGGAGCTCCCTTTTCACCTTTCTGTTCCCACCCATCCTGAGCAGTTCAGTCACAGGTACCAATTGTCAGACTACTTGTGATTGATGTATTTGTCATTTACATTCAGATTCCTGGTTTCTGCTCGGATATAGGAAGGAAAACAAAGTGGCTGGCTCCCCATGATAATGAGAAGGAGGCCTCTGCATAGCCATCATTCACTCACAATGAGGTAAGGCACCTCATTTTACACCAGGGTCTCTCACCAGGTGATAAGGGATTCTCTCATCAGGGTTAGTGTCCTCAATAAGCCCACAGTTGCAAGTTTATGTCAATACCTCTGAGGCCAATTTGTCATATAAAACCACTTTTAAAAAGTATACAGCCACACTAGGCATTCTTTTTCACTTTATCGTTGCTTTTTCATTTTAAATATTCATTGAAATGTAATATACATACAGAAAAATACATCCATCATAACTGTTTGCCACTGGAAGAATTTTCACAAACTAAACACTCCTCAATGAAACAAGAATCTAGATCAATAAACAGAAAGTTACCAGCACTCTCGTGCATCCTTCCAGTCACTAACTTCACAGCCATCCAGACTTCCAACACCATGGATTACTTTTGCTTGGTTTTGGCTCTTTTATAAGGAGATTCATATAGCATGCACTCTTTTGTGTCTCACCTCCCTTTTATTGCCTGGAAAAACGGGCCTTTGTGTAACATTGGAGTGTCATGATTTCAAGCTGAAAACTTGTGTGTAGCATAAGGAAAGGAAAGCACACCTTAAGGCCATGTTATATTAGGGCTTTATGTTATATTTGGTCTTTTTTGAAACACAGATATAGTCAGAACCAGTTTAAAAAGTTCAAGCTATATAAGAGACATGTTAGTCCTGCTAGTTGAAAATCTAGGTCTCCAGTTATAGCTGTATGTTAGCAGCGTCCCACACTTGGATGTGTACTAAGAGAGGGATCAGTTCTCCCTGAAATACACGCACGGACTTGATGAGAAGGCAGAAGACAGCCCAGACTTGGCGTTGGCACAGTAGTGCCCATGGAATTTAAAGACTTATAATTATTATAGCTACAAGGACCCAAACCCTCTGTAGATGAGGCTCTTAATGCCTTGGGATAATGAAAATTAAGACAATTTGGCTGGCAGCATCCTAGTAAATGTTATTCTCTGGGCAGAGGAGTCAGTTAATGTCCTAGTCCAGTCTGACGAAACAAGGGGTGCCCAGTCCCCTCTCAATAAAACTCAGTATGACAGGCAAGGATCAAGGGAGCAGGGATGAAAATACATTTTTCTGGAGAAACAGAATAAATCAATTTGCAGAGAGCACCGTGCACCTTTTTCTTAGGTGATCACTTTCCATCTTCTCCTGGCATCTTATGATCTTTAGCACTGATAAACACTGAACAATCCAGAATTTACTGGACACTGGACATCTTGGAGCTTAGGTCCCACCTTCTGTCATTCAGACAGCCAGTAATTCCCCAAGATCATGTGGTTCCTAAACATCAGCCCGGAGAAAGGCAGGATGCTAGAGGATTAGCCTCAGGTGGCTCTGTTCACTAAATGAGGAAATAAAGACGAGGTACAGTTATCTAATCCTGGAACAACAGGGGCTTTAGACAATAGGTGGTTATGGGGAGAGTTCAAAATATGCTCAATTTCTCTGGAGCCATTGACAAATTATCCTCACTACCAAGAATTTTGATAATAGCTAACAGCTATTGAGCTACTGTTATGTATTATTTCATTTAATCCTAAAAACAACTCCTTGATTTAGGTACTAATATTGTTTTCATTTTACATATATGTAAAATGAGAAACAGAGAGGTTATAAAGTCGATTCAAACATTTATTTGACTACAGAGTCTACACTGTAAAACAATGGGTTTCAAACATTTTTTTTACCGAGACCCAGCGAGAAATTATTTTACATTGTACCCCAAAACATAACACTCATTGAGGCTGGCCCCATGGCCTAGTGGTTAAGTTCAGCACACTCCGCTTCAGTGGGCCAGGTTTGGTTCCTGAATGTGGACCTACACCACTTGTCAGCAGCCATGTTGTGGTGGCGACTCACATACAAAATAGAGGAAGACTGGCACAGATGTTAGCTCAGGGCAAATCTTCCTCAGCAAAACAAAACAAAATACGATCATACACACCAAAAAGAAAAGTTTTAGAAAATAATACTCAGCCCTACTACATGCCTTGGATCAGTGTTTTGGTATTTTCTATTTTAAACTCTTCTATTTACTTTTAAAATGCTCACTGTAATTCATGAACCTATTTCCTCACCTATGAATATCCTGTGATCTGCAGCTAAAAAGACACTGATCTAAGGCATTATGCTATATTGCTCTCCCAGCCTCTTCCTATTTGGTTCTATCAGTGGTGTGCTGGTAAATGTTTAACAGCCAGATCTTTGGGACTTGTGAGGGGTTACTGATTATTAATATTTTCTGGTTTCTGCAATGTAAGTACTCCCACCATGGCCAGTTTGAAGCTACCAACATGATATCATTGAACACAGACTTGGGGAGAAATATATATAATTGGCTCTTGAGAGCTCATAACAGCCAACTAAAGCACACCAATAATTTTCCCCAAAACTTTTCAACAAAGTAGAACTGAAAAAGTATGTTTTAAATTTACATCAGTGACCAGAAGAGCTCCATCATGCTGGAGATAACTTGTCAATGGCATCAATTGCCTATTTGATGAGGTAAGGATTATTCTAGCCCAAAACCTCACAGTGTCTCATATATGCAAGTTGTTTCTATTTGAGTGTGGATTCATCAGCGCTATAACATGAAGAATATCAATTAGGCCCTGATACTTAATTATCTGTACACTGAGGTATCTAAAATTCCATTATTTAAAATGTTTCCCTTCTCTTAAGCCAATGTTTTGGCCCATTAAAAATCTGACTATCCCTAAATGAGAAATTAACTTGCATTAATGTGCTAAAAACTGATGGCTTAATATATCATATGACTTTATTTGTGATAAGTAAGAGAATCGAGAAAATGAGAATTCTTATAAGAGTACGAAAGAAGGAATGTAGTTGCATTTCTAGGAAAATCCATCATAAATACAGTGACACAATGGGAACCATCATGCATCCTGGGGACATCTGAAATTCAGGACAGCATCAGGCATCTGTGGAAGGGCATAACTGGGTAGGAGGAAAGTTGCAGGATTAAATAAAATAATCTATATAGAACATTAATCATTGTTTCTGGTACAGGGTAGGTGTTCAATAAATGTTATTATCTTTAATAGAAAGGGGATGGGAAAAGAAGAGAGGTTCTATTCAGGATTCATTTAGCGACAAGTGACAAAACAGATTTCAAATTGACTTAAGCAGAAAGAAGAATTTATTGTCTCACATACTGGAAAATCTTAGCTAGATTAAATAGCACATATAATATTGTCAGGTCTCACTATTTCTCTGTCTCTAGGCTCCGCATCTCAGACAGACTCTTGCCTGGTGGAAGTAAGATGGCTGCTAGCAGCCCTGGGATTACATCTGTTCCTCTAAGTCACTCTAACAAAGAGAGGATGGTTTCTCCTCGTGGTTCTAAAAAGCATTCTCAAATTAACCCTGGTTGGAAATGGTTTGGTCACAGGCTTATCCTGGAACCAATTGCTGTGGCCTGGAACACATCACATTCTGATTAATCATATGTGTCACAAGCCACCTATGAAGCCAGGAATGGATTCATCTCACCTTATGAACACATATGTTGGTTCCCAAAGGAAAATTCTAAATAGTTTCCAGAAAAGTAGAAAATGGAAACTACAAGGGAAAATCCAGTTTTGTTCCAGCTGATGAGAATTTTGCTTAAAACTGAAACTTTCCCCAAATTTTCAACATTTTATTCAGCAAGTCACTTCAGGGGTGATATTCAAAAAGTTTAACAACTAGCATCAAGTTACAAAAATGGACAGCAACCATACCCTTGGAGCTGGAACCTAAAGACCCTGCTGTGCCAGAATTTAACACTTTTGTTGCTAGGTCATGAGGAAATTTGGGGAGGTGGTGGAGATATGCAACAGGAGGAACCAGAGCAGACAGGAAAGTGGAGGAATATTCAAAGTGGATGGAAGTATTTCAGTATTTTAATGACTAGTACAGCTGTACCAGTGTGTACCAGCTGGGTTTCAGCCTTGACTGAATCTACTAGAAGCTACCTAATAAAGAAGAATGTGCTATTGGCACAGAATCTTACTCAGAAGCATGGCCTCTGAATTATAAGATTGTTCTTTTAGCAGTAAGACTCTAAAAGGTACAAAAAGATTTTTCGCTAACAGGATCTAGGATAAACACAAACTTACACACACACACAGAAGTAAAATCAAACTATAAAGTGGCCACAATGGTAATGGAACTCATCTTTTCTTACCATTTTTTGTGACAAATATAGTTTTCATGAACTCATCTTAACAATACCTAGTAGCTAAACTTAAAATAGTCTCCTATATTAACTCACACACTTAAACCATTTCTGATGCTCTTCGTTCCTTCCTATAGATTTGATTTTCTATCTTATGTCATTTCCTCTTATTTTGAAGTAATTTCTTTAGCATTTCTCATAGTCTATGACTGCTACTAATGAAATCTCACAGTTTTAGTTGCCTGAAAAATGTCTTTATTTCACCTTCATTCTTGAAGTATATTTTAACTGGAAATAGAATTTTGGGATGATTGACCAGTTTCTTCTCCAGAACTTTAAAGATGTCATTCAACTGGATTATGACCACTGTTGTTTCTGATGAAAAGCGAGCCCTCACTCATATTGTTACCCTGTACGTGAGTGCTGTTTTACTCTATTTTGAAACTTTTCGTATCTTTGGTTTTATCAATTTGGTTATGATTTTCCTACTTATGGTTTGATTTGTATATTCCTGCTCAGGTTTTGCTGAGCTTCTTGGTTTTGTAATCATGTTTATCACCAAATTAGAGGAATTTCCAGCCATTATTTCCTCAAATGTTTTTTTTTTCTTCCATTCTCTCTCTTCTCCTTCTAAAACTCAAATTACATATGTGTTAGACCACTTAATATTGTCCAACTGAAGCTTTTTGCAATTTTTTTTCTCTCTGGTCAGATTGGATAATTTTTCATCTATCTTCAAGTCTACTGGCTATTTTACCATCTCAACTCTGCTGTGCACTCCCCTCCAGGGAAATTTTTATTTTAGATATTGTGCTTTTGAGTTCTAGAATTTTTTCATAGTTTTTTTTATAGTTTCCATTCTCTGCTGAGATTCTTCATCTATTCATTTATTTCTTAAGTCTTTGAACATATTTATAATAGTCTGTTTAAAGTTCTTGTCTGCTAAATTCAAAATGTGGATCATTTCAGGGCCCATTTCTAATGAATGCTTTCTCTCTTTACTCTGGATCATGTTTTCTTGTATGTCAAACAATTTTTTGTTGTATACTGGTTGTTGCAGAATTATATTGTAGGCAGTCTCAATTATGTCATCTTCCTTTAAGAGTTTTCAGTTTTTCCCTAGCAGGCAGTTCAATAAGTAGTGGACCATTTTAGTTTTGTTAGGCTTAGTTTTATTCTTTGTTAGGGCAGGTCTATTTTGGATGTAGTCCTGTGACATGTCCCTTATTCCAGAAATTGGCTGTTACTCATAGAGGATAGGTATTCTGGGAATTTAATAAAAGTATAATGTGCCTAGTGTGGTCTCTCCATTCCAGCTGGGCTGGAACTCCAACATCTCTCTGACATGCATGACCTCTAATATTGACATTTCTCTCTCAACCTTGTTGCAGGCAGGTGATCTCTGCCAGGCGTCACTGAGTCTCACCCTGTATATAGCCAGTCTAATCCTTGAACCACACAGAGCTTATGCTCACCATCTCTATGTAGCTCTCTGCCCCACAAATTGCAACCACTTCATAAGCCAAGTACTCTAATCTCTGCCTCTTGAGGTCACACCCGACTACCACTGCTCCAAGGCAGAAATTTGCTCCCATGCAGAATGTTGGAGAATTCATAGGATAATCACAGGACTTCCCTCATGTGTTTCTTTCTCTCAAGGATCAGTTTGCCTTATCTGTTTTGTCCAGGTTTGTGGCTATTTTCAGCAGGGGGGCAAGTCCAATACCAGTTACTATGACGTGGCCAGAAGCAGAAGCCAGCTACAGATACTCTAAAGACTTTAGCACTAAACAAGGATGGTGCTGTTTCAAACATTTTACCATTTATGTATTGAGGAAAATTTGAGAGATGGGGGAGATATTTTGTGGAAACATGTATATGTGTTCTCTTTTGTAAGAACATATTGATTGGGCAATAATAATGAGTCATTCTAAATTCTAATTCTATATTTATTTCTCACTACTACCTTGAACAATTTGTGTTACTTTCTCTTTCTCTCTCTACTTAGCAATAGATAATCTAATTCTTTCTCAAAGGAAGCAATAAGAGTTCATTCACTGTGCAAAATAATTTGACATTACACAAGAGAAAAGACTGTCTACACACAGGACATTATTAATAATAGCCAGTTGATGGATCATATTACTAACTTGTTAGTGATATTACTAACAGGTAATATTCTCTGGGAACAGTACTCCTCCATTTCTTCCCTTTCACCATTTGTCCAAAGCTGGAGGGAGAGCTTTTGAAAAACCCAGTTTCTGTACTCAGTTCATGCTGACAAACCCGTAACTTCTCTTAGACTTGGGAGCTTCTAAGAGGAAAGGGACAATGGTAGATTGTGGGGAGTTTGGGGAGACTCCAATCCCAAGGCTTTGTAAGGTGGTTAGGAACCTGAGGATGAAAAACAGCTGAAATGACAACACACACACACACGGGAAAATACTGTGCGCTTTGGTGTTCAGAAAAATAAAGATTTACTACTTTGAAGGGAAGTGAATAAATCTTTCAAATATTCCATATT
Organism: Equus quagga; assembly: GCF_021613505.1. Classification (NCBI taxonomy): domain Eukaryota; kingdom Metazoa; phylum Chordata; class Mammalia; order Perissodactyla; family Equidae; genus Equus; species Equus quagga. The sequence goes on from NC_060274.1 coordinate 56,040,423, forward strand.
GAATGACCCAACCAAGTTAATATTATAAATTGGAAGTAAGTTATCGCAATTACCCTGAGGACCAAAGTTTGGTACAACTGTAAATCTGTTTGCCTACCTTACAAAAATATTTTCCTCTAAATTCAGAAGATAACATGGGCCGGTCCAGTGGCACAGAGGTTAAGTTTGCACATTCTGCATCAACAGCCCAGGGTTCACCAGTTCGGATCCCAGGTGCGGACATGGCACTGCTTGGCAAGCCATGCTGTGGAAGGCGTCCCACATATAAAGCAGAGGAAGATGGGCACGGATGTTAGCTTAAGGCCAGTCTTCCTCAGCAAAAAGAGGAGGATTGGCAGCATGTTAGCCCAGGGCTAATCTTCAAAATCATAAAATAATACAATAAATAAGTAAATAAATTCAGAAGACAACAGAAACAGGAGATAAGATTTTTGTTTTGGGGAGCGTGGGGGTGGGACATCCAAGGCCAAATAGTGAAGTGGGCATTTCTCCTTTTGGCATCATCAACATCTCTTTCTGACTCTATTATTCGAATTGGCAGTGACCCTCTTCAGTGTAGTCACCTAGGGTCCTTGGCCTTCTTTTACCCTCTCTATGAATAAAACAGGCTCATAGGAAAGGGTTTGACCAATTCATTTCCACTACTCAACCTAATTTTTTGGTTATTTGAAATGTTATATACATTGTGGAATTTCAAACTTCCTCAGACTAGAGAAATTTAAAGAAAGCAAAACTCTCCTCCCTAATCTCAAATCTTAATACATAGGCCTAGCCTCTACATTTCTGCTTTGCCAATCACGTTTTCAAGGAACTTAACCCGTTATTTCGTGTGTTGCTCTCCATTCCTCCTGATCTTTCTCAGATCAGCAATGAGTATGTATCCTACTTTTTCTAATTTCTCCAAAATGCTCTCAACTTTTCCAGTTTTACCTATACTTCTTCCTTAAAAATTAGCAAAGAAATAGGAAAGATCAAAGCTATTTGGGCCGAATTTCTCCAATGCCAAAGTTGAATCTTGAGCTACTACAACATCATTTTGAAAAATAAAAACAGGTCTTTTCAGTGATCTTCTTCATTTTCTGAATGGAATTTCCAAATTATTTTTCCAATCTCCTGACCAATCTCTCAAAAACTTACATGCTACTTGGGATTTATCATTTAACCAACATTTGACAACTACATGTGAAGCACTGCAGAAAATACAACAATGTCTAAGGCATTGTCTTTGATATCCAGTAGCTTACAGATTAATGGGGAAGAAAGAACAATTGCTAAATTTCACTTTTATAAAACTATGCAAACAAATTTAAAACAAAATATGACCGTTATAATAAACACAGCACCAACTATATGGGAATTCAGCACATGGAGGGCTAATGTGGAAGACTACAAGGAGGAGAAATTTTAAGCTAGATCTGCTAAAAATGACTGGGTTTTAAAAAGCCAGCTACTCATAATAATTTCTTAAAAGCTTCTGAAAAAAAATACCTTTGTTCTCTAATAAGAGTAAAGAAATTAGAATTATGCAATGATACATCCTGCTATTAAAAAATACCAGTACAGCTACAACCTCAGTTTACCCAACTGAAATCGGCAGTCTAAGAACAAGGGCCATGTCTTTTGTCACCTGTAATTCTGGCAGCTGAAAAATTTATAGTAAAATTGCATATGCTGACACTAAGCCTAAATTTTCTCCAGATTGGTTGGGTGTGCAGTCTTTGAGCACTCTCAGAAGCTCTTCAGCAACTTGAGGGTTTATTTCTAGGAAAGAGTGAGCATGGTTTCTGGTATTACATCTCCCCTGGATAAACTACTTATTCATTGAGTCAAACTGGATTTCATTTCTGACACCAAGTCCCTGGGCAAAGTCGAGAGGGGAAGGAAAATACTCATTAGCATATGCAGAGTATAGAAATGCTTCCTGCCCACATATTCCAGGAGTTATATTCACAGAAAACCTCTGAGATTCTATTAATGCACCAATTAATAAAACATTGGTGAGCAGGTTGCCTGCAGAGAGGGCTACACATGCTTGTTTATAGTTGACACATCACTCATCATCCCTGAATGGAGAACTTTGCAGAGTTGCAATTCTCTGGCTGCATATGAATGTGGCTGCAGTGGGGAGTCTGTTTATCAGAGGAATGTGCTACTGACTGATTTATAATCAAAGGAACCTGAAAAGAAGTGGTTGGTGCCCTTTCCCACAATCCGATAAGCTGTTACATACAGATAAGCAGTTGCATTGAATTAAGCATGTTTTGTCTGTTTTTCAATGTTAAATTTTAATTTCCTGTTCTTTTAATTTCTTAGGGCTTCATTGTAAATAATGCTAAGTGTTTTGAAATATGCATGGCCCTACAGCCTTAATCATAAATTCTGCTTTAAGGAAAAGGTAAATAGGAAATATTAATACAGTGTATTTAGACTTTACTCTAATTGATTTTTAATTTGTAATTCTCCAAGATTACATTAAATGTTACTTAAAGATGCCCTGTCAGAAGGCTTAAAGGAAAAACATTTTACATGACATTGTTGTCAGTCAACTTGTTTTTAAGATCTGTATATCTAATTTTTAAACATATGTAATATATGTAATAGATTGCTTTTTGAGTCAAGCATTTAATATCAATCACCATGTTAAAAGAAATCCATGGTAAACCTATTTTTAAGATTTTCACAAATGATGGAGATAGTAGAAAAAGATGAGTCCTTTTCCATCATTCTCTATATAAAAATATCTAAGTATTTAGTGTGGTATTTAATGGTAGGGATAATGTTCATTTGTTTACAATTACAGTTTATATCTTGGGTATCCAGCTCATGGCCTAGCACACATATAGTAGGTGTTCAATAAATATTTGATGAATGAATGCATCTCTGAAGCTTTGAAATAGGATAAAATGCATGTTCCTGATTTAGTATTCTCCTGATGTAAAACTTAAGGAAATTTAGGTCAACTTGGGGCCACATCTCTCCTGGTTTCATGGGGACCACCTCAGGTGCAAATTCCAAATACAAAGGCAGCATTTCCTCCTGCATGTATATAAAATAATTCCTATCGGTCAATCTATTGACAGTACTGTCATCAAAGAGCATAATAGGATAAGAGCATTTGGGATGATTAGGTAGGGAACGAAATAAAACAACTGACTTCTCTACTTTAATTTCCATTTCCTATACCATAAATAAAATAGTAAAGAATTGTTTGCAATAATTGTTGTGGATATCAATATTCTTTCAAGAAATATTTGTTGATTATCTTCCTGATTGCAGATACTATGCCAGGCCCTGGATACACAGAGATAAATAAAATGTAGCCCCTACTTGTGGAACAGGTAGACAGGTATACACTATTATTTTCAGTACAATCTGATGTTTCATTTGAGGTCTTGTTTGACTAAGAGCATTTTCTTAAGAGAGAATTAAGCTTTCCATAAACTATAAGGTCATTTTACTCTTTGAGTAGCCAAACTTTCCTCATATTCAAGAGATATCTACATTTTTTCAGATACATGGTAAGACTGTGTTGATGACCTTCTTTTAATTAACTATTCTCTTTTATTAGCCACATAAAACAATTATTTTATAGAGTAAATTTCTGCTTCTTATCATTAGCAATAATGATCACAGTACCTTTTCCTTCCACGGCAGTTTTGCTTCAAAGGGAATTGCACACAAAGATCAAAGAGAGGCCAGAAATTGATATGAAACAAAAAAAATTCTACTACAGTATCAAATTCTTTAAAAATTATTATTATTAGACTTTCTGGTCCCCTGTGGCAGATCTCCCAGAGAGGCTCTGGGTTAACACTGAGCATTCCAGTGACTGCTGCCGTCATTGCTGAGATTCACACCTAAATAAACAGAACAAAGTCCAGACGACTTGCGTGTCTCAAGAAAACAACCCATCACTTGCTCCACATGAAAGGAACAGAAAGCATGTGGAAAGCCAGATTTTAAAGGGCGCTGCTAACATGAGAAGGGAGAAATGTCAAAAATGTTGAAGTAAACATTGGACTAGTTCCCGTCTCAATTTTTTTGTTGCATTTTTTTTCTTCATACCTTAAAAACCCTAAGTGTTGTGCCACTTTTTTTATTCCCAAGGAGCAGACGAGGAAACAAACATGAATTATAATGGTAATAACAAATATTTCTTGAACTAGCTACAGCAGGAATATAAAGCAGAAAGTAAACAATTTGCCTGGGGAAGAAAGACAGGAAAGAATTCTTGGCCTTTCCTAGTAGTGACTGTTGAGTCTTAAATGATAAGTGGGTGTTTACAAGGCAAATGAGTGTAGAAGGTCATTCCCAGCAAAGGGAACAACATGAGCAGAAGCAAGGGATCATCAAAATTCTAGGTGTCCTCTGAAGTGAACATATAGTCTAATATGGCTAATGCATAGATTTGAAGGCAGAGGTGGGATGAAGTTTGTGGACATGGTGAACAGTAAGACTTGAGGGCTAGCCAGCAACAAGATCATGGAGCACAAAGTAGTCAATTCTTCAACCTAGAGGCAAGGGAAATCGCTATAGACTGACAGAAGATGGCCGCTCTGATCAGCAATTAAGATTATGCATTAGAGGGGCAGGCCCCGTGGCTGAGTGGTTAAGTTCGCACGCTCTGCTGCAGGCAGCCCAGTGTTTCGTTGGTTCGAATCCTGGGCGCGGACCTGGCACTGATCATCAAGCCATGCTGAGGCAGCGTCCCACATGCCACAACTAGAAGGACCCACAACGAAGAACATACAACCATGTACCGGGGGGCTTTGGGGAGAAAAAGGAAAAAAAATAAAACCTTTTAAAAAAAAAAAAGATTATGGATTAGAGCACTTCCTCCAATGGGACACCATTCAGATTGATTATATTTATTAATGTATGCGAGAGCACACGGGAGGTGTGTGGCATCCTTTTTGAGTCAAGGAGCAGCCAGGAGAGCCCCCTCCTTCATAAAACCCCACCAATACACAATCATACACAAAAGCAGGAGAGCAGACAAGCTCACTCACCACACATGCAGGGGGCATGCAACTGTACCCTGTCAGGAGAAGCCTCCAGGAGTCCCTGCTATTGCTTCTCTCTATATTGATTCTGAATATAATAAGCTTACCTCATCTCCTGGGAAAGGGGGGCAAGCAGAGTGAGTGTGCTGACCACTGTTTTCTCTAGTGCTAGGGAGCTGGATGTCAAGAGCACAACAGTAGGTTCATTGCTTCATGCATGCAGGCAACTGGACAGCTCCACACCAGGGTTTTAGAAAGTACCCTGGGAAGATCCCAGCCTAATGTCAAAAGTATGATCCTCACACCAGGGCTTTGCCTGATTCCTAAAAGAAGAACATGTTTTAGCCTATAATGTAAAAAGAAGCTTAATTTTTGGAACTAAGTTACAACCTACTGTGCAAAACCCAGCACCAGCACTCACTATACTCCTCAAACGTGAGAGCCACATCAGGAGTTGCCTAACACTGGCTGGAGGAGGCAGCCACCAACAATCATACTTTTTTCCATCATCTATATGGTACAGGTTATACAATAATAAATTTTAAAATTTTATACTTGAGGAAAGTCATCCTTACCTAATTAACAAAAATGTGTTTTGGGGACTGGCAGCAGCTCCTAGGAATCTACTGCTATAGTCCTGTTAGAGATAACAAGAGCCTGGTATAGTGGCGGTAAAAAAGAGGAGGTGACTTTGAGAGATGTTAAACAGGTAGACTCTTCAGAAACTTAGAGGCTAACTGGAAGAAAATATGAGGGAGTGAAATGGGAAGGCCTCCATTGTACAGGTTTCTGGCTTGAGAGCCTGAGTACAGAGAAGATCCATTGACAGAGATAAGGGACAGTGTATGACTTTGAGGTGTAGACCTTGAGGTGTCAGAGGGATGTGTCGGTAGAATTGTGAAGCAGGCAGTTAACCTAGGAGTCATTCAAGTGGTAGGTGAAACTATGAACTCTAGCCCAAGAATGGGGTGGAAGTGGAGGGGTGTTTGACAATGGAATTTTAGATGTAGTCAGAAATGAAGCATGAGAATAGAAACCTAGGAAGTTGGAACAGGTAGAAATAGTTAAGATTTCAATTAAGGTCAAGTAAAATGAGGACTATAGTGGGGTTTTTTATTGAATTTAGAAACTAGGAGATGAGTAGTAGCTTTTTCCAAAGCCATTTTGTTAGAGCAATGGAGCCAGAATCTTGACTGCAGTGAGCTGAGAGCATCTGGGATGAGAGGAAGGGGGAATGTGCCACAGACAATTCATTTGAAGAGGTCGCCTATGAAGGGAGGACAGGGCTGTGGTGGTAGAAATGCAGAAATGGTGACAGAGTTAGAACCGTGTTTTGTTTCCAAATGGAAATGGAAGAGTGGATGTAAAGGGGTTGTTTGTAAATGCAGCTCAAAGAGAAGGGATGAAAACTCATAACCATGTTCCTGCTCTACCGATATCAATGTAAATCACTCAGCAGAGAGAGTACTGAACTTAGTATCAGAAAAACCAGAGGCTGAATGCTACCTCCATTCAAGGTACACTTCATCAGGTCACTTTACCTCTTTAGTCCTCGGTGTTCATTTCTGGGAGACAGGACCACTAAGATCTATACTACAATGTGTTGTAAGGACTAGATGAGAATACTTGTGGGAGAGTGCCTGGTGCAGTGGTGCAGTACATGTTCAGTAAATGGGAATTCGAGTCATTATCCCATCAAAGGTCTGAATGGGGACCATGAATGTAATCACTGTTGATTTCTTCACCATTTTTGTTCATATAATTTTTATCTCTTTAGGAATTTGGTGACAGGCTCTGTTAGTCTGTTCCTCCCTTATATGAAGGACAGACCAAAGATCCAGTCTGGAAATGAGAGAGGAAGACTAGTGAGCGACATTGGCTCCATTCATTGATATCTCCCAGAGGTGCAGAAACTGGATTCATGAAGATGTTGACAAGACTCCAAGTTCTTACCTTAGCTTTGTTTTCAAAAGGATTTTTACTCTCTTTAGCAGACCATAACTTTCTGAGGAGGGAGATTAAAATAGAAGGTGACCTTGTTTTAGGGGGCCTATTTCCTATTAATGAAAAAGGCACTGGAACTGAAGAATGTGGGCGAATCAATGAAGACCGAGGGATCCAACGCCTGGAAGCCATGTTATTTGCTATTGATGAAATCAACAAAGACAACTACTTGCTACCAGGAGTGAAGTTGGGTGTTCACATTTTGGATACATGCTCAAGGGACACCTATGCATTAGAGCAATCACTGGAATTTGTCAGGGCGTCTTTGACTAAAGTGGATGAAGCTGAGTATATGTGTCCTGATGGATCCTATGCCATTCAAGAAAACATCCCACTGCTCATTGCAGGGGTCATTGGCGGCTCTTACAGCAGTGTTTCCATACAGGTAAGATTGGCCAGTGCTATTGCTAAAATGCTCTGTCTCTGGTTTTATGTCTTAGGAGAACAAAAGGAGAATATCCTAATAACTTCACTAATAGATGATGTGAACAATTACATTGTTCATTTCTGTGGGTATTTGATAATGTAAGTTTGTATACAGAACAGTTCTTTAGTAATGAAAATTGTTTAGAAGTATATCAGATAGCTACTGAAGCATAACAACTTACCCCAAAATTCAGTGACTTAAAACAACTATTATTTATTATTATAGTCTACAAATCTGAATATTGGCTGGAGTGAGGTGATCAAAGCTAGTTTTATCTGGGTCTCTGATCCAGGTTGTCCCTTACCCTCCACCTGGAATCAGCAGGCTAGCCCGGGAAGGTTCTTACCAGAGTGATGGCACAGGTGCAAAAGAATGCAAACTTTACTGCACAGGGCCCTCCCAAGCTGCTGCTTCCATCACATCTGGTAACATCCCATCTGCCAAAGCAGCTCACCAGGCTCAGCCCAGAGTCAAGGAGCAGGGAAATATGTGCTATACACAGTACAAGTGCTGCAAAGTTACATGGCAAAGGGTATGGATACATGGGGGAGTAATAATCTGAAGCCACCAATACAATCAACCACAAGATGGTACAGTACCACGGAGCTCTATTTTTTTCACACTAATTTTTACTAAAGCATCATTTTGTTCACAGATAAATGATAAAAAGTTTCTCATGGTATAAACCTGAAAATGTATGCAGAGAAGCTAGATAATTACTACCAAAAAAAAAAAAAAAAAAAAAAAGAAGAAGAAGGAACAATTTAGCATGCAACTTAAACTAGATGAAAAGCTGATAACTGGCTCTCATAATTTTGTTAGGGAAAGCAGGAACATACTATTGAAACTCTTGCAATGCCCACTTACAGGGTCACAGAATTTGAGAGATGGAAAATGCTGAGGGATCATCAAACTCAACCTTCTCATCTTCCCAAGCCCCAGACAAATTGATATCATGCAAACCCTCTTTGGTAGGTAGCACGAGAACTCAGATAGATCTTTTGTACTTTTGCGCTCTTTCAACTGTCCCATAAGATTTCTATACGTTACTTGAAGTTCAACATTTTTCTGGTGAGACCACTAATGTCACAGTAATAAAAGTCCATGATTCTAAAAGTTATATACTTTGCCTCATATCAAATTACTATAATCAAAGTCCCAAGCACTAAAGGAAGTCATATAATACTCAGGCTGTCTGTCTATGTCACAAACCACTTAAATTGGCTCTATTTGCATTGGAATAACCTTATCTCTATATGCCAGATTCATGGCATTTAAAATTCTACGTACAATTCTGTGCTGTTCTAAATGAGCTATTTCAAATTTCTTTCCTTCTTCAGAGCACACACTCATATTATGAGTAATTAGGATAATTGGATTTTCATAAACACCCTTTGAGTTCATTAGATGGATAGAAAATATTGCACATCCCCAAGCACATCATGTTAATTTTTCCACTATCTGTATTCTTGGATCAGGAGAGATGGAATTTGCTATTTGAGAAGAGAGAATTAAAAATACGTATCTGTCATACTTCAAAAATTTTGCCAGATGAGGGCTAAACATTTCATAAATATTTATATTATATCCACTATTACCACCAACAAAGGATTGCATATATGCCTTTCTGATCTCAGTTTCTCCCAGTGTAGTAAATAGCACTCTACAGCAGATGTGTAAATATCTATTTATCCAAAGTAATTAACAAACCGTGCCAGACAAATATTTTTTTAATTTAATTTTACGCTTCTATTACCTATATACTCCTCAAAAGAGTTTGGATTGTTTTAGGAAAAAAAATGTGGGCTATTAAAACTCCATACTTGTTTACAAGGAAAGAAGCCACTTCTTAATCAGCAAAGAATCTGTTTTATTATTTCATTCATTTGGTCCATATCACCATAAAGTCACAAATGCTGATAGGGTTTTTGTCTTCACAGTATAAATAAAGAAACCAAAACTATCATGCTTTACTGAAAATAGTATAGAATTTAGCATCAGAAAGACTTGGGTTTGAATTCCAACTCCACCATTTACTAGCTTATCTGTAAAATAAAGAAAACAGCATCTACTTTAAAAAATTGTTGAGAGGATAAATTGAGAAAATCTGTGGGAAACACATCACCAAAAAACTAATAGATTGAATAAATGGTAACTATAATGTCCCTAAAGTTATAGAAAGTCGGTGGAAGAGCCACATCTAAAACCAACTCCTCGGTCTTCCCATGAAGAGGCTGTCCCATGAAGTCATTGCTGCTCCCTCCCCCACGTGTTTCTTCAGCAAGTCAGCCTGTATAAAGCTCCTTCTGTGTGTCCTGTACTGATGCAGGGGTTAGAGAGACCACTAAAGTAGTAGAGAACACAGGCTTGACCTCAAGGAACTTGAAATTTGGCAATGGGTACAATACTACCATGAAATAACTGACTACAAATCAGAATATGTTCACGTGGTTCACGAGGTAACAGTGACCTACAGAAAGATTTTGAGAATGACTAATAGAATAGAAAGTTGTATTTGAGAAAGACTAATTGGGCCACAGTGTGAATGAGACGCTGTCTGAAGAGGCTGATCAGAAACTTGTGGTAGGTGTCCACGTACAAGAGGACAAAGACCTTGACAGGAGTAAGGGGGTGAGCTGGAGAGGAAGGGAGGGAGAGGGCTTCACTCCTTCCTCTGTGGCCCCCAGGTGTCCTGACTGCTCAAGCTCAGGCCACACTCTGGTCTAGGCCGAGGTAAGCTGGGAGGTGGAGCAATGTGTCTATACACTGACTTCGAGGCAGCCTTCCAAGGAACCTTTCCCTACAGGGTCCTGCTTTCAGCTAGGCACCATGAACGAAAAGAGGTCTTAGGAGGCTCTTATATGGCTAGGAATTTAAGCGTCATTTTTTAAATACTTATCTGTCTTTTAATAAGAATTCTAAAAAATTGTCAAAAGCAATCCAAAGCAATAAATTCCTAATGGTGAATTTAAGGCACTTTTGTACATTAATGACGGAAACGTCTTAGCAGAAAGGATGTTTTGAGGTACCTCTCACACTCACCTGCTTCTCCTGGACTGATTCTGATCATATAGTCTGGCATCTGGTAACCATGGTAACAGCGTGTAGCAGGTAGCCACAAAGATCCACGCATGTCAGTCAACTCTGCCATTCATTTTTGACTTCTTATGACTTCCTGAATATTCACTGGAAAGCGTCTTTGCTTGAACTGAGCAGGAGAAAGAAAGAAGGTGAAGAAAGAAGTAGAAGAAATGTACTAGTAGAAATCCACCACACAATTTTAAAAATTCCTATCATGTAACTGTAGCATCCATTTCCAAACCAGAGCACAGAGTTTTCAGTCACAAAATTGCCTGGTGACAGAGAGCATTTTAGAGAATTATAATATTTGAGCATCTTCCCTTTTGTGGTTAGGTCAGTTTAGATCTTATAATCTCCCCATTTGGGCCTGTATTGCTTTATTGGCAGGATGACTTGAGGAGGCACTTTCCCTTCAGCTTTCTCTTCTTTCATTATCTTCCCATGAAAGGAGAAGAATTCTCCCCAGGGGTCAGCAGAGGAGACACCCCTTGCTGTGTTGGTTCATACAATAGGCATTGTTTGCAGACAGTGAAAACTGCATTAAAGGGGAAATTCTATTTTTTTTTTTATTGAGGTAACATTGGCATATAACATTATATAAATTTCAGGTGTACATAATTATATTTCAATTTCTGTGTAGATTACATCATGTTCACCACCCAAAGACGAATTACCATCCATCGCCATATGCATGTGTCCTGTCACCCCTTTTGCCCTCCTCCTTCCCCGCTTCTCCAAAGAAGAAATTATTAATGATTTGCTGGGTTAAGCTGTATCACCACTGATAAAGACTTGGATAATTATTTTCCCAAAGCTTTTATTAAGTAAGACAAACCACTCTGTGGGGGTCCCTTTTATAAAGCAACAGTATTGATTTCTTAATTTGGTAATCAATGAAAGCTAGCATCAAAATCCTTTTTTATTAGCAAATATACATGGGGGTCTATTCACCTCCTCTGGTGAACAAGTTCCTTTTCAAAGCATTTTTAAGACTGTATTCTGCTCCCCTTTATAAGCCTGCAAAAATCCACCCACTTCAGGGAAAATAGTATTTATTCCAGAAGAAAATCAAGCCAGTTGGCTTTAGCTAGGCAGTTGTCTACATGGTACTTCTTGTGAAGCGGTTTTTATGATTTTGAATTTTCAGATAGACTGTAATTTGAGCTCCTAAGTTGACCAGTCAAAATGTCCCTTGAAATGTTCCAAAAACATCTCTCACTCTTTTCCGAGGATGTCTCATTTCCTCAGTCTTTCTTGACTAGCCGAAGCAAATTTTAGCTGGAATATGACAAGTATAAGTTGACCCACTTACGGTTGTGTCCATGAGTGTTAAAATGACCTCAGCAACAAGTGAGGATTTAGATTAGATGGCATCGAAAAGCTAAGCTCATAGAAAGGGCAGAGAGAGACTTAGAAGGAACTTCCTACCTCTTTGCCATCCCTAGTATAATCAGACTCTTTTAGAAACTTTTGAGCAATATCCACATCCTAGGAAGCCTCTAATCCTGGAAGATGGTCACCATAGCATTGTTTATCATGACATGGATTTGGACATGCCATGGATTGCTTACATCATGTCTCTGAGAGGGATAACTCCTTAAACTAAATTCCTTGCAGTATGTTTCACAGATTTTTATCTTGATGGGATCAGGGGAACAGCACATAAAGACACCACTCCGTTATTCCTCCCCAACTTGATTCCACAGTGTGAAACTGGACCACCACTGGTCAATTTGTATTAAGCACTGCCCACCCTCCATGATTCGTTCCTCCTTTAAATTCAAATGCTTTGGAGAAGTCACACATGAATTGCTGCTCTGATTATAGGAGCATCAGAAAAATAGTTGAAGGACTTGGAGGTACAAAAGCCTTTATCTGGTTAGCTGTGCCCAAGAATCAGATAGACTACTGAATGGAAAAGTCAATATTTTTTTGTGGATAAATAAATTGATTCTAGAGTAGAGTTTCTCAACCTTGGCACTATTCGGCTGCATAATCCTTTGTTGCATAGAGCTGCCCTGTGCACTGTAAGATGTCTTAGCAGCATTGCTGGCCTCTACGAACTAGACTAGATGCCAGCAGCTGCTCAAGTTGTGACATCCAAAAATGTTTCCATAGATTGCCAAATTAGAAAATTATACTCCTTTCCCATTGACAATCACTGATTTAAAGTAAGGCATATTTAGGGCCAACATAAGGAAGAGTTCTTATGAAATAGGTAGTCTGAAAGGAGGGGGATATAAGAAAGTGAGTCCTATGACACTGGAGCTGTTCAAGTAAAAGGTGGCCAATGATTGAGGAGACTGAAGAAACATATTAGTACTAGAACTATATGGCATTTAAGAAGATTTCTTAATTTTACAATTACATGGTGCTCAAGCAAAATACCCTACTATTAGGACAGGAGTGATTACAAAGGAATCTAAAACATGAAGAAAATAAATCCTAGGCTCTCTTCCATCAGAATCACTTTGAAGAAGTTCAGTCAATTGCCATTTCATCTGATTACGGCAGCATTGTTGTGAATTTGATGAATCGAGTATCTCATTTACCTACATTTTACAACTAAGGCACTCACAAAGTCATTTTTCACCAGAAAATAATGGTTTATTAAGTATATATATTTTAGGTACAGCAAGAACACTATGGTGTAAAGCCTGGGTAACGTGGAACAGAGAGAATACAAAATAAAATTTAAAAATAGCAGACATCTAAAAATTTATAAATAGTAGTCCCTGAGGCATGTATAAGCAATTAGGAAATATCACGTCCATACATAAAACAGGTACAAGTATAGGACCTGAGTATCAATCGATAACATAAGCACTAGGAGACTAAAGAGAATAACAGAATTAGCAGAAAGTAAAGGAGTCAAACAGGAAAAAGACTTAGATCTGTGTAAACAGAAACTTGTCTTTGAAGGCTCCCTGGAAAGCTGCTTTCTTATAGTCTACTGGATAGTATCTGCACATTCTTTCATAAAAGAGAGAACATAGTGATTCTGCCACCTGGAATGTAACGTCCTTTAGCTGTCTGTAGGCCTTGCCAAATCCTTCTCTCCTTCAGTTCTCAGCTCAAATCCTATCCCTTTGAGAAATCTTTCCCAAGCTCTCACTACATAAACACACACCTCCATTTCTATCTTATTAAATGTAACTGTTCATTTGCATATCTATTTTCCTCCAAACTATAAGCTACTTGAGTTTAGGAACCACATCTTTTTGTCTTTGTATTGAGGGCACCTAGAAAAATGCCTCTACCAGTAAATGCTTTTTGAATTGATTGAATGAACGGAATGATACCCTGCTACATGTCCAGAAGGCTGAAATGTCTAAACAACCCTTGGATTGGAGACCACAACCATGACCTACCTATTCTAGATCAGTCTGGATATTCATAAATGAAAAATCAGCCTTTTCCTACAATGCAAAACTAGATTTGATACACAAGACAGAAGATGTAGCAAAGTGAGCGTGTGGAACAAAAGTCCCCCCATCCTCCCCACCTCCACTGCCTACACGTGTTCACAAGAGACCTTGATTTGAGAGCGGCTCTAAGGGTTCCACTCCATCTGTCCTTAGACTGACTACTCCAGAGACGACTATGCAAGACTCAACACGGCTGGGCACCCAGGGCCACTCCAGATAAGGTTAGAGCCCTGTCCACACTGTAATCTAGCTGTATGCAGTCTCTCCACATAAAGAAAATGCAGAGTGCCAACTATGCCAGATACTGCTCTTGGAGTTAACACAAAAGAAGGAAACATCATCCTGTCCTTAAGGAGAACAGAATGATGGCATTAGAAATCCATTTGCTCATGTCTATCATCAGAAAAGTAAAAATGGTAGTTGCATTTGGCGAGTTTACTATTGCAAACAGAACGATCATAGCATGGATACACTACAACTATACACTTTTAGTGTGCCTTTCTTGAAAAATTCAGCTCAGTGACTAAAACTCTGGGTGCAGACTGACCAGGACTTATTAACGCTTCACTGCCTCTTTTGTGTTGTCTAAGATGGAGGTATTCATAGTACCTCTCTTATTGGGTTATTGCGGGAATTAAATGAGAAAACACATGAAAAGCAGTGAAAATAGTGTTTCACACATAATGAGCATTCTTCATTTTAGATTTTAGTAGATATAATCTGTTAGTTTTTTTTGTTTGTTTTTACTACTTAACGTCTCCTGTCCCAGAGGAACAGTTCCAAGAGGAATTGAGGTTCATAAAGGTCAAGTACCAAGTTCAAGTTTCTACCACTTTACAAGCAGTGGAATCAACATTAGAATCCAGAAACCCTGCCTGCCATACTGCTCTCCTGATCACCCCCTCACACAGCCCAAGCTTCAGAAAAATCTAACTCAAAAGTTATCTAGATTAGAATCTTTTTATTTTTTCCTTCCCAGACTTTTCCTTCTAAAGCAATCTCACAAAGCTGATTGTTCTGAAACCTCCTTCCACTGCTCCTGCTTCCCCTCCTCAGGAAAAGGGCAATGCTGTTCAAGGACTTTATCATATAGAGGGAGGCAGTAGCAACAGCAATTTAAAAATGATTTTGTTAACATTGTTTCACTGTAGAAATTTCTCACCAGAGGTAATTATCTAAGATGCACTATTTTTTTTTTTCCTTTGCTTTGGAGTTAATTTATTCCTTAATTAATTCTCCTTCTGTCATATGTTTATTTGGAAACTACTCTTATGAAAACAAGAGGTTACTATCAGGACCACTGTCCCCAGGGCATTAGAATGGCCCATGGCTGAGAACCAGCTTCTGGTGAGGTCACATGTCTATGATGGAGGTCATAAGATGAAAAACTAGGAATGCAGATATTCCTGAGATATCAGCAAGTGTTTGATGCTATGATTATAGATTAATAGGCAAACTAATTGAAATAGGATTCCTGACACTTTTAGTTAAACCTAAGATATGATTTTGCTTTGACAACACAAAGTTCTCTTTCCAAATTACCATTAAATATGTGCTTTTTTAATGGATCAATATGTACAAGGCTCAGTTTCTCAATATGGAAGGAGCCACCACTTAGCAGTTTATAATAATGAAAGTCCATCGATTTAATGTAGTACAAATGCTTTTACCAGTCCATGAAAAATGCGGTCGAAAACTTCCAGAGTATTTTCCAATTAGTGGACTTCAGAAATTTAAGCATAGTGTTCCAAAAACACCTGCAGTTAAACTCTCACCAAACGTTGCTACTCTAGGCAGTATATCAGTGGGACTTTGAACACTAAAATTGTGATGTCGCTATTTTTGACATCACCACCTGGTATATTATGGAAATCTCTCTGTTACCAGTGACAAAGTCTTGATTCTTGCCAGCTACTTGACTTTACATTCCCACAGAGGGAACTGCAACAGAGGGGAGAATACTATGGAAGCAACACCTTCAAAAATTATGTTCCAAATATAGACCAGATTTCCTTGCCAACTGGTCAGAGTGGCAAAGCATCTTGAGACATTTGCCATCACTTAATAGGACTGAATTTGCAGACCGTGCACCCCAGGGACTAGTTGGTTCCTCCCAGGCAAGAAGCCTCCAATTTGGGTAGCTGCCATTAGGTTCACAATGAGGTCTCATCGAATACAAACCAGGCAATTAAGCTCCCAATGTGGAAAACAGATGTGATTGACCACATAAACTACAACTGGTTCAGAATTTTCCTGTGAAAAAGTAATTCCATAGAAATAAAAACAACACATATGCATTAAACACATCTTACCCATGTTTACACAGTAATTTTAAGGAATATCATTTATATAAGATTTAAAGGAATGCAACAATAAACTATGCAGGTTGGTGCTATACAGCAAATTTCAACTGTTATCAATGGCTATTTAACTCTCAGGTTTTATTTCTATGCAAAAGAAAGTCTTTATGTTATCTTTCCTGTGATGTTTCCAGGAATTTAAGACTTCTAGAGCCTCTCTACAGTCTCCAACAACTAGTATTATTTATGACCTGCTTCCTTCCAAGAAGGATTCAAGGTGACCTGTAATGACACAAACAGGAGGACAAATTAAGTCATAAGTACTTGAGTAATTACTACCAACCACATAAATGGTTTTAAGTGGACTCAAATTTTTCTTTAAATCTCCAGTCTTGACATTTCTATTATTAACTTTATTATTATTATTGGGATTACATGATCTCTTCAAGAACTCACAGCCTAAGTCAGAAGGAGTATTTTGTCCATCTGATTACCATTGTCTGACTTTTTCAAATTGGACATCATCCACTAGTCCTTTTAAAATATAACCTTAGTCATGTCATTCCCTTAATTAAAAAGTGTTAATGTCTTTTTATCTCTTAAAGAATAAAATTCAAAATCTTTAGCATAGCATATAAAATCCTTAGCAGTTTAGCCCAGTCCCTCTATTCTTCCTTAGCCTACTCATCCCTGCAAGGCACTGGATACCCTGATAACACCATCTCATACTCTTAAAGCAAATGTACATTTTCCCATCTCTGTCTCTGTGTTCTTCCTTCTGCCTACAAACTTCCTTTCCCCTTTCTCTGCCTGGTAAACTTTCACTTACTCTTCAAGTTCAAGCCTGAGTGTTACCTCTACATAGGAGCCTGCCATGACTCACCTGAGAGTAATTAGTTGCTCCTTCCCCTGTGTTTTTGTATAAATATGTATACATATACCCCAAAATTTTATCCTTGGTATGTTTCTTTGTCTCCCGCCAGACTATAACTTCCTGGAAGATAGTGGGGGTACATTACTCATATTAGAAAAACCTACATTTTAGAATAGTGCCTTGTATAATTGGCATTGATCAAAGTTTACTGAATGAATGACTGCTGGATTAGATGTTATCATCATCTCTATCACTTTTTGAGCATTTACTATGTACCAGCCAGTGAGTGAAGTGCTTGACATGTGTTATCATTTAATCCTTACATAACTTCATAAGCCAAGGACTACTGTTATTCTCTTTTTACAGATGAGGAAAGTTGAAGCTTAAGAAATTAAAATAACTTGACAGGGTCCCACAGCTAGAGAGACAAGGAGCTGGGATTCCAGAGTCAGCCTGTTTGATTCCGATCCTGTGCACTGAATCGCTGTACTATTTGCTTTTGTACCTCACAGCCCTGTTGAAGCAAAATGAAGAGTTAATAGGAAAACTATGAATAACGGTTCTATTTGCTACAAATACTATAGTATATATCCTTCTGCCCTAAATTATTGCCACAGGCCCTCAGAAGTAAATAAAAATCATTTTTAAAATATTAGACTACGGCCCTCAGCTCCCCCCATGCATACTCAACAGCTTTTGGCCTTTGGTTAACAGCGAATGAGGATAGGACTATATTTGTCATATTATTAAGTAAGTGACTTCAGGGTCCACAGAAAAATATGGACTAATTCAACCAGTGGCTCTGTTAATCCTCAAGAGGCATTGTCAAAAATCAATATCCAAGGCACTAAAGGACATGTTTCCAACAGATCTGTTGGTGTCAAGTCACCCTGGGAGTCATGCTTTTGCAGGTGTTGCTGGTAAACACTAACGCAAGAAGGACCAGATATGATACAGACCTTCTGATCCCATTGTTAGTGACTGGAACCCAAATCAATTCAGTTTTATGATTTCTCTTGAAAATTAATTCATGGGTGGAGGAGGAAAAATCAGATGCAGACTAATTCACTGGGCAAAACACCTTCTTGTTCCTCTTCTAGGTACCTGGTAAATCTGGGTAGGGAAACAGTTATTCCTGAGACAGTGTCCTGTTAGTAAAGAAGCAAGACACATACTTGTCAAATGTGGAGTGGCACTGTCATGATGAGAAACCTGACATGTCTTATAATGCCAGTCTCCTGAAAAAAATGTGATTCGAGGAATCCTATGTGGTCTGAATATTATTTCAGTCTGAGTGATGAGCTATGAAAATGCCAAAATGGATAGCCTTGCTATTCATTAATCCCTGAGTCACAAACGAAGAAACAAAGTGTTATATGGATTGCAAACCACAGGTGTTGAGTGCAATGATTTCAAGAGAGGTTGGCATAGAAATCAGGGTTACTTTGAGCCATTTTTGAAAGTTTCTGCCATGATTAAGGAGTCCTTTGTCTGGAATGCCCATGCAAAATAATTGGGACTGAGACATGCTGTTGAATGGAATGGCAATATGAATCTTTGACTAGAGTATTTTTTGGACTCATGGCATGTAAGAATCAGTGACTTTTGTAGATTATACTGAGTAAAGTGGCATTTGCTACACTCTATTTTATGGTCTCCTAAATCTAGATTAATCTCTAGCCTTCATATATGGGCTCCAGTCAACTGTTTCCATGCGAAATGCTCCCAGATGTGCTGTAGGTGGTGTGGTCCAAAAAAAAAAGTGACTAATCCTTTCTTCAATAACAATATGATTGGCATCATTTATGGGCAGATAACTGATGTGATGTAAGCAGCTTGAATTCCTCAGGCAGTTTCTCAACTATATACCACATCCAGTTCCAGTTTAAAATACAAGCCAATCGGGGATTTTCTACAGCTAACAGTGCAACTTGATCAATCTGAATAGGAGGATCACTGAGGTCTCTTATCGCACAACTTTTAGGACTTGCTTTATGTAATATGGGTCATGAGGTAGCAGATGGTTCAAAGTACAGCACTCAGTGGTTCTCTTCCAGGATATATAAGCATTTAATTAAAAGAATGAAACAAAGCATTCATGCAAAGCACCACATGTGTGATAACATAATTAAGGGTGTAGGCTTATTCTTAAAAAGCAAGCGCAAAGAGATATGTGAACAGCACAGAATGCAAAAGCAAACCCAGGGAGGTTATTATTGAATGTCCTGATTCTCAGGACAGCAGCAATACCTTATTTTTCAAATGTATATTGTTCAGCTCTCTAGACAGCACTTTTCTTGGAAAGTAAGCACTTGATGCCCCTTGGCCATCTGGAATTTTTGTAGCTAAGCACAGGTCCACATAAAACCAATTATTCTTGTTCCCTTTAATGTATTAGCATAGTCTCAGAAGCCAATAACAATGAAAGTTCTGAAAAGAATTCTCACTTTAGTGGGAAACTTATTTCTACTGGACTCTAAATTTGGATACTTCTTTTTGTCTTCTGTTGAAAGAAATATTTGGCATTGTGTCACCACAGAAGGTATAAAGCTCATGTTTGAAATGGGTGCATCATGGACTTCCCAAAGGAAGAGTGGCAAGAGGACTGATGTGGAGGCTCACTGACGACTCTGAAATTTCCAATTCATATTCCCTTTTTTCACAACATCAAAGAGTAGACTACCTGGGCTTTTCCCTGTAGTTCATGTGCTTTTGCTCCCATGATCAGAGCATCATTGAAATGAAGCATGACACCTGAAATCTTAAAAAGAAGATTTCCCATGACTTGCTAAAAAATGTTGGGAGAAGTAAAACTCCCAAATAAATTGGTCCTCAACTCAAAATTCCCACAAGTGAATAAGGATGGTTTTGATGCCTACAGTAGCATCACTCCACATTAGCTATTGACTGTGGGAAAGGCAAAGGTTTAGACATTCCCAAAGCAAGAAAAATAAGTGAGCAACTGAAGTGAGCTCTGAGTGTTTGGCTGCTTACATACCTTGTACATAATGCATTTGTCTCCAGAAAAATCTTACCTTACCAGCAGACCTTAGTATCAGTTCATTTGGTGAAGCCTGCCTTAGGTATATGTTTACATGACTCCTACTTTAGGTATATGTGGTTTGAGGACTCAAGCTTCATGGATAAGGACCTTAGTTTGTTTTGCTTAGAATAAAAAGCCAGTTTTCTAACTTAAAGGGCACTGATACAATGGTCAGCTTCAGTTGGTATAATACTGACTTTCTTTTTTATATTCCTAGGTAGTTACACAGAGATAATTTGGAAAAATTGGTTTTAATGGTATGAAAACGTTTGCTTCAGATTCCTAAAGGTCTAAGCCAATTCTTTGTCTTATGTGTCATCTCGTTTTGGTGAAAAATTGAATACAATTAATGAAGGATCCACATTGCATAGCAAATTTCTTATCAGTAGTGTTTGAGAGTAGCTTTGTATTGCCTGCTGGGGGCCAGCTATTTTTTTCCCCACAGAAACCTATCCTTGTAATTAGAAAAGGTTACATGGGAGAGTAGCAAACTAACCATTTATTCATCAACTCATTCATTTTAACAAATATTATGGAGCACCTCTGTTATCTGCAAAGCATTGAGAAAACAGATTAACAATGCACATTCCCTGTCCTTAAGAGTTTTCACTCCAGTAGAAGAAGCAGTGAATAATCTAGAAATTACCATCTACTTTGACTTGTGCCATAAAGGAAAAATATAAAGGAGTAGAGAGTCTCAGAAAATGGGCATACAATTCAGCATGAAGTGAGGTGTCAAGAGAAGTTTCTCAGAGAAGGGGCCCTTGAGTAGATTAGCTGAGCAGACAGGTGGTAAAGGTCACTCTAAGCAGAAGGAACAGCATATGCAAAGGCATCCAGACCTAAGAATATAGTAAACCAAGGAAACTATATAGAGCTGAATTCCTCTGGAGGGGAAAATAACGGGAAAACGGTGGCAGACATTCTACATGTTAACATTGGTTTGTTGGAACTACTGCAGGTGAAGCCCATCCTAAATAATACCAACTTACAACTACAAAAATGGGGAAAAGACAAAGATACTCATTTTAGACCACAGCATCTGCTGGAAAACATAATAGTACCTGGCCAAATCCAACATTCTAAGTATTTCTCCTCAAGCCAAAAACAGTCAACACATTTGTGGCTTGAGAGGTTACAATGAAAAGATAGCAATACCTTGTTCTGGATAAATTCAAAACACCCAGAAAATGGATACTGCAACATGTTTAAACATTGAATATGAAACTATAGTACGTGCTACCTGTGGAAAGGGTTTCTGCCAAAGCTTCATGCAGCCTCTCAGGCCCCAGGAAATAACATGCTCTGCCATATGGTCATTGTGTTTCTCATATAAATCATAAAGCCAAATCTGATCATGGTATTTATAGCTTGAAGCTTTCAACCTCCCAGGTGAAATTTCCCAGTGGATTCTTGGACAACTGTTGTTATCTTTGTAGATGGTCAGTCAGTAAACAAATGTTTATAGAGCCACTGCAAAGTATAGACTGACAAATGAAAAAGTATACTTTTCATAACAAGGAATGATAGCTCATGGTCCTCAAATCAAGGAGCTTATGTCTTCAGAAATTAAAAAAGACAAACGTCATAATTTGAAATATATCATTGCTGCAGCATAGTGAGAAGAATCACATTTGGCAGAGGTTAAGGGCTTGGATTACAGAGTGGATTGAATAAGTCTGGGAAGTTAAGCATAGTGAGTAGTGCCAAAATGCCTGGGATCAAATCCTGTCTCTATCTCCATTCTCTGTGTCTCAGTTCCTCAATCTATAAAATGGGATAGTGGTAGTAGTTACCTCATTAGATTGCTATGAGGATCAAAGGAGATCATACATGTACAACAGAACAGTAGCTGGCACAAAACATTAGGGCTATTAAAACTACTAGGGATCTTTAAAAGGATTCCCAAAAAGGGTAGTCTGAAAAGAGTAACTTCAAGATAGGAAGACTATGAGAGAGTTCTCTGTTCATTTTTGAGGAATTCTGAATTGGAATCTAAAGAGAGCAAATGACTGAATAAGCCCTCTCTGATGTTAGTCACCTTTGGATTTCTGGTGGAGTTCTGCAACATTCAACTTCGCATTTGTAACCTCATTCTTCCCTAGTTTTCTTCTTCATTCTTCACTTGTGTAATTTTAATTTAAATCCATAAATGTACATCTCTCCCTATGTAACTATTGCCAGAGAGAAAGCCCAGTCCTTTGGAAATATCAAAAGACAGGGCTCTAATCTTGGCTTTTCCACTTAATGGTTGTGCAAATTTTGGAAAGTCATTTCACTCTGTGAGCTTCAGTTTCCGCACCTATAAAGAAAATGGCTTAGATTATCTTCATGGTTCCTTCCAGCTCTAAAATGTAATGATCTTGTAGCTTATTTATATTTTTTCCAAAGTCATTGATAAAAATTTAATATTACTTGAGCACTACGTACAGACTTTCTTTTAAGTGGTTCTCTTTGAATATATTTAACTTTGCCATTCAACTCCTATCACTTTCCCTTTTCCATAAGAGTCCAAGTAATGTCACTAACACCTTGTTGAAGTCCTGGTCCAACTCTTCCCTAAACGGTTCAACTAATGTTGTCAAGATTCTAACGGAATTCACTCTTAGTGACTCCATGCTGATTTCTAGTAATTGCCTTGTTTATTTCTCAGTGCTTGCATGCTCTGTATTAGAAAACTCTGTTCTAGAAAGTTACCAAAATATATCATGCTTATAGATTTATATTTATTCTTGATTTATATTTCCTTAATATGCCCTTCTTCCTCCCCTTTCACTCTCTGGCAGTCCTTCCATTATTGAGCTCTCAAAGATTATTGATAGCGATTCCATAATTTAATCTGTGATTTCTTCCAGAACCCAGAACTGGAGGCAAACCAATTAATATGATTATGGGCTTTTCTTTCAGTCTTTTCTCCTCTTTTGGTGTGAGATAACTTTTTCGTATTATTGTATTACCATTTCCAGGTTAGGAAACATTCTCACTGGGGAGAATGAGGAAGCAAGCAGGACTGGACAGTGTCTTTCATTTACTCACCTGGCACCAACTTCCCCATCCAGTGATGCTCTCTCTTGCCACCACATCTTTCCCTGAAACATAATTTTAACACAAAACAGTAACAACAAAAATCACTCTGCTCCATTTTTGCGTTCTGTACTGTAGTCTCCCTAATTACTATAGCCTCATGTAGATATTTTATGTTGTCCATGGGGACACAAAGAACCCAGCACACCTAGAGCACCCAGCCCTTGTCACTAGTTCTTTTAACAGTCAAATGCCCAGGGCAGCCTAGGAACCCAGTGCCCTCTTTGGAGATTTTGTCTTTCTGTCTTGTTGAGACTATTCTGTATTGTCTGAATTGTTTTTTAGGTCTTCCTCTCTCGCTTAAGCTCTTTAGAGTCTCTCTACTTTTGAGAGAAGTATTGTGAATAGTAGTATGAGAAGTATCTCTATACTTTTAAAATGTTTTTTACTAAAGCAGATATAACTGGATCCTGTTTTTCCTTCCTCCACTCCTACTAATAATATAATTGGGCAACTTTCCTCCAAAATTTCACATTACTTCCCCAACCTAAAATGGTTCTTCTTTTATTTTTAAAATGATGTCCAATGTAGGAGTCCTCCTTATTTCTCTCATGCTTTCTCAGAGAAACCATATGGCCAATAAAGCAAGACAGGAATGTTTTAGATGCCCAATTTTCAGACAAATGAAACAAGAAACATCCAGCTGATAACTCTCTGGATATCCTCTAACCCTAGTGTTAAATTTTATGTTAAAAAGAAATTTTCTCTTAATAGCAATTAGGCAATCCACAGTGTGCACCACATCGCTGCTTCGCTTCCTTTCTCCTCTTCTTCCTACCTGCCTTTCTGTGCTTTGAACCTCAGATTCACAGTCACACAGGAGAGGGCAGACAATAAGCTAGGAGAGGAGAGCCATGATGCTTAAAGTCAAAAGACTTGCTTCTAAATCTTGATTTTGCCCCGACTTTCTAATCGTACGATTATGAACACGTTTCTTCATCTCACAGAACTCAGTTTTTACATCTCTAAAATGCAGATAATAGTAACCACCATAAAAGGCTGTTGTGAAAATTAAAGGAAAAAAACTATATATAAACACTAGTACAGTGGTAACTGGTTTTACAACAGAATAAATACATTTTTTAAATGCATAATCCAAACTATGACCTTTATTCTTCTCTAGAAATCAGATTGGGGTGAGTAAGGGAGGGAAAGGAAGAGAGATTTATAATTTCTGATTTCTGTGGTGTTTCCTTTTTACATGAAGCATTTTTACTCTTATAATCTAAGGAAATGAATTTTTAAAAGGAACGGCTCACCATGATAAAAGTGTTTCAACACTTTGTCCGATGATTCAATGTAGGTGATACAATTGAGATTATACTTACTTCCTTATTAGCGTTCCATTCTCATGTTTCAGCTCACCAAATGTGCCTCCTTTTTCTAGAGTAGGTGGTAGTCTCCTCATGAAAGACACAAATACACAGAGACACACACACATATAGATAGTATCTTTAAAATGAGGGCAATAATTGCAGTTTTATTCTAACCCCCACCTTCCCACACATGCTACAGTTCATGGTACCTCTTCCCAGTACAGAGAATCTTTCCCATGTTGCCATATTCTATGCCTACCTCATTCTCTTGGACAGCCTGCCTTGTTTGTAAGTTGTTCTCAGATATCCTAGAAAGATAGACACGAAAGACACGAAGTCAAAGGATCCTATCAGTCAAAAGACAAGAGCTTCTCATGACTTGTACCCCTCTGGGAGAAGAAAGTTTCAGCAGTTTAGGATCTTTCCACTGTAGTGCCTAGCTGCCAGAAAATTACGTCTCTGGGCATCTTTCAGGTCCTTTCATTCTGTGCCTCCCGGAGAGGTTCAGGTCCTAATGAATGTAACTTGAGGATGAGAAAACTATAGCATCAAGAAGAGACGGCCTCTCCGGTGCTACCCAGAAACTCTGCAATCAGACCAAGCCTATGCACAGACAGGGCTCTTATCACCAGTTTGCCACAGTGGTACATAAATCCAAAGGAAACCAGGTACTCAGAACAGAAGTAATGACAGTTCTGGCTCAGTGCCATCTCACTCAGGCTGAGTAAACAAGTAAGACTCCTATGATCAAATGAATCAGTATAGGCCATTTTGTCCAGGGTCTCCTGGTCCTGAGGACTGAAGAAATAAATGGTATACTAGCCTTCATCCACCCACCCACCCAACCATCTATTTACCTCTATTCCCCAAAATTCACTCGTATCCTAGAATATTAAAAAAAAAAAAGTCTTCACCAAATGTAAGAAAGATTTGGATCCTAAATTTGCATTATATTGCATTCTTAGTGCCAGATTTTCTAGCTGTTCTATTTGTAGCTAAGTGAGAGGTACCAGGATTTGAAAAGATATAGAAAACATTTTCGGTAGCTCTGTTGGTTTTAATAGCAGGCCAGATCTCCAAGAACATGCTGTGTGGCTGTGTATGAACTTGGCTGTTGGTTTCCTTTACCAGATGAAATGATGATTAATCAGGATTCAGATGTCAGTTGTTTTATGTTACTTGTACTCTTTGCTAACAGCTGCCTATTTCAAGCTGTGCTTCCTACATGTCAAATATAACCCTGAAACCACAATTTCCAGAAGGAAAATTTCAAAGTACTCATAGAGTGCTTCAGAATATTCAGTGTTGTTTCTGATTAAAGTCCACTTAGTATATTATGTAACTTAACTAAAGTCAGTATAAAGACAGAAGTGTTCCGAATATGTGAGGTAGCGAGGAAAAATAAAAACAAACATTATTTGATACACAAATAATCTGTGTAGATATTTTAAAATATATATTTATGCAAATACTCTATGCATAAAATGCTCCTTAGTAAGCTAGTGTCACTTTCCTTTTTTATTCTGTAATAAATAAAAACAGTGAAATATTATTGATAGGTGAATTATAAGAAATTTAAATTCTCAGGGCCAGCCCCTGGCCTAGTAGTTAAGGTCAGCACACTCCATTTGGCAGCCTGGGCTTGGTTCCTGGGTGAGGACCTACACCACTCATCAGCGGTCATGCTGTGGTGGCAACCCACATACAAAATAGAGGAAGATTGGCACTGATGTTACCTCAGGGCAAATCTTCCTCAGCAAAAAAAAAAAAAAAAGAAAGAAATTTAAATTCATTCAGAATAAGCTTTAAACATTTTGAAGTAAATGGTTCTTTCTTGACAAGGGTCTCAGTACTTGCTTATTTGCTTTTTAATAAAAAAACCATAAGAATAGCATTTATATGCTTCTCTTCACATAGTTTAAGCAGAAACTAACTTTTAAAAAGAAAAAGAAAACAAAGAAAATGTTTGTCAAGCATTTCAGAAGTTTAGAAAAGGGTATGCCCAAAATTTGGGGTGGACCAAATAGAATTGATTTTTTTTTTACTTAACCTAGATAATAAATGTCTAATTTGGACTGTCCATGTGGCATACAGTTCCCAAATGAAGCTCTTTCAGAGACTGCCGTTTTTAGCAAAAGAGGGGGAAGTGAGAATTAGACAACACCCAGGCTCTTTCTATACAACTGCAGCCAACTTGTCTAAAAACCGAATTTGGCCAATTCCCTGTAGTTCATTGTTTGAGCTATTTGCAGGAGCCAGAAAATTAACCACCACAAGGACACCTGAACAGGATTGATCTTAGTCCAGGGTCTACCATAAAGTCTAGGAGAGAGAGAGGAGTGCCTTCTCATTTCTCTACTAGTCTTTTCCCAAAACATAACCTACCTGCTTTGAACCTGCTCCCTAATATCCCAAATATAGTATCCAGGGAAGCAGCTGTCAAAGTGTCAAGAAAAGTTTAACGATATAGAGGTTGAAAGGCAGCTGGGTAAAAGGTCTGGTATTATTCATTTTCCACGTCCATTCATTTACCTCTGGGTTTCTAAACTAGGTACTTCCCCTTTCTCCCTCCCGCAGGTGGCAAACCTGCTACGCCTCTTCCAGATCCCTCAGATAAGCTACGCATCCACCAGCGCCAAACTCAGCGACAAGTCACGCTATGATTACTTTGCCAGGACGGTGCCCCCTGACTTCTACCAGGCCAAAGCCATGGCCGAGATCTTGCGTTTCTTCAACTGGACCTACGTGTCCACTGTGGCCTCCGAGGGCGACTATGGGGAGACAGGAATCGAGGCCTTCGAGCAGGAAGCCCGCCAGCGCAACATCTGCATCGCCACAGCCGAGAAGGTAGGTCGCTCCAACATCCGCAAGTCCTATGACAGCGTGATCCGTGAGCTGCTGCAGAAGCCCAACGCGAGAGTCGTGGTCCTCTTCATGCGCAGTGACGACTCGCGCGAGCTCATCGCTGCAGCCAGCCGCGCCAACGCCTCCTTCACCTGGGTGGCCAGCGACGGCTGGGGCGCGCAGGAGAGCATCATCAAGGGCAGCGAGCACGTGGCCTACGGCGCCATCACCCTGGAGCTGGCCTCGCAACCTGTCCGCCAATTTGACCGCTACTTCCAGAGCCTCAACCCTTACAACAACCACCGCAACCCCTGGTTCCAGGACTTCTGGGAGCAGAAATTCCAGTGCAGCCTCCAGAACAAGCGGAACCACCGGCGCGCTTGCGACAAGCACCTGGCTATCGACAGCAACAACTATGAGCAAGAATCCAAGATCATGTTTGTAGTGAACGCGGTGTATGCCATGGCCCACGCCCTGCACAAAATGCAGCGCACCCTCTGTCCCAACACCACCAAGCTTTGCGATGCTATGAAGATCGTGGATGGGAAGAAGTTGTACAGGGATTACTTGCTGAAAATCAACTTCACAGGTAAGCAAGGAGCCCTAAATCATCTTCTATGGTGCAAACAGGCGGAATCAAACAGGAATCAAATACCTCTGCCCCCAACCCAGAAACCATTGTTTCAGAGCCATAAAAAGGGTTTAAACTGTTAAACAAATATTCCAAGGTGCAATATAATGCCTCTTTGATGTTCTTACTTATTTTTGAGTGAATATCTTGGCTGGTACACTACATGAAATTGAAAGGCCTCTTAGGCTGGGCTGATCTGTGCTAGCTGCCTAGATGTGGGTAAGCTACATTTGCTTTCTTGTTGTTAGTTGTAGGATATGACGTGCATGATATGGGCATTTAATCTTCTTTAGCAGACTTGGCAACTCTCTAAGGAAAGGGAACTTCCAAGCCTTCCTTGTGGGTGATTTAAGCAAAAGAATCTCATAACTTTCACAGCGGGGAAGAGAAAAAAGTCACCATTTTCCCAAAGCCTAATTAAGGGAAAAAAGGAAAAGATACTCAGGCCAGGGTGATTTGAGGCATTTGAGTTTACTTCTCCTGCTATACAGAAACATTTTCATGTCAGTATTAAGAGTTGTGAATTTTCTCAAATTATATTATGAAATGAAACACCAGTTTTTCTGGGAGCCTGAAGATAAGCAAATCAAAGATTGATGGAAGTCATTCTGATACAGAAGTGAACATACAAAGATGTATTCAAGTGGTTTTTGCTGCCTCTTCATTTATTTCTAAATATTTCTAAATATAGCACTGCATTTTAATGCATTACTAACATATAAAAAGCACAAAATCCTTTAATTTGTGTTCTCTACTAAGGTGCATGTGATACCAGTGCATTAAGGTACTAGTTCTGGGGACTTTAGCTTAAACCCAAATCATAAGATGGTCAGTAATATTATTGAATTCAAAACAATTTGATACCAAAAATATTACAGTGATAACATGCTTTCATTTGCCTAAATTGCTGATAATCTCCCGTGCCACCAGGGCATCCTTCTAGTCTGCACAGGCTGTTTCAATTGATTTATCATCCAAGGCATGAAAGTTTGGATGCTCGAGTCATACTATCATTGGAGCAAGTGGCAGTTCTCACATCTTCCTTATAGTTGATCACTCAGAAGTCAAACGGCCTGAAAAATCACTGTAGTACTAAGAAAGAATCCCATGACCCTATCCCAGAATTCTAACCCCTAAACCAGCCTTGAAAATAAGCACAAAAGTTACCAGCCTGCTTTTACACATCTTTTCTTCATTCTACTCAGAGGGAGCCAGAAGTAGCAGAAATCAGTTATGTCAGTATTGCCTCCTATTCATCCGATGGAT
Source organism: Equus quagga (assembly GCF_021613505.1). NCBI lineage: Eukaryota > Metazoa > Chordata > Mammalia > Perissodactyla > Equidae > Equus > Equus quagga. The sequence goes on from NC_060274.1 coordinate 56,069,724, forward strand.
ACCATCTTTTACCATTAGAATGACTACTGTAAGTGGTAAAGATTAAACCTTTTCTGTGTGCTGTATTCTCACAGGTGTATCCTATATAGAAATAACAAAAAATATATTAAAATAACAACAAATCAGCATTTATCTCAAAATTCCAGATCAGTTCCCACTGACATATCCAGGAAATAAGAATTGACTTTAGAGTCAATAAAAAAGAATATCTTTACTCTAAATATAAATGAACTCTCAGATATCTATAAATAACATGTATAATGCATTTAATTCTTAAAGATGAATGAAATAAGCATTCTCCTTCCCCTTTCAGACTACCTTTGGGGTAATCATTTATCTTTATTCACTACATGTATTAATTAACTTTGTTCTTCTAGTTCATTCCTTACTCGTCAGTATGCAAATATACAAATATACCCATTTATCAACAGCTAATATAAAGAGAACTCTTAAACTTCAGAGAGCCCTTGCAAGGTGTTCTATGAAACCAAAATATTTTCCTTCATTTCACTGACTGAGTCTTAAATAGCAAAGAAACGTAAAGAAATAAGGCCATTATCTGGATAAATAAAACAAAAGTGTCTTCTTTTCGTCTGCCTTGTTCAATTACTAGCTTTGCTTCTACAGTTCGGTTTGGCTGTGCAGACTTGACCACAAAGTGCTATCTTATCCTTCTCAATTTGTTCATCATTACCAGTCACTCCCCATCTCTGAAGAGAGTAGAAGAGTGGAACACAGATTTAAACTACAGAAAAGAGAGGGAATTTAGATGGGCCAGCAGGTAGATACGCTTCACAGTGAGAATTGGACAAGAAATTGCCTTACTGCGGGAGGACACTGAATAGCTAGACACGTGCCTTAAAAGAGATAAGGCTAACCTAGGTAGCTATTGAAAAGCAGATTGTTTTACTTTTTTTTCTGAAATAATTTCTCTGTTTTTCTAACTTGAATATTGAGGCAATGGACTAGGCACAGTTGTAAACACTTAGCAAACACTAAAGAATCTTTGCTCAATTGGGTCAAAAAAGTCCCCTTCCAGCCTTCTACCTGTCCTCAATGCATTTACTCCAAGATTCTTCTGGCAAGGGATAGTTGTAGGGAATTCCCTATGAGCTCTAGTCCTTACAAGATGAAAGAGCTAGCTAGGCCTCCTGACACACTTTAAAATACTGCTTGGTTCCTTGGTACATTCTTACTAGCTGGTTTTAGCATTGGCCAACATGAGTATTTCTTAAAGTTAACCCAGTTTGAATATTCCTTTTGCAAAAGACATTCTGCATAACTATGCCTTGTTACAGATTCTTCTAAACAGTGAGCTCTCCTGGCACAGGATTCACCGCTATCTACCTCTCTAGACTCATCTCCTGCCATACACCCCACATTTGCCCTTCCTTCCATTAAGACTACTTGCAGTTCCCCAAGTACATCATGCCTTTATTGTTGCCTTTGTACTCTCTGTACATGCTATTTCCTCTAACTAGAACACTCTCACCTCATTCCCATCTGCCCTATCTAGTATCTTTACTTATTCCATCAACTGCTACTACGCTCGTCCATGCCACCAACATCTCTAGCCTACATTTCTATAACAGTCTCCTTATTGATTTACTCTTGCCCACCTCCAACCCAGCCTCCACAACCCATTCTCTGCATAACACCCAGGATGCCCTTTTAAAATGTAAGTCAGAGCAAGTCACTCCTCTGCTCAAAACCTCTTAGGGGGTTCCCCAATTTCACTCACAGTAGCAGTCACCATCCTTATAGTGTCCTACCAGGCGCTACCTGGTCTGCCCACTCTCCATCCCTTACTGCTCTCCTGTCATCACCTTTTACTCTCCCCTTTCTCACTTCACTTCAGCCATCCTTGTTTCCAAATTAAGGGCTTTTTCACTGCCAGTTCTCTCTGCCTGCAATGCCCTTTCCCCAGATATCCCTATGGCTAATTAATTCCCTTACTTCCTTTGAGGCTTCACCTAAATGTTAGCTCCTCAGTGAGGCCCACCTCACAATCTTTCTTAAAATTGCAATGTACAGCCCCAGCCCCACCACAGGTGCTTCCTCTCCCTTTAACCTGCTCTAGTTTATTTTTACACCATAATTTTTTCACTTTCTCTCATACTACATCAGTTATTATTTTCTATTTTATTCTTTATTGTTTGATCTTCATACTCGGATATAAGTTCCATGAAAACAGAAATCATTATCAACTTTGTTCACCAATGTAGCCCAAGCATAATAGGTGCTCAGTAAATATTTGTTGATTATGGATAGTACTTAACACCCAAACTCATATTTCCTTCTCTATTTCCGTTACTAGATTGTGAGCTTTTTCAAGGCAGGGAACATACGTTTCATCTCTGATCTCAAATATCCAACACAGTTTTTAGTAGAGTGGGCATTATGTAAATGTTTACCGAAGGAATAAGGAATGAGAAAAAAAATAGGTTTATAATGGTCCTTGGTGTGAAAATTTTAATGTATATATGTTTTGTTCATTAATAAATGGATTTCAAGAAAGAAAGTATATAACTTCTAGAATGGTTTGCTTTTTGTTACCTAAACACTGTCCTTTAGTTCTGTTCTATCATTGTATTTGAGATAAATTTAAAATCAAATAGCATTAGCGCTGGATCTCTTCTCCATCATTGTTTTATAGATGAAGCCCCCAAACTAAAAGTCATTTGCCCAAGGTCATCATCTGGTTAGTGGCAGGGGCCAAGACAGAAACCCAGGTCACCAGATCCAGTGCTGCTTTTGGATGGACACAAGGACCCTGGGAAATTGAGGTCTTTGATCCCAAACACCTAAGACAGTTTCTGACAGAAAATAGATATTAATGGGATGTTTATTAAAGGAATGAAAGACGATCAATCAATAGGTTCGAAATATGTTTCTTTTTGTGTTTTTTGTTATGATCCCTTTAATGTTCCTGAGCCACTTCCCTAATTATTTGGAGCTAAGGTGATTCATAAAACACTCAGACTTTGGAAGCTGAGCCTTAGCTTCTAAACTTTAGGATATTTTTTTTTAAGTTTCAAAGCATTTTTTATTAGTAAAATTTTCCATCTGAAAGAGCCATGTCATCCAAAATTCTAAAGTAAATACTTAAATGAGAATTGCTTGGTGTCATGTGACTTTTCAAAATTACTTTGAATAAAAATCCATGTGCTCATCATGTAAAAGGAAAGCTTAAACTACCCAAGACAGCTAGAAACAGAGCAAAGAGGGCTATTAAACATTTTTTAAAAATGCTCTGTTACTGTCATTTTGTGTGTTCACAGTACAATACAATCTCTCTCACTTTTTATTCTGAGACCAGTTCCAGAAAGTGGAATAGAATAAAATCACAGAGTTACATAAGGCCTTCCTCAAAGTTGAACTTGCCCCTACTCCTCAGTGACAGAGGTGGAGATTCAGGATGTCAACATCATTATCTCCAGTTACTGAAGCACGTAAAACTCGACTGTCAGGGTGACGTGGTAACCAGAGTATACCTGGTTCAGAAGAAGAAACAAAGAGCTCCCACTTACTGAGCATACTGCTGGAGGTGCTACAAGACACAACAGTGTTGAGTAGGCATTATTTTAGGAGTAACATTCATAACATTCATCTGTGATTCACAGGAGTAGACTAAAATGTTTGAGAGTGGAGAAATGGAGAACTTGACACAATAGGAAATTTATCCAAGATCATGTAATAAATCGATGACAGAGCAAACCGTCAAGGTCCTGATTTAGTCATTCATTCCGCAGATATCTTTAGACTTTATGCTAGGACCTGGGGACCCACCAGTAAGCCAGTCAGGTGCAATCCCTGCTTCATAGAGTTCACACCAGGATCTCATCACCAGAACAACATCAAAGTATAGAAGCAAGATTATTCGGGGCTGCAATATTAGGGTCTTACCCTAGGTTTTGTGTTCTGTTTTGGTTTCGGTTTTTGTTTTGGATTGGAAAATTATTGTGTATCTTATGCCCGGAAGAAGTCTAAACTCTCTCAACAAATCTTACTCTCAGGGCTTGACTTACCAGTGAAAAGGACAACTCCCTGTTATTGCTGCCCTGGTGGTCACAATAAGACTGAATAATAGGACATACAGCTATGACAGCTTTTTTGTTTTTTAGTTGGTTGGTTGCTTTTCCTTTTTCTTTCTTTCTTTTCTTTCCTTTTGATTTATTTCTTTTTGAGAGGCACACTCACGTCTGGGTACCAGCAAAGAGACAGACTACTGAGATCAGAGGCCTAGAGATGAGTGGCGATGGCCCAGACTTGCTCTTCTGTTTACAGTTCTCCACACCGAGAAGAGAGGCAGAGGCAGAAACGGACAGTCCAGCCATGCTGCCCTGCTCACCTCTGCGTCTGACTCATCCAGTAGGTACAAGGATCACTCCTCGTTGGGACTGTAATCACAGAGCACAGGCCAGAAAGGGCAGATTTTCTGGGACACTGCACTCCAAGGAATATGTTTGAGCTGGCCCCAACCCAGCAAGGCTCTCCTCTTGAAAAGTGCAGGGCCATCCAAGGCCCAGCGAGGAAGCCAAAATGGTAATGGCCACATCTTTATATGAATGGGCTTTGAAGTCCCTGAAAGAGCAAACTGCTCTTGATCTTGCTTCCTCCCCTGGAACATTTGTAGTTCCCACAAAAGCACAGAAACTTATTCCAGCTCTGCTGATCAAAAGCATTTCCAGACGTAAAGATAAATATCCTCTACTTCTTTTTTTCCTTTTCCCTCTGGTAAGCTTCCTAGGGTCACAAGAATAAGATTTAAACCCCGAAAAGATGCCAATAATGTGCTTACTTATTTGTTTATGCACCGTGCATCTATGTTTTGGTGTCTTAGAAGCTTGAGAAATGATTCTCGTTTTAAGCTCACACAGTGGAAAACAAGAGCCTCTAGGAAACCTAATTTTCCGCTTTGGTCTGAGCTTTCTGCTGCTGCTGCTTCTTATTATCATTGTTATCATATAGTTATTATTATTACTATTATTATTTCATAATCTTTAATTTATTTTGATTCGTTTGAAGAGCCATCCTGTCTATGAAGCAGAAAAATGTAATCATTCCCAATGAAGTATGAATGAAATGGATTCTATCACCTTGCTAACAAGAAAAAAGTACAATAAATATGCTTCCTCTATGTTTCCAGACTTTTGGACACTGTGGTGTATTTACAGGAACATCACTTGCAAAAGTGTCTGGAAATTGAAGAAAATATTCTGAGCATTTTTAAAAAAATATAACTAGCATATTGTTTAAAAATAAGCCTACATTCCTGACCTTTGAGACACCAAGTATTATCCCACAATAACCAAGTCTTTTAAAGGTTTATAATCTCTGGAAATATTTTCACAGTTGGATTGAAAACACATATTTTTACACTTCTGTATAATTTTGTGCTACTACTTATCCTCAACAGGACACGGAAAAGCCAACATAGAGAAAGAAGTTATTTTCAACAAGTTCAGAAAAAAATTCCTGAAATAGAGGACTTTTCTCTAAAGAATTTTAAAAGATTAGATTGTTATCTAATGAAGCAAGAAATTATAGGAAGTTTTTCCTAGAGTTGGGTTAGTAAACCTTCCTAGGGACCTAGCAAAGTTTTCATAATGCCTGAGCAGTGAGCTCAGCTTCCGAAGATTAAGGAAACTGCTGTTATACCCGGAGGAGTGGGCACTGAGGAGGATGGCTAAAAAACTCCATGACTGGTCATTATTCTCACTCCTCTCTTGCTTTAAACACTTAACAAGTGTCCACAGTATCTTTAGTCACTATATGTGACATCACCAGGAAAGGTTACATAGTTATCCTTGACAGTTTTTCTCCAAAACCCCAGCATTGTACCTGGGGTAATGTAGGCACTCCATTTGTGTCCAGTTCATTCTAAAACTATGGTAAAGGATTCATTCCAATGTCTAAGGTAAATTAGAATTTGAAAAGGTGACAGAGTCCCCAGAAGTTACAGTAATAATAACAGTTCAGAATATTCAAAGATTTAATTCCATCAGAAAACTATAAACAATCTTACTAGCACAGAGTTGACCGTATGTTGAATTTACAAAATAATATCTCAAATACAAAATTATGTTCATAACATACTAAGCCATTGACCTAAGTGTGATTAGATGTTCTAAGACTGGCCAAAATATCTTTTATTTCTTAAAAATTTTTCTTCCAGCTTTATTGAGATATAATTGACATATAACATTATGTAAATGTAAGGTGTACAATGTGTTGATTTGACACACTTATATATTGCAAAACGATTACCACCATAGCGTTACCTCCATCCCATCACATAATTACCATTACTTTTGTGGTGAGAACATTTGAGATCTACTCTCTTAACTTTCAAATATAATACGGTATTATTAACTATAATCACCATTCTGTACATTCGATTCCTGAACTTACTCATCTTATAACTAGAAGTGTGTGTCCTTTGACCAACATCTCCCTGTTTCCCTGATCTTCTAGCCCCTCGTAACCACCATTCTATCTTTTTTATAAGTTTGGCTTTTTTGGTTCCACATATAAGTTATATCATACAGTATTTGTCTTTCTCTGTCTGACTTATTTCACCTGGTCTAATACCCCCAAGGTCCACCCAAGTTGTTGCAAACAGCAGGATTTTATTCTTTCTCATGGATGAATAATATTCCTTTGTGTATACACACACACACACACACCCATCTTCTTAATGCGTTGACAGACACTTAGGTTGTTTCTGTATCTTGGCTTCCATAAATAATGCTGCAGTGAACATGGGAGTGCAGCTATCTTTTCAATATCGTGTTTTCATTTCCTTTGGATATATACTCAGAAGTGGGATTACTGTATCTTATGGTAGTTCTATTTTTAATTTTTTGAGGAACTTCCATACTGTTTTCCATGGTGGCTGCACCAATTGACATTCCCACCAACAGTGCACAAGGTTTCTCTTTTCTCCACATCCTTGCCAACACTTATCTCTTCTATTTTTGATAATAGCCATTCTAACAGGTGCAAGGTGATATCTCATTGTGGTTTTGATTTGCATTTCTCTGATGATTAGTGATGTTTGAGCACCTTTTCATGTACCTTTTGGCCATTTGTATATCGTTTTTGGAAAAATTTCTATTCAGTTCTTCTGCCCACTTTTTAATCAAATTGTTCATTTTTTTGCTTTGAGTTGTATGAGTTCTTTAGATATTTTAGATATTAATCCTTATCAGATAGATGGTTTGCAAATATTTCTACCCATTCTGTAGGTTGCCTTTTCATTTTGTTGATGGTTTTCTTTGCTGTGCAAAAGCTTTTTAGTTTGATTTAGTCTGATGTGCCACTTTTTATTTTTGCTTTTGTTCCCTTTGCTTTTGGTGTCAAATCCAAAAAATCACCTCAAGACTGACATCAAGGAACTTATCCCCTATGTTTTCTTGTAGGAGTTTTATGTTTTCAGGTCTTACATTCAAGTCTTTAATCCATTTTGAGTTGATTTTTGTGTATAGTGTAAGATAGTGGTTTAGTTTCATTCTTTTGCATGAGGCTGTCCAGTTTTCTCAGTGCCATTTACTGAAGAGACTGTCCTGTTCCCCATTGTACTCTTGGCTCCATTGTTGTAAATTAATTGACTATATGTATGTGAGTTTATTTCTGGGTTTTCTGTTTTGTCCCATTGATCTATGTGTCTGTTTTTATGCCAATACCATACTGTTTTGATGACTATACCTTTACAATATAGTTTGAAATCAAGAAGTGTGATGCCTTCAGTCTTGTTCTTCTTCTCCAAAATTGCTTTGGATGTTCAGGGTCTTTTGTGGTTTCATACAAATTTTAGAATTGTTTGTTCTATTTTTGTGAAAGATGGCATTGGAATTTTGATAGGGATTGCATTGACTCTGTAGATCAGTTTGGGTAGTATGGACATTTTAACAATATTAATTCTTCCAATCCATAAGCATGGAATATCTTTTCATTCATTTATATCTTCTTCAGTTTCTTTCATGAATGTCTTGTCATTTTCATTGTACAGATCTTTCACCTCTGTGGTTAAATTTATTCCTAAGGATTCATTCTTTTTGATGCTGTTGAAAATGAGACTTTTTAAAATTTTCTCTTTCTGATCGATCATTTTAGTGTATAGAAATGTGACAGATTTTTGTATATTGATTTTGTATCCTGTAAGTTTACTGAATTTGTTGATTTGTTCTAACAGCTTTTGGTTAAGTCTTTAGAGTTTTCTATATATAATATCATGTCATCTGCAAATAGAGACAATTTTGCTTCTTCTTTTTTAATTTAGGTGCCTTTTATTTCTTTTTCGTGCGTAATTACTCTGGCTAGGACTTCTAGTACTATGTTGAATAAAAGTGGCAAAAGTGGGCATCCTCGTCTTGTTTCTGATCTTAGAGGAAAAGCCTTCAGCTTTTCACTATTGAGTATGATGTTAGTTGTAGGTTTGTCATGTATGGCCTTTATTATGTTGAGGCACGTTTCCTGTATACTCAATTTGTTGAGAGTTTTTATTATGAGAGGGTGTTGAATTTTGTCAAATGCCTTTTTTGCATCTATTGAGATGATCACATGATTTTTTGCCTTCATTGTGTTAATGTGGTGTATCATATTGATTGATTTGTGGATGTTAAGCCATCCTTGCATCTCTGGAATAAATCATACTTGATCATAGTGTATGATCCTCTTAATGTACTGTTGAATTGGGGTGGTTAATATTTTGTTGAGGATTTTTTATGTATGTTCATTGGGGAAATTGACCTGTAAATTTCTTTTCTTGTTGTGTCCTTGTCTAGTTTTGGTATCAAGGTAATTTTGGCCTCATAAAATGAGTTTGGAAGTATTCTCTTCTCTTCTATTTTTTAGAAGAGTTTCAGAAAGATTGACATTAATTTTTCTTTAAATGTTTGGTAGGATTCACCAGTGAAGCCATCTAGTCCTGGACTTTTCTTTGTTGGGAGGTTTTTGGTTACCAAGTCAATCTCCTTACTAGCAATCAGTCTGTTCAGACCTTCTATTTCTTCATTGTTTAGTCTTGGTAGGTTGTATGTTTCTAGGAATTTATCCATTTCTTCTAGGTTGTCCAATTTGTTGGCATACAATTATTCGTAGTAGTCTTTTATGATCCTTTATATTTGTAAGGTATCAGTTGTAATGTCTCCTTTTTCACTTCTAATTTTATTTATTTACTGTATGTAGTTAGGCCCCATCCAGGGAGAAACTGAGTGGTGGGCACTTTCTGCCTGCCACCTCTATGCTGAGCCCTGGGGTGGCAGCTGCAGTGAACACTCACACCCATTAATAACTGTTTCTTTGTTTGCTATAGTCTTGTGGTTCTCATGGACACAAGCCCCAGTGGCTTTCAGTTGGGTGTTTGGGGGGCCCCTTCCTCAGGTGGGAGTCTTAAAAGTTGGGGTACTAGATGTTGGGTCCAAACCCTTTGCTCCTTAGGGAGAAGCTGGGAGTGGGGATTCCTCCCTGATTGTATGATGCTGTGCTAGGGTTAGAGTTTATGGCAAAACTGTGTCTCAGCATTTCTGCCCATTTTGATGTGGATATGTTCCTGTTTACCTAATGTATAGGAGTCACTCAGCTAATTTCTGGATTTCTTTTAGAGGAAATTGCTCCGTTTATAGCTGTTCATTCAATGGGTCCGTGGGAGGAGCGTAGTTCAGGAGCCTCCTATATCTCCATCTTTAAAGACTGCCCTCCAGTTTCATTGTTCTAACCAAGAATCCTGATGAATATAGTGTGATTCCTTTATTAATGGTTATCTCAGACTGGGCATTAATATGAACCTGCTACTGGTTCATTTATTTATTCTTCCTAGCAGATAAGTAGTCAATTAACAGAAGTTTTAAAAATATAGAACAACTTAAAATTAAGGCAATTCAATGTATTACTTTAATTAATCAGCCCATTCAAAAAGATCACTATTTCTGTTTTAGTTGTAGAATGAGTTCATCATGTAGAACCCAAGTGCAGGAGTATAGTCTGAGAGCCAATAGTCTAGTTTACTTAGATTCTTTTTTGAGACAAGACTGCACATTCTGTCCCTGTAGTAAATCAGTTGGCTAGCTACAGGTCTCATGTTTTATCATAGTTAACTTCTTGCATAATTTGTTCTTCATGGTAAAGCAAAGGTAGAATTAGGAACTTTGTCTGTTATAAACCTAATGCTGCTAGAGAAAAAATTTTTTTAAATATGGAGGGGATCTGTGGACAGTGCACATAGGGAAGATAACACATCATAATATAATTGATATATTATAAATAATGTAATTATAAAACTTTTCAGAGAATCTTTAGTATTCAATGTGAATTGGTGTCAGGTTCTATAAAAGATTTAAAAAAAATGAGTAAATAAGTTCTTTCTGCCCTCAAGTACCTTCGCAACTTGTAAGAACAATGAGAAAATATAATTTGTACACTATACAGCAGTTCATCTCTGGCATCTTAAGAGACGGACAAGTAACATAGTGTGTACATACAAAGGAGAGATCAACAGTGAGCAGGAGGTCATAAAAGACTTCCTAGAAGATGTAACTCTGGATGTAACTAAGATTTTGTTAGCAGTAAGGAGGGAGAAAAAGATTTCCGAGGTAAGACAATCATTCCACACAGGATTGTTCATAACTTTTCAAATGTTTCACTTTTGTCTAACCTGTATTAAAGTTCAGAGCTCTTTTGGAAACTAAAATTAAATTGAAACCGTAAAATATTGATCTGATTTGTTAGATTGTCTAAAATGTACATTTTCAGTTCCTTTCTATAAAAATGTATAAATTTTTCCAAAATCACATTGTTTATGATCACTAAGCTATCATCTTCGCCCTGAACTTCAGCTAAAACCAATAAAGTTCTAATCTGAAAAAGGGAGAAAAAGAAAAAGAAACCAGCATTTGTTGATGGCTACCTCCCTGACAATAGCCATTTTATGTATTTCATTCATTTATTCCCACAAAAATCCTGTCAGTTCGGTGGATCTTACTCCTTGTATTTTATAGATTCAAATGAGTCTCAAAGGAATCAAATGACTTTCTCGAGTTTGCAAAGCTAAGCAGTCTCCACAGCCAACCCCAGGCTGTCTAATCCCACACTGGTTTCTGATTGTGTCCTACAGAGAAGAAATACGTTCATAGCTAGAGAAAAGGGGCAGTCCTGTTGTCACTTGCTCAGCTTACTATGTGCAGTTGCAGTAATAGTAAACAATTGCCCCAAAATGTTCATTATCCAAAAAGGAATTTGTTAACTTTTTCATTAATTGGCCTAATGGTGTCTTCAATAAAGAAACTCATAGCAAAGGCCTCAAATTATATACTTCACTCCTTCCTCTGAAAGCATCAAATGAACTAGATCAATATTTGCAATATCATACTGTTAATTCCAAGAATCAATAGTAAATTGCAAAAACAAAAAGTGATCAGTCTACAGGGCACCACATCTTAATGTTAAGACCGCATTTTTCCTCCCTGCCACCCCATTCTCTCATTCTCATTACAAACTTCCATACTTAATTAGAAGTAAACTGATAAAAGAAAAGGGGAAAGTAGTGGGTCTTAAACTCTTTCAGAATTTACCTCCCGACCATGATAGTTTTGTGGGTTTGTTTGGCATATTTGAAAGTTTTTCTTGTTGTGTTCACATTGTTGAGTAATGGTGGTAGTCTGTTTTATAGCACACATCACAAATCAAGTTCTCTTTCTGAAAGAATTAAAAATACCATTGGTACTTTCATAAATTAGAAGTTAAGAATTTTCTATCATAAAGTTTTGTTTATAGGCTATTCAATCACCAATAATCACTTGGTAGCACTATACCAGCTTCTTGGGGTACTTAAAAAAATCTTTGTCCCTATAATGCTTGTAGTCTAATAAAATCTTAACCCTTGATTATTTCAACTTTAATTAAAGTAGAAAACAAAGAAAATTCATCATTTTTCAATCATCAAAAAGTAAGCCTTTGGCTAATGCAGTTATTTATGTCCTTTTCATTTTTATTCATTAAGAACTCTGCATCATCTCCAGAAATATTGTAAACAGAAAAAATATAAATAAAAATATTTATAAAAGGAAAGCAAGTGTGCCAACTTCCAGAGATGGGTCCCTTCACTGCTTCGCCTTTCTAAATTCTCCCTACAAATTTATCCTATGAACAATCCCTCCTCCATTTAATTCCTCCCTTTTCAATGCAGAAATGTATTAAGTTCTTTTTCTGTCTTTTGTCTTACAAGGGCCTTTTGCTACTGAATTAATCCCGTAGTTAAACAATGTGGAAAAGGAAAAGGAAAGTATCTTTTTTTTCTTTCAAAAAAATACTTTTATTTAAAATATTGTAGCAATATTTAGGATTCTGACATGCAATTTTAGATGCGAAGTAAGATCAATTAATTTGACAACAGAAGTAAGAACACAAGAGGTTGATATCCCAGCCTTCTACTCCTTTTTGCTGCCATCTGCAGTTTAAATTTAGGCATCCAAACTACTAGACCAGAGATTGAATTAGCTAATACAATTCCCTGAGTGTGCAAGCTCATCCTTTCTTACCTTATCTCAAGCCACAGTGTGGCAAGAAGTTTATTTTCTTGTCCTTCATGTTTGATGGTCCATCACAAGAGCTCACTCAGTTAAGAAGCTAAAATGAAGACTCCTCAAATTCAGAACCCTCAAATACTAATAATAATTGTGAAGATGTATGCCACTTAGCACTTTATCACTTTTAAAACACTTTTAAACATACTATAGTTAGAACCAGACTACAACCCTGTGAACTAGGTTGAATAGATGTTATTACTCACCATTTTATAGACAAGAAAATGGAGGGTGGGAGAGGTGAAGTCACTCACCCAGGGTCAAAGAAAAAGAACCCCTCCTGGATTAGAATTCATGTCCTTTGATCATCATCCAGCGATATGTCCCCTCAGCTTCCAAGGTAACAGGCAGTAGAATGATTCCTGTCTAATAAACCAAAAAAAAATGTGACTGGAGGCAAAACCAGCCTGGTTATGTTTGTTGTCAAAAAGTTGAGAGAATATTGGCACTAATCAGAGCAAGAGAACACTGAATCAGCAAAGTTCATTTTCATTGTAGATTACCACTGCATGGCTCTGTGGCTTGGGGCAAATCACATAGCCATTCCAGGACTCATCTCTTAATATTTTAGAAACACCGTTGAGTGCCAAATAGAACTAGCAGGTATGGTATTTTTGTCCTTACCTTTCATAATGATTAAGGTATTCCTGTTTCTGGGAGGATTATAATTCTGGTTGTAGTTAAAGGGGATGGTAACACATTCCACTCACACTAGAAAGACTTCCTGAAGGAAATGGGATTAGTAGTGGACTTCGAAGAACCAGGTACATTTCATGTGGTCATTCAATATCTATTGCTGACTTCTCTACATCAGTCCCAGCTCTGGACCCTAGAAATTACGCAGTGAAACCTAGAGGACCTTGTAAGGATTTTGGCTTTTACTCTGAGTTGGATTAGAAGCCATTAGGAGGCTTGGAGAGAGAAGTGACAGGAACAATATCAAAGATTTAGAATAGGGCACATTTTTGAGTTATGGTTACACATCAAAAGAGCTAATAAAGAAACTTAAAGAGGCCTGTCAATGTTGATATCCTAACATATATCTTCTATAAATACTGAGGATTCTAAGACATTTTAATTTCTAAAGAGTAAGCCTTTTGTTAAGATCTCCAAGGTTCTCAGCTAGAATCAGAATCAGTTCTCACTATTGTACATTACCAACTAAGCACAGATGAATTTATTTTTCATATTAAGTTGTAGATTTTATACTCCAGACTCAAGACTAGACAAAAATACTTACCTAAATAACAACGTGTTTCTATAGACATTTGTGCACTCTTCATCCATACATCCTACCAGATAGTTGTTGATCATATCTACAAAAAGAAAAAAATCACTGAGTGATGTTTGCTTAGCCTTGAATGTTATGATGATAATAAGATATTCTTCTCTCTGTAAAAGTGTCTTCCCCACAGCACAAAGCCTCTAACCTAATTGTGTGACTTCAGCCAGTCCTCAAGTCGTTCTGTCCTCTTGCACTTCCTGCACATAATGGTGTAGTAAGATGGCCTACTTCTATCCCTGTAATATTTATTATTAATGATAGGACTATCATAAAATGTTATGAGCTCCATTGATCAAAGTATTAAGTAATTTATGCAACAATTATTGAAGCATATTTCTTATGTCAGACACTGGAAAGGGGACAAAGAAAAAGTTGTGATGACTGCCCTCAAATAACTGCTAATCTGGGAGAGACAAGCTTGTATCTTGAAACACAACATGAGGCGAGATGCATTAAGGGCTATAACAGAAGTATTAGAACAATAAAAACATCTGTTTAGTACTTTACATTTAAAAAATATACTTGTACATACAGTATTTCATTTGATTTTTATACCATTTGCAAATTCCAACTGGGATTGAGCCAAGGGCAGGAATAGCTCAAGGAAGTCTTCTCAAGAGGAACTTGAAGAACAAATCATTTTAAAATTGGTGATTACTTGCATAAATTTAATATGTAAGACACTTTAAAGATCCTCAAACTCGAGCCGTTGCCTTCTCACCAAAGGGTAGGATCTCTTGCTCTCTGGTTTGTGATGACTTTGGATTTTCTGTTCTAGAGAAAACTGCACAGATTCTGGCTTGTTATGGTTTACTCAGTCTCATCCTTCATCAAAGGCCGAGATACCAGAAACTTCCGCTCAATAGTTTTTAAGAAAGAAAGTATTGAAACCCATTATATGATCATGGTCATCATTAACATTTGGGAACCTAGTAAGCACAAATTTTGTTTTCAAGAATAACGTGAGTATAAAGTGAAATGAAAAACTGGCATTCTGCTAGAAGTTAATGAATAGTTACTGCTTTTATTATGAAGAAAAGCAATGTTGGTCTATTCTGTCAGGAGTTTCATATCATGGTTCTGCTTCACCAAGAATGACAAGGTAGTCTTGCTTGATTCTTCCAAATTGGAAACCATTTCACTTAATATATTGACTGAAAATATCCCCTCTACAGGTTTGGAAATACCTTCTTTCCTGAAGCCAATGTTAGCTTAATGACTTTGTCATAGAAGTTAACTCTAATTGAAGATAACTTGCATGTAACCAAGTATTGTGATATAAATGAAATACACTGAACAGAGAACCAGGAGAAGTGAAGTCTGCCCAGGTTGTGACAGTAACTAGTCATGAGGCCTTGAGGAAGTTACTCAAGCTCCCCGGGCCTCAGTTATGTCATATATCAAATAAAAGAACCTTTCTTCAAAAGAACCTTCTTTTTTTATTTTAAAAAGTTTTAATTAAAACATTCATGTGTGACACATACAAATACACCCTCTGGAATAAATTCTCATATTTTTTCACAAAATCAGCACAAAATAATTTCTCTATCTTACAGTACCACTAAAACATGAATCTTTTTTCCCACTTCATCAAAATTTCATCTAGTCAATACTGTTTCTTGTCCTGTGGGAGCATCTTTAATCGACACTGGCCAGTGGGTGATTTTTCCTGTTTGTTTAGAGCTCATAATAAAATCACCCAGAACATCTATCTTCGTGTGAATTTCATCATAAGGGGAATATCACATAAGAAGTAGGGAAGGCAGAGCAGGAACTGACGGCAACTCATTTCAACCATAAGTTTTTGTTTATAGTGCATGATGTGCCATCCAATTGCTTCATAAGCCATCATTACAGTTAAAGTTCATGATAAGGGACAAGAGTAAATTTGCTGAAGGCCTGGGAAAAGAAGATGTAGCTTTGTCTTTTCAAATTCTTTTCAGAATGCTAATATAAAGAATGAACTTTTGAACTTTAAGCCATTTTTAGCCTAGTCCTAAAAGAACCAATAAAAGCAATTAAATCACTCCATGAACGATTTTTGTTTCTCCATCCTAGGTGTATGATTTTCCCTTCCTGTATTGTCCCCACTCTCCACAAGTGACATCTCTGGGGACCCTTGAAGTTAGATGAGAAGAGATTCAGCAGTTTGGATAACACTCTTTTACCTTCCTGATGCCTCCATGGCAAACATCCCCTTAACCCTGAACTTTGCCCTTGTTGCTTCCTTATATCCATCTGACCCCATAAGCCAAGAGGTTTTCAAGAAGCTTCTCATTGAGTGGATCCTTTTGACAAAATGGGAAGGAAACTTCAGGATTACTAGTCAAAGTTTTCAAGCTTTTTAAAATAATTAACATAATTATTTCTTAAATAGTATTTACTAAGAAACACAATATTTAAAACAAATAAAAGTGGAGTGACTTTGATTGATTTCAGGAGGTGTTTGGAGCCCTGACATCCATCCTGCTTCCCTTCTCTTCCCCCTCCTCAGTACACTATACTAATTTGCTGGATGAGGAAACCAGAGGCATATTTCCATCTATGTAATAGAAAGTTTATATAATAGATATATAATTATCTGTTGATATATTATATAATTTACATATTTAATAGAAGTTATATAATAGAAGTTTCTTTACTTGCAGATTTTAAATGTACTAATTTTTATTAGGATTAAGAAGTTATGATCTAGAACAAAAATTCTACCCACTCTACGTCAATCAAATGAGGGTATGAGCAATTGCATGTGGTCATCATGTCCACAATAATTGCAGTTTCTTGGTTTGAAATTTTTTTTTTTTTTTTTGTGAGGAAGACTGAGCTAACACCTGTTGCAAATCTTCCTCTTTCTACTTGAGGAAGATTGTCCCTGAGCTAACATCTGTGCCAATCATTCACTATCTTCTATGTGGGTTGCCATCACAACATGGCTTGATGAGCAGTGTATAGGTCCACACTGGGATCTGAACCCGGGAACCCCTGGCCATCAAAGTGGAGCCCACGAACTTAACCACAACACCACCTGGCAGGCCCCAGTTTGAAGTGTTGTTATGGAGATCATTTACCCCAGTTTGGGAGGTAAAAAGTAGTGAGAATGTTAAAAGTGCTAGTAAGAAGATATCTATAATTATAAGTGAAAAGAAACATGAGATCATTTTTTTAAGTGTGAGAAAAGCGACCACGTTTTTCAATGCACAGATGAGATTAAGAATTGGAGAGTTCAGCTGATTCTCAGTGACAGAGAATGGCTCAAAACTTGGGATGGGACAAGCCTATGCACTGGGGCTGATACATTTGTGCATCAGGAGACAAGGAGAAGCAACTGAGAAAAGAGGATCGACTTTGGAGGGTGTGGCTGCGGAAGTGGCATTTACCTCTGATGCCTGTTAACTTTGTGTTAATTCAAAAGATGTTAGAATTACAATCAAGAATTTAAAATTGACTCTTCATAAAAGCATTACTGTTAAAACTTTTGTTCCAAGCCACAGATGGTTCAGTGGTTTCAAAGCCCATTTGAATCTACACAGAATTAAAGTGAGCATCAGAGTCGTGAAGGAGAACACAGCTGAGGAAAAATTCCTCACAGCATTTCAGGGAACATCAAGGGTAATCTCATCCCAGCAGATATTTGATGTGAAAAGATTGTTCTATTTTGGAAGACAATAATATGCCCATTTTATCACTTTGTATGTTTAATGGAAATGGTGGGATTGTAGACATAAACTTACCTCAATCACTTTGGCCTTAGGACCAAAGGAATTTATGAACAGTCTTTTGGAGTCTAGTTCATTCATATGTAGAGAAGCAGCTTACTCCACGTAATAACTAAACTTCTGAGTAACACCAACAGCCCCTTATCTTGAATGTATTGGTCTATTTGGAGGGCACTATACTTAAATTTTTATTTTCCTTTTGAGATAGAATTTGGATGAGAGAATGAAGTCTAATCGGTACCCCTCATTATTATTAGAACTTCTTGAGATATTTCAGAGTTCCAAGATTATTTTCCTTTATTTCCTCTAATTTAAATACAACATAAAAATAAATTTTATTGTGTTTCAAGTAATAAAATCTATACTCATCTGCTAAATATGCAAAATTGCCCCCATAAAGCTAATTAACTAGATAAAAGGTCCATATCAGGCTTGAAGCAGTTCCTGTCTCTAAGGGCCGAACTCAGTAATTAATTATGTTTCTGAGAGTCTCTGAAAACACTTTTCCAGCTTTATGGGTCTTTAGAAATAAAACATTTTGGGCATCATCCAAAATATCTTAATCTCTCAATCTGCTTGGAGTCAAGTCAAGTTCCTACAAAGAAGCAGAGTTAAATGTCTCTAAAATGAGGCCTCATCATTTACTCAGTTATTTACCTTAGGATTCAGATAACACCCATTCAATTTTTAATCAATCGCATTCTTTAAAGCAGTGTTGACATTGGAATGCCCATTCCTTTTGGGTTAGCTTAGCGTATTGGCTTGGTGGAAATCAGAGAGATTAATAAAACTGAAGTTTAAGTTATGCACTGAAAGTGTACAATGCTAGACAGATATGTTATTGTTTAACAGGCCACACCTTGGTCCCTACTAAAGTTCCAAATGTTAGGTAGGATGCTAATGGACATGTCATAATAGCCAGGACTCTGGCAACATTGTCTGCCATACTATCATGTTAACTTCATTTCTCTGTTGAGGAAAATGCCTTCACAATTCAAAACCTCCCAAGAGACATATTTTATCAGCTAGAACCCTAGTTGAGCATGAGTTGCTGAGGGCAAGATCCTACAGGAATACACACGGAGATGGAGTCTAGAAGAACTGGCACCCAGGAGGGAGGAGAAAGGCTAAGATAATCTTCCCCACTAAATCATTTTCCCTAGTAATCTACCTTGGGCTTCCCCCCACATCTAGACAAGATGACTTTTTAAAGATCCTCAGGGGAAAGTAGACTATAAACCACCTAAGCATGATCAAAAGATGTGCACAGACGACACTGATTCTTTAAAAAGCCTATGTCTTGGAGTTAGCACATCAATTTATGTGGCTGTGTCACTGTCACAGTCTGAATGTACTCACCCCCTCTGTAGTCAGTCTCCAGATTTGAAAATCTCTCAATTTATTCTTAAAAAACAAAAGTAAAAAACTTCAAAAAACAACTAGTAGAGGATGGGGTAGACAATATCAGAGGAAATACCCTCTCTTGGAGATATAAATCTACCCTTCCGAGACCACTTGAAATAAAGTTTTTTCTCTTTCCTTTGGGATTTCATATTGTCACCCTAACAAAGCAGAAGAGGGTCGGAATTTTTAATTACAGGTTTCCTTTAATTACAGACTCCCTTGCTATGTTTACCAAACAGCTAGTAGCCCTGAGGGTGGAGTTAGGCTGTTTAAAGTCATGTTTTAATCTCCTTTGTAATTGCAATTTGATTGCTGGTGTAAATTGCCTAGTAGGCTTGCCACCTTCAGTGCCAGCATTTCCCAGAGTGCATAATTTTGAATTAAAAGGCTGATATCCATCCAAAAGTTTCCCAGAATATTTCATGGACTCAGTGAATTATGCATTAAACAGAATTCTTTAAAAAGAAGGCAAGAGGTTCCTTTGATGTCAGCTGGGGGTTTTCATCATATTATGGACTATTAATTTCTAGATTCTTTTAGAGGTGGTTTCTTGAAATCTGTGCCCAGTTTAAGAATTGTTACTGATCTTTCTCTAACCTTTATATTTTATTTTAACAGCATCATATGTCACCTTGAATATGGCAGGTTCTGGCAGACACCTGGTGGTTAATTTCTTAGCGGGAGGGGGTAGCCAGGAGGATGGAGAAAATAACAATTTGCTACAAACACACCATCTGCTGGGCAAAACATTTATATACTTTCAGGAGCCTGTCTTCACATTAGGAAAGTGCTTTAGAAGCATTATAAGGACAAGACCAGTTAGGGAGCTGAGATGTATATGGGAATTCATGGATGGGACACCTCTAAGCTATATCCAAATGCCAGTGGTCTCCTTTGATGATTTTTTTCACACCCCATAAGAGGTATATTTGATTTTGAACTATGTCCCTTATCCAAATGTAACATTACAGGTTGTAATAAGCAAAATTGATCCTCAGAAAATAAACAACTCCACTCTTCCTTGTGCAGAAGGAAATAAGGGTGGTCAAGTTTCCACCATCATATGCAAATACAGATTCTGGGCAAATTATTTACATTATACACAATTCCATATTACTATTCTCCCTTTTTTTTAAATACACAAAGCACTTTGAAATTTGTCAGGGGCTGTGCTTTTCTAGACCCTCATAAGTTGGGTAAATATAGACTTTCTCATTCAACACAGACACTTCTGAGAGTAAAAGGAAGCCCTATAAATAATTACATTAGAACAACATGCACAAACTGGGAATGTCCTGGGCTAATCAGGATAAAATCTCTCTCTATTCATAGCTAATCAAATATCTTCACAAACAGAATCCACCTCTCAGTCTTTATCTACTGCCAACTCATGTTAGAGAAGAACAAAAATAAAAGGTTGAAATGATCCACTGTAGTAAAAGAATTCCAGACTGGGGCAGTGAGGAGAGAGACTTGGGTTTACGTCACAAATATGGTCAGCATTGAGATTATTTGATTCCTTTATTCATGCATGAATGTACCCATGGCTAAGGAAGGTCAGATCTGTATGCTAACTGGACATTCTGTGGTGATCGTTTTGCAATATATACAAATGTTGAATCACCACACTGTACACCTGAAACTAATATAATGTTATGTCAGTTATACCTCAATTTAAAAAACATGGTCAGATAAAGTTTCAGGAGTGTCTAGAAGGGAGATGAATCACTTCTAACTGAGAACATATGCTGTTTCATAGAGAAGGCATTTAAGCATTAAAAGAGAGGCAAAATTTGCGGGGGGGGGGGGGGGGTAGAAGGGTGGCATTCTAGCAAAGGTGGAAGCTTTCAATAATTAACTGGGCAAATGAAAAAAAGTATAGTGCTTTCCCATTACATCATTAATAATGCTTTTCAACAAATGTTTCTTGAAGTTGACTAAGCATCAAGCACTTTTTGACACACTGTTGAATAAAACAGACAAGGATTCCAACCTCAAGAATATACAGCCTGATGGCTATAATTACCAAGACAAAAAACAACAAATGTTGGAGAGGTTGTGGAGAAAAGGAAATGCTCATACACCACTGGTGAGAATACAAACTGGTGCAGCCACTATGGAAAACAGTATGGAGATTTCTCAAAAAACTAAGAGTAGAAATACCATATGATCCAGCTATTGCATTACTGGATATTTATCCAAAGAACTTGAAATCAAGGATCCAAAGAGATTTATGCACCTCTTATGTTAATTGCAATATTATTCACAGTAGCCAAGACGTGGTAGCAACTCAAGTGCCCTTCTACAGATGAATGGATAAAGAAGATGTGGTATATATACAATGGAATACTACTCAGCCATAAAAAGACAAAATTGTCCCATTTGCAACAACATGGATGGACCTTGAGAGTACGATGTTAAGCGAAGTAAGCCAGACAGAGAAAGACAAACACTGCACGATTTCACTCATATGTGGAAGATAAACAAATACATGGATAAAGAGAACAGATTAGTGGTTACCATAGGGGAAGGGGGTTGGGATGTGGGCAAAAGGGATAAAGGGGCACATATGTATGGTGATGGATAAAAATTAGACTACTGGGGGTGAGCACAATGAAGTGTATTCAGGAATTGATAAACAATAATGTACACCCAAAATAATACAGTGTTATTATTTATAATATTATAGTCCCAATAAAGTTACTTGGAGAAAAAGAAGAATATACAGCCTGGTGACCACTGGAATTTGAGCTTCTGTATTTCAGAGACCATTTCTGAATTAAAGATAAATTTTGGAATCATTGGAGTATTTAAACTGACAGGAAATAGATAAGATCATTTAGGGAAAAGATGTAGAGAGGAAAGATAAAAAGGCACAGGACAAACCCTGAGTTACTCCAATATTTAGAAATACAATGAAGGAGAGTGACATCAGCATCATGGCAGAGTGAGCTTCCCCAGTAATCTCTTCCCTCTAACATACAACAAAAAGGACATTCATACTCCAGCAGAGGACATCCAAACAAAACACAGAAAACTTCAGCGAGACCCACATAGTCATACGATGGGGGTCAGAGAGGCTGGAGCCCCCATTCAGAGGTGGTGGAATGGGTTGAGAGAAAACTTCGCCCTCTTCCCTAAAGACTGCAATCCAGGACCACGGGAGGATCCATGAGAGAAGGAACAGGGGAGAGGACATTCGTTAGTGGGAACATCAAAGATCCCCAGTGGGCCCTTGCAGCCTAGAAGGAAGCCCTCTACCAGGGCAAAAGCTTTTGTGGGGGCTGATCTTAACAAGCCAACATTCCAGGAGAGTAGATAGTGAGAGAAGAGCGAGAAAACCCTGAGAGCACACAGGAGAAAGTGCCCCTTCCCCACCCACCTAGCCCTGCTAGGATCTCGGCTGAAGGCAGAGGGCTCAGAATACATGGCTCTTGACCCCCACTCAGTGGCGATAGGTGGTAACTGCGACCAAATAACACCAGGATGAGAAAAAACAGAGCAACTCCCTCTGGCAATGTCAAACATTATATTAGATCTCCAGACCAGAGAGAAAATGACAAGTGCCCAGAAATCAGTCCTGAGGACACAGAAATATGTAATCTAAATGATAAAGCTTTCAAATTAGCTATCATCAAAAAACTCAACTAGTCAAATGAGAATATAGAGAAACAATTCAATGAGTTCAAGAGCTACTTCACAAAAGAGATTGAAACTATAAAGAAGAATCAATCAGAAATATTAGAGATGAAAGACACAATGGAAGAAATAAAATATGGATTCCCTGAACACTTGAGTGGACATCATAGAGGAGGGTATCAGCATAATCAAAGACAGACATGTTGAAATGCTCCAGATAGAGGAGGAGAGAGAACTGAGACTAAAAAGAAATGAAGAAAGTCTCCAAGAAATATCCGACTCAATTAGGAAATGTAACATAAGAATTATAGGATTCCAGAAGGAGAAGAGAAGGAGAATGGAGCAGACAGCTTGTTCAAAGAAATAATAGCAGAGAACTTCCCAAACCTAGGCAAGGAGATGGAAACCCATGTGGAAGAGGCTATCAGATCTCCTAAATATGTCAGTGTAAAAAGATCTACTGCAAGGCATATAGTAGTGAAACTGGCAAAGGTGAATGACAAAGAAAGAACACTAAGGACAGCAAGGCAGAAGAAAATAACCTACAAAGGAACCTCTATCACACTTTCAGCAGATTTCTCTGCAGAAAACATACAGGGTAGGAGAGACTGGAATGACATATTCAAATCTTTGAAGGACAAAAACTATCAGCCAAGAATACTCTATCCAGCAAAAATATCCTTCAGACATGAGGGAGAAATAAAAACTTTCCCAGACAAACATCAGCTAAGGGACTTCATAGCAACAAGACCCCACACACACACACACACACAAGAAATCCTCAAGAAGGCCCTCATACCTGAAGAATAAAAAGCAAGAAAGGGGTTGCAAAGCACGGAGTAAGGAGTTAAATAGGTCAACACAATCAGAGCAGGACAGCAAATATTCAAGTAAAGGATTAAAGACAAATGGAAGGAAAACAGCAAAAACAAAGATAATCTTATCATTTTAACCACAAACATAACACAAGATGGAATAAGATGTTAGAAAAACAACTTAGGAGGACAAGAGGAAAGGGACTGGATCAGTTTAGTCTAAAGAAATAAGAGGCCATCAGAAAATGGACTATCTTATCCACAAGATTTTGAATACAAACCTCATGATAACCACTAAACAAAAAAGCAGAACAGAGACACAAATAATAAATAAGGAGAAAACAAAGAAACATAACATAAAAAACTACATAACTCCACTGGTAGACCAAAATACACAGAACAAGAAACAAAGGAAATGCAGGAGAACAAGAAAATGAGTAATAAAATGGTAACATTAAGCCCTCATATATCAATAATCACCTAAATGTTAATGGATTGAATTCTCCAATAAAAAGACACAGAGTGGTGAGATGTATTAAAGAACAAAACCCAACAATATGCTGCCTCCAGGAAACACATCTCAGCTCCAATGACAAACACAGGCTCAGTGTGAAGAGGTGGAAGACGATACTCCAAGCTAATGGCAAACAAAAGAAAGCAGGTGTTGCAATACTTATATCAGACAAGGTAGACTTCAAAACAAGACAGGTAAAGAAGGACGAAGAGGAGCAGTATATAATGATCAAAGGGACATTCCATTAAGAAGAAATAACAAATAAATATCTATGCACCCAACACAGGAGCAACAAGGTATGTAAAGCAACTATTAACAAACCTAAAAGAAGATATTTATAACAACACAATAATAGCAGGGGATGTCAACACTCCACTCACGCCAATGGATAAATCATCCAGATAGAAAATCAACAAGGAAACAGTGGAATTAAATGAAAAGATAGACCAGTTGGACTTAATAGACATATATAGAACACTCTGTCAAAAAAACAACAGAATACACATTCTTCTCAAATGCACATGGAACATTCTCAAGGTTAGACCATATGTTGGGAAACAAGGCAAGCCTCAATAAATGTATGAAGATTGAAATAACAACAAGCATCTTTTCTCATCACAATACTATAAAGCTAGAAATTAATTACAAGAGAAAAGCTGAGAAAGGGACAATAATGTGGAGACTAAACAATATGCTACTGAACAAGCAATGGATCACTGAAGAAATTAAAGCAGAAATCAAAAAATATCTGGAGACAAATGAAAATGAAATCATACCATACCAACTCATATGGGATGCAGCAAAAGCCATATTAAGAGGCAATTCATCACAATACATGCTCACCTTAACAAACAAGACAATAAGCAATCTCAAACTACACCTAATTTAATTAGAAAAATAGCAAACAATGCCCAAAGTCAGCAGAAGGAGAAATAATAAAAATCAGAGCAGAAATAAATGCTATTGAAACAAAAAAGGCATTAGAAAGGATCAATGAAACAAAGAACTGGTTCTTTGAGAAGATAAATAAAATTGGCAAACCCCTAGCCGGACTCACAAAGAAAAAAAGAGAGAAAGCTCAGATAAATAAAATTAGAAATGAAAGAGGAGTAATAACAATGTATACCACAGAAATACAATGGATTATAAGAGAATACTACGAAAAACTATATGCCAACAAAATGGACAGTCTAGAGGAAATGGACAAATTCTTAGACTCTTACAACCTCCAAAAGCTGAATCAAGAAGAAATAGATAATCTGAATAGACCAATCACAAGTAAAGACATTGAAACTGTAATCAAAAGCATCCCAAAGGATAAAATCCCAGGACCAGACAGCTTCCCTGGGGAATTCTACCACTTTCAGAGAGGATTTAATACCTACCCTTCTGAAGCTATGCCAAAAAATTAGGCAAGGTGGAATGCTTCCTAAATCATTCTACAAGGCCAACATCACTCTGATACCAAAGCCTGACAAGGATAGCACAAAAAAGGAAAACTACAGGCCAATATCACTGATGAACATAGATGCAAAAGTCCTCAACAAAATATTGACAACCGGAATACAGCAATACACCAAAAAGATCATACATCATGATCAATTGGGATTTATACCAGGGACACAAGGATGGTTCAACATCCACAAATCAATCAATGTGATACACCACATTAACAAAATGAGGAATAAAAACCACATGATCATGTCAATAGATGCAGAGAAAGCATTTGACAAGATCCAACAGCCATTTGTGATAAAAAAAACTCTTAAAAAAATGGGGATAGAAGGAAATTACCTCAACATAATAAAGGCCATACATGACAAACCCAGAACCAACATCATACTCAATGGGGAAAAACTGAATGCCATCCCTCTAAGAAGAGGAACAAGACAAGGATGCCCACTATCACCACTCTTCTTCAACATAGTACTGGAGGTTTTTGGCCAGAGAAATTAGGCAAGAGAAAGGAATAAAAGGAATCCAAATAGGGAGCAAAAAAGTGAAACTCTTGCTGTTTGCAGATGACATGATCTTATGTATAGAAAGCCTAAAGAATACATTGGAAAACTATTAGAAATAATTAACAACTACAGTAAAGTTGTGGGGTGCAAAATGAACTTACAAAAATCAGTTGCATTTCTGTACTCTACTAACAAACTTACAGACAGAGAACTCAGAATACAATTCCATTTATAATTGCAACAAAGAGAATAATGTACCTAGGAATAAATTTAACTCAGGAGGTGAAGAACTTATACAAAGAAAACTATAAGACATTATTGAAAGAAGTAGATGATGACATAAAGAGATGGATAAAGATTCCATGCACATGGATTGGAAGAATAAACATAGTTAAAATGTCCATACTACCCAAAGTAATCTACAGATTCAATGCAATCCCAGTCAGAATCCCAATGACATTCTTCATGGAACAGAACAAGAAAATCCTAAAATTCATATGGGTCAACCCAAAACCCCAAATTGCTGAAGCCATACTGAGAAAAAAGAACAAAGCTGGAGGCATCACAATCCCTGACTTCAAAATGTACTACAAAGCCATAGTGTTCAAAACAGCATGGTACTGGTACAAAAACAGGCACATGGATCAATGGAACAGAACTGAAAGCCCAGAAATAAAACCCCACATCTACAGATAGGTAATCTTCAACAAAGGTGCCAAGAACATACAATGGAGAAAAGACAGTCTCTTCAATAAATGGTGTTGGGAAAACAACAGCCACACACAAAAGAATGAAAGTAGACCATTATCTCATGCCATGCACAAAAATAAACTCAAAATGGATCAAAGACTTGAAGATAAGTCCTAAAACCATAAAACTCCTGGAAGATAATAAAGGTAGTATACTCTTTGACATGGAACTTAAAAGGATCTTTTCAAATACCATGTCTTCTCAGACAAGGGAAACAAAAAAAATAAACAAGTGGGAGTTCACCAGACTAATGAGCTTCTGCAAGGCAAAAGAAACGAGGATCAAAACAAGAAGACAACCCACCAATTGGGAGAAAATATTTGCAAATCATATATCCGACAAGGGGTTAACCTCTGTAATATATATGAGGAACTCACACAACTGAACAACAAAAAAAACAAACAGCCCAATCAAAAACTGGGGAGAGGATATGAACAGACATTTTTCCAAAGAAGATAGACAGATGGCCAATAAACACATGAAAAGATATTCAACATCACTCATCACCAGGGAAATGCAAATCAAAACTATACTAAGATACCACTTTATGCCTGTTTAAATGGCTATAATCACTAAGACTAAAAATAACAAATGTTGGAGAGGCTGTGGAGAAAAGGGAACCCTCATACACTGCTGGTGGGAGGGCAAACTGGTGCAGCCACTATGGAAAACAGTATGGAGATTCCTCAAAAAACTACAAATAGAACTACCATATGACCCAGCTATCCCACTGCTGGATATCTACTCAAACAATTTGAAATCAACAATCCAAAATAGCATATGCCTCCTTATGTTCATTGCAGCACTATTCACAATAGCCAAGACATGGAAACAATCCAAGTGCCCATCGACCAATGATTGGATAAAGAAGATGTGGTATATATATACAATGGAATACTACTCAGCCATAAAAAAGACAAAATCATCCCGTTTGCAACAACATGGATGGACCTTGGGGGAATAATGCTAAGCAAAATAAGCCACACTGAGAAAGACGAACACCAGATGATTTCACTCATATGTGGAAGATAAACAAACACATGAGCAAAGAAAACAATTCCATGGTTACCAGGGGAAGGGGGATGGGGTGGGCACGGGGGGTGAAGGGGAGCACTTATGTGGTGACAAACAAGAAATAGTGTACAACTGAAATTGCACAATGATGTAAACTATTATGAACTCAAATTTTTTTAAAAAAAATTTTTTTAAATACAATGAAGAAATTCTCAGAGAAAAAAACAGCTGGTATGGTATCAGCAAAACAGAAAGAAAAATATATTCTTTTCTCCAGTTTAGGACAATAGGTAGAGCTCAGAGGACATGAGGCTTGTCAAGGTACAGATCAGATGTAGCTTTAAGCTTTCCTCATTAACCAATAATTATCACAATAACTTTAAAATTATGAATACCTTTCTCCAAGGAACTCTAAATGCTTTATGTGACCCTTCTAATGTATCTCCCTATGATTGTTATTAAATTATAAAATGATACATTATTGAAAATTAAGCAAAAACACCATTACCATCTATTAAGTTTTTAGATTTCCTATGGGGAAATACTCAGTTCTCGCTTTTCACTTTCAATGAGGTGAATCAAAGAAGGGCTACAATTCCAATCTTATTTGTGAATATGAAATTAACTCCAAATATAGCTCAGTCATTCTTCCCAGTTCCCTTCTGTATAGTGTACTCTGTCATGCTGTCCATCATCTTTTAATGAATGTTATTCAGTGAGCTGTTTGGGGCCTGCTTCTGGTTGCTTTTTATGTTAACTATTACAGAAAATTTGAAGTACAACTTAGGCTGGAGGTCAGGGCAAGGAACAGCAAATATTTCCTGGATTTTCTGAGCCTCATCAGAGTTCAGCTGTCATCGTATTAGGGCTTGGTATTCATTTATCCATTTAGTAAATACTTACTAAGGACCTACTACATTTTAGGCTCTGTATCTACATATTGAGGCTAGAAAGGTGTGTTGAGGCTAGAAGTTAGAATCTATTGGAGAATACACACGAGTAAAGAGGTGATTATAATATGTGTGATAAATCTAACACACTTTGGACACAATTGGCCATTCATTCATTTCCTTACCTATTCCTTTTTTAGGCTTCTATGACTTCTATTCCCTTTCCCAACAGTATTCTTCTATGAATTCCACACCCTCTTTGTCTTTCTCCTTCCTCATCAGCTCTTCTCTCTCAGTCACTTTGGCAGGCTTCTTCTCATGCTGCGTCCAAACTCTAAATGTTGGGACACCCCAAGGCTTTATTCTACCAATTCTTTCTATGTAATTATCTCATCAAGTCCCTAATATTGAACATCATTCATGTAATGATTCACAACGTTTTTCCTTGACCCCTGAACTTTCTACTGGTATCTAGATTTGTATATTTAATGACTTTCCTGACATCTCATCTTAGACATCTAAAACACATCTCAAGTTTAACATATCACATTCAAAGCTCTTTATTTTCACCTCCCTTCCCCAGCCCCACCCCCAAAATAAACCACAACCACTCCTCTACTTGTCATTCTCAGTTTGTGGCACCATCATCCATCTATTTAAGTAAAAATCTATAGTCAATCAAAGAGTGACTCCTTTCATTTCTTCATTGATCCAATAGTTTTTGAGTAGCATGTTGTTTAGTCTCCACATATCTGTGGCTTTTCCAGCTTTCTTCTTGTGGTTGGTTTCTAGTTTCATACCATTGTGGTCAGAAAAGATGCTTGATATGATTTCAATCCTTTTAAATTTATTGAGACTTGTTTTGTTTCCCAACATATAGTCTATCTTTGAGAATGTTCCATGTGCACTTGAGAAGAGTGTGTATTCTGCTGCTGTATGCCTGCAATTTATATAATGTTATGAACCACTGTTACCTCAATAAAACAAATAAATAAATAAATAAGATTGACTCTTCCTCATTCCCAATGTTCAGTTCATGAGTGCCACTTGGAAAGTTATATCCTAAGTCTGATCACTTCTTACCATCTGTACTCCTCTTCCAAGCCATCCATCTTCATGTCTTCCTTCTAACCCTGAAATGACAACTTAGTGGTTTTCCTTGCCTGCATTCTTATGCTCTTAGAGTTTATTCTCCACATAGTAACCAGAGTAACTGTTAGAAATGTAAATCTAATCATAATATCCTCTGACCACTTTTCATTGATGACAGAATAAAATCTAAACACATTTCCAGGGTCCATAAGACGCTGTAGGGTTCAATCCCCTGCCTCCACTCCAACATCATATTTTGTACCACTTTCCCCTTATTCTCTACGCATGAACCACACTGGCTTCCTTTTTGTCCATCAAATACTCCAAGCATATTTCAGTCTTAGAAACTCTGAATTTTCTGATCCGTTGATCTAGAATATTCTTTCTCCAGAGCCTCAAATGACTGGCTCCTTCTTATTTTTAAGCTCAGCTCAAATATTGCTTCCCTAAAGAAGCTATTCTTGGTCACCCTATCTGAAGAATCCTCCCAATCACCATGACTCTTTATTCTCTGTGCCATTACCTTGTTTTAGCTTTTGTCAGAGCACTTATTTATCACAATTTGAAGTTATATTATTTGTTTATTTGTAGCCCACTAGGATAGTCTTCATGGAGGCAAGGATCATGGGCATGTTGTTCACGCTTTTAGCCTTAGCATCTACTAGGTGATAGATAAATGAATGAATGAATTGAGGTTAGATTCGAATACTATGGTGATACAAAGGAGTGTGACTTATTCTAATTTTAGGGGGTCAGCAAAAAATAATACATGCCTTAAGACATAAATAAGAATTAGTAAAGTAAAGAGAGACCCAGACAAAGTAAATTTACGTATGCAAAGAAACAGAGGCAAATAACATGCAACTTTCAGGAAATGGAAAATTGTTCCGTACTTTTGGAGCATGGAGCTTAAGAAGATTGGTCTGGGGACAGGAGTGGTGGGGACAAGCGTTGGGGGGAAGGAAAGAAGAG
Organism: Equus quagga; assembly: GCF_021613505.1. Lineage (NCBI taxonomy): Eukaryota > Metazoa > Chordata > Mammalia > Perissodactyla > Equidae > Equus > Equus quagga. Next base: position 56,100,360 of record NC_060274.1, read on the forward strand.
GCGGGAGTAGGTAAGCATTTGCTGGGGGGGCGGGTAAAAGGATCACGTTGTCAAAGACATTGAGTCTCCTATTGAGTTAGAACTATTTTTCATGAAGGCAAAAGCCCATTGAAAAGTTTTGATCAAGAGGGTGACCTAGCAAATGTGGGTTTAGGAAGATTGTTCCAGCTGCAATGTGGAGAATGAACTGGGTGGGGAGGGGGTTCTCAGCTAAAGTCTGGGAAATCATTTACTAGGCTGAAAGATTTCCTTCTCTGGAAGTACATAAACATAGTATTTCTGAGCTGCTTTAGTAAATGGAAAAGAAATGGAACCCACCTCATGGAGTTGCTATTGAAAGTAAGAGAATTAATATGTTGAATCAGGGAAGATGGAGAGAATTTAGAGCCTTCTAAAGTTTCTCACCTCCCACTTCACCCTAATTAAAAAGATGCAATTTTTTTAATTGCTCACAATTAAAACTCATAAATATGGTCTCAAAAGTTATCAATAAATGAGATGCTCAAAGCAATAACACTAAATCTATCCAGAAGACTCTTAAACCACAAAAGCAGCTATCTTGTATGCAGCCTAGAGACAGCAAGGGGATTGGATCTACTGAAGTAGACCATGCACTACACACACACACATACCCTAAGTTTGTCTCCTTAGACGTTATCTCATATTGCAGACCAGGGCATTCCTTCTAGTCTGGATCACTGCTTTCCATGGTGACAGCAGGAAAATGAATTCCTTCTCAAATGACTCATTTATAGAGTCCTCAAATCACACTGTGAAGGTGTTCATTTATTTGGCCTGAAAGACCAGCCGTGCATGGCATTCCTAACCATTCATTCAATGAGCAATTATTGAAATACTTACTGTGTGCCTCTTACTGTGATAAATATTAAGGATGAATAAGACATAGTTTCTGCCTTCAAGACAACTAAGTCAGTATGTGAAGATGACCATGGTAGATAAACTCACTTAGTGCTTAAGGAATCACCCTGAACAAATACGTAAATTAGACTGAGGGATCCAGGAATCAGAGTAGAATAGGATAGACCATTGTTAAAAACACAAGTGCTGGGGTCATACAGACCTGGGTTTGGTTCCAAGACTTTCACTTAGTAGTCAAATGACTCAACCTCTTTTACGCTAAGTTCCCTCATCTGTCAGATATCAATAAGGACCCAGCTTATGGGGTTAAATTAAGTGAGATTATGTATGTAAAGTACAAGAGTGGATATATAGCACCATTCAAATAAGTGCATCTGCAGCAGTAATCATAAATACAGCTTATGATTCCTTCCTTACATGACTTTAAAAAGGAACTGTTGAGAAGGTCTCTAATAGATGAGAGCAAGGGTATTTATTATTCAACAAAAGAAGGTGCTTACATGCCAAATGCCTCCATGTCCAGCTGATGCCTGCAGCCTTAGTCACTTCCCAGCAGCACCTAAAATTCCAGAAACTAAATTAGCAACAAAACAATTAGCAGTAAAAGAGGAAAGTCTGATGGAGCAATGCTGCATGATGTGGGTGAACTTCCTGGGCATGCAGATGTACACTGTTGACTGTAAGCTTGTCTTCTGGGCACCAAATCCCTATCTCACTGATCAGACCTCTGATGAGAACTGGGCAAAGAAGCCTTAGGATATCCCCCAGCCACCACACAATACCCCAAAGCATCTGTCTCTTCCACATTGTAAGATGTATCCACTTGTAAAACGTATCCCTGCCGAGTCAGCTCAAACAGCTCCAACTACTCCAGCAGAAAGAATGCTTCACTTTACACAGCAATTATCACGGCCAGAAATGCTCAATGTCGTTTGCTGAATTCATAGGATGAAAATAAAAAGGAAAGTAATAGCTGTCATTGTTTGTATATCTTTATGCATGTGTGGGAAGCAGTAAATCTAAGGGGAAAAAAAATCATTTTTCACCTTTCCCTTTTAGTCCTGCAACAGAGTTTTTGCAGATTTCTTCCTTCTCAAATCATACATTATCAAGAGAAGCTTTGAAAAAAGGACTTTACATTCATTGCAATTGCTACCTTAAAAATGTTATTCCTTATTTCTTGTGCTTCAAATGAGTTACCATATAGTGCATTCAAGAAGGGCAGTCATACACCCTGAAGCCAACAAAAGAAATGTTCCTAAGGCAATTTTGAAACTGTTTGAAGAAAAGTATTGAAAACTGACCACTGTTTTCAGCAACAGTCAGAGATGGAGAGGCTGAGTTGAAGCTAATGCCGAGCAGCCTCAGGGTACAAACACATCACAATGGCTATGATCAGCAACCAAAGAATGGACTCACTCAAAGCCACAGTTTCTGCAGTACAATCTCTAAGAGGCATTTGGTCCACAGTGTATAATGTTCTAACCCAGGAATGCCGAAATCACAAACCATCTCCACCTCCTTCCAGAGTAGTCTGTCATTGAGTCTGAAGTAGAAAGCACTTACTACAATGATAACAGCAGTTAAAAACAAAACAACAAAGCAAAAAGAAAAAAACCCAAAGCCCAAGCCCTTCCCACTTCTGACTCCATAGAAGGTACTCTGAAATCAAAGTAAAATGCGACTGGAAGGTAGATGTGTAGGGACAGTATCTGCCAAATTCTAGGTGAACCTGGAGATGAAGAAGGTTCCCTGTGGCCCTCGAACATATTCTTCCCATCCTTCAAAAATTATCTGTTCCCCAATGACCATATTCAATCCCATTAACTACAACAAAGCCTTCATTTTCTACAATATGGCTGCAAACTTTTACAAAATGAACCTACGAGCAAACTCTCATGATTTAAATTTATACTCCAGTCTCTATAACCAATATTCACATCCTTTTCTGTGAGCAAGTTTTGATGTGGAGAAGGTATCTGGCTCATAACATATGGAAAGGGTGTAAAAGTTGTGGAAAAGAAGACTGGGCAGTCAAAACTCAAACATCTAATGATTTTGCCTAGAAATGGGTGAGTGTGACTTGCCATGATTGGAATGGACCAGACCTGAATTTACAGCCTGACAGGGTGCATTCTTTGACTGCCATGAGGATCTCAACCCTGGTGCTTGGGTGGAGAAGTAGGGAGGTGTAACCTCCTCTCTAAGTCATTAGTTTTAAATAGATAACAGAAATGAATACCTTAAATTGGATTTTTCCAAATAAATTCAGCAGGTAGTATGTATTGAGTACCTTATGCAAGCAGACAATCTACTTCACTTTCAAGCATGTTTCAGTTTTCAGATGAAAAATTTGAAGTAGTAACTGCAAATACACCAGGTTCCTTCAGAGTGTTTTGACCATATTTATAGCACTGTGTGATAATATACTATTACCTTCTAGGTTTATAAGAATTCTATCAACTTATCAGCTGATGTTTGGAGACGTTCCTTGCTTTCTGCCGCATACTACTCATTCTTTCTTTTTCTGGTTCCTTTATTCATTCCTCCAACAGACATTTTTTTAAAATCTAGGTACTGAGGTTATAACAATTAATAAGACAAAAATGCTTGTTATCAAAAATTTTATGGGTTCTCTGAGAGAAAAGAACAGGGACTGTAAAGCATGTTCATGCTTCTACAGACCAGAACAAATTCTCCAAAGCCAATGCTTCCAACCTTCAGGGATCTTTCCCTTCAACGTCCCCCAATGCTACCTTCCAGCAAGTATGTCCCTAAAGGTGCAGAAGGACAAAGTCACAGGTTCTTTCTTTCTTTCTCATCTCTGTAGCCAAAATTATATCCTGCAGATGGAGTTCGACGTTCACTACCTCTAGCTTTTTACGTGTGTGTGTGTGTGTGTGTGTGTGTGTGTGTGTGTGTGTGTGTTCTGAGACCAAACTTTAGCAAAGGTGTTAAGGCAAGATTTTGGGGTGGGGTAGGGCTCACTTAATTCAAAAGTTGGAAAAGAAGTCAATATTATGGATATTTTACTCCATGGAAACAGGCTGAATAAAGAACAAACTTCTTCTTTCTGTTAACTAGAAAGAAATAGATGTCATAAACATTTAAGTGGTTTTAGTCTAATTTAGGTAAAGGAAGTCTACAATCTAAAGAACTGCTATGGTTCATATAATAAATTATATGGAGAGACCTAAGCCATTTAACCAAGGTTCAGAAAACCAGCTGGCTGATAGCACAGTGGCCACACAATGGTCCAAACTGATTCATTCACTCCATTCATTCACTCATTCATTCATTTAACAAACATTTATGGACTACCTACCAAATGACAGACACTCCAGCAAACGAGCCAAGAGCTATAGATCACTTTCTGTATGCTAGACACTGTGCTAAGCACTCTCACTTTAATCTTCACAGTAATCCTCTAGGTTTACTGAGACACAAATAAGTGAAGTGACCAGTAAGTGATGAAACTGAGATTCCAGCACAGGCAGTCAGACCCCAGGGAAAGTGATGCATGACACAGCCCCATCCGTCCAGAGCTCTCAGTCTAGATGGGGGACCCAGAGCAAAGAAACAACTTACTGAAGGTGACTTATACTCTGCTAGAGGTGTACACACAAGGGCCCTGAGACCCCGAGAAGAGACATCATTTATGGTCAGGCATCACTTGTTTTCCTGCATTCTCCACCACAATACTTCCTTAATTTATTCCCTCTCTCCTCATTTGGGGAAAAAATTCAAATTTTAAAATTTATAATTTGCTTTCTAACTAGAGGGACTTTTTCCCTTCTCCTTTGATATTTGTGAAGTAATTACACCTGGCTTAAGACAACTGCTTTGCAAGAAACTATTCTGTATTCAGCAATGTTTATTAAAGGGATGGAAATTCAAATACATCGTCAACTGTTCCAGCTTGCCCCAGATAGGGACCAGGCAAACTGGAACTCCCACCAACTGTGTCTGTTGTTCAATAAAGGTATAGGGTCACCAGGTCTCCCCGTGTTTCAAGAGCAGAGAAATCTAAATTTTTCTCTCAATGTTTTAAAAAAGGACACATTGAGATTTTGAAAATAAAACAGAGGACAAACAGAACATTTCTCAGGCTGAATTTAGCCTATAGGTCCCAGGTTACAATTCCTGTTTGAAATATAAGTTTTATAATATAAGTTTGGTTTCTGCCTTTGAGGAGCTCACAAAATGGTGAGAGTCAGATAGTAACGGCAAGAGATACACAGCAAAAAATTATAACATGAGAGAAAGATGAAAGTGCCAAAGAAGAAGAATATTGTACATGGGTCACAGAGAGGAATTATACTTCCAGCTGAGATACAGCAAAAGGCAGCAGAGGCAGCATTTGTGCTGGCCTTAAAGGATGCGAAGGTTTCACAGGCATTACAGGGAAGAAAGGGCAGGTAAAGCACCGGGCAGGCCAGGCGTAAAGCTGCACAGGTGAGCAGAAGACAAGGGCAGTTCAGTTTTCTTGTGGATTGTGAAGGGACAGAGCAGAAGATGTGAAGGATGAGGTGGACCAGATTGTGCAGGACTGTGACATCCATGGTGATACTTTACTCTGCAGGGTGTAGTTCCAAGATACACCAATACACAAGATGTTAGGCATCCTTCAGTAAATGACTTAAAATAAAATTCGATAGTCCAAAACCTGGGGAAAGGCTATATACCATATCAGTCTCTGGATGATTCTCAAAGCAGACTGACAAATTAGATGCTCTAAGAACTAACCCCTACATCTAGCAATGAAACCTGGTTAGCTTTGTTAATCCAGCTTATTATTTGATCATGGAACTTTTTTTTCTTAGACCACTTATTTTTACCCTAAAAAGAATAAAATATTGCACTCAATGCTGCTGGATACAACAGGAACGTCCTTCATGCCATGGAGTGATGGGATACTGGTAGTTGTGGTACCTTAACAATGTTTTAAGAGGAGTGTGAACAAGAAAAAAAAGAGGAGAGACTGACTGCAGAAAATCAGCTAGGAGCCTATCACAGCAAGAATAATGAGTTCCTATTACGTAGAACCCACTGTATATATGCCAGACATCACTTGAGGTGCTGTTCATATTGTACTTTCTGTAATGAGAACCAGAATTATGATAAAAGCAGCAATCAATATCCAATTTCAGGGCAAATATGGACCAGCCAGTATTCACCTTCCCCTCCCATCCTCTCAGCTTCCTCTATCTTTTGCCCCCCTCTCTTTTTTCTACTCTGCCCTTGCGTTTTTTTCCTAGTACTGGTAGGATATGCCCTGTAAGTCCAGTTTGAAAGAAAACAAACATTTGAAATTTGAATTCTGCCGTGACATCATTTTTCAAATGATTGAGATTCATTTCCCTCTCCTTATTGCTCTCTGCCCTTTTCTTTAAGATATATTATAAGCTAGAACTAACAGGGCAAGTAGGTGGTTAGTTCTGTGGGGGCTTTTAGGTCTTTAGGATGAGATTTAGTGCCAACTCCTACTTTCTCCTTTTCTTCTTCTGGGTTCTAAACATATAAGGATCAATAGCCAAGAGGAAACAAATTTCAGCTTTTGTTAATAACTGAGCAAGTGCCTGATCTCCCCTCCCACCTTCTCCCTCATACAAAACTTCTCTAATGTTATGGCTACAGTACTGGGCAAAGAGGTTTTGGTTTCCTATAACCCCTGTCTAAATGGTTGGATCATTAAAGTTGATTCCAAGCCTACTTATGCAAACATCCAATTGTATGAGTAATGCATGTCACATCTTCCTTCCCCACCTGTTGCAGGTGGAGCAGAGCCTAGAGGAGGATCAGAGTTGCTAAGTAAGTGCCACCCCATCTGTACAGCCTGGAGACTGGAACTGCAGAGGTGGGCCTGAAGGTAGCCAAGGCTGATCCTGAAAAGTTGGTCCTTCTATCAGTCAGTCAGCAGAGGTAGAAGAGCATCTGCATGTCTCTTAATTACTGTGATACTGCCAATTAGGAGAAGACAGTCAGTGAATTTCAGACTCTGCCAATCAGCTCTGCAGCTTCTCCTCTGTGGAGGAGAAAAATAGGATGGGAAAGGATGGAAACTAAGAAGTTCCCTTTTCTTAGGGCTGAGGCTAAACCCCAGAGGATACCATTTCAGGAAAGTTGGACAAACTTCCTGCCCAAAATTCTTCCTCCACTGAGATATCAGATTCCATCATCAATAATTTACCCATGATAGCCTTTCATATTATCCTTTGACTCTGATCTGTTTCAATATGAATATCCCTGAAAGGAGTAACATAAACAGAATCTAGTACTTTGATGGGAATTGGTTTTGCTTAGGGCTAAATGTGAAGTGTAAGCATTGGGACAAAGACGCATACTGAGAAAAAAAGAGGAAGAGAGAAACAAAGTGGAAGAGCCCCAAGGCTCTTCTGTCTACTTCATAATTACACACCTGCTTGGAGACTAATATGCAAATACCAGCATTTTCCCCATTGATTTCCAGGATGACTTTGAGTAAAGTCCTGGATGTTAACAACGCCCCATCCTCTAGTTTTTCAGTAAAAATACCATTTGGGAAATGTGGGAATTTATGTAAGAAAATTTACATATATATATATATATATATATATATATATATATACATACACATATATAATAGATAAAATTAACCTGGTTATAGAACCCCTGCATATCCCTTAAGTATAACAATTAAATATTATACATATTATGCATTATATATGTATATATTATATAATATTTAATATATAATATACACAAAATATGAACAAATTATATATTATATATAATTAATATATATTCTATAATTAACATATCTTACGTTATATAGAATATGCTTAAGGGATATGTTAGAATTTTGTCACCAAGTTAATTTTTTCTACCTTAACACAATTGAAAGAAGAGTGGAAGTAAGATTCACAAGAGCTAAAATGATTTCTGAGGTTGATCAATTTCTAAGAGCATTTTATAACAAGGAACAAAATAACCAGATTTATGATACCCTTAGCAAACTTATTTTTAGAAAACTTCAAAATAGAAATTATAGCACAAATTGAGGGAAAAAAATTTAAGCTATTACTTTCAATTTTGTCACCTTAAATATTTGCAATGGAACAGAAACTCTTTCTGGAAGATGTGGGTTTGGAATTTTTTAACAAGGTGTGGATGTGCTTGATGACCTGACAAGGTCACTTAAAATCGTGCAGTTCAATAACGCAGCCCCTCTCTGTGAGGACAGAAGACCAGGCTGTGCTACAGTGGTTTAGGGAAAGCATGACAACCTAACAATAGACCTGCACGCTGGGAGGAGAAGTAATTTATTTTCCCCTGTATTCTCTTTACGTGAAACTACACAGAGAGCCAGATGCATGTCCATGCATGCATAAAGCGAGAGAATAGAAATTCATTTACTTCACTCATAGATTTCAGGTACCGCATGCTAAGCTGCTGTGCTTATCTCTGGAAAGTACACCCTCAAAGGCTGAATAAAATTTCTGTTGTTCTGTTTTTTATATAACATAGCATATTGTTTGCTTAAAAATGGAAAGCTCATTTTATTAAGTATTCTTGTTACTTGTCTTCAGAATCTTAGCTCTGCCACCCTTTTTCAAGTGTGCTTATCATAGTTTGCACTGCTGACTTACTGGAACTTCTCTAACAGGGATTTTCTCAGCCAGTTTCACCTTCTGCCCATATCGCTGCTCACTCTTCTGCAGCACTTAGATCTGCAGCACAGCAGGTGGAGAAGTGCTTGAAGGACAGAACAATGGGAAACAGACATATGCCTTCTTTTTAAGAAGTCATGAATATGAACTTCTATCCAACTTTGTTTGGGGGAAAGCCTTTTGTGAGTTTGCTTTGTTTTGTTCTTTATGCTCTACTAGTTGGCATTGCCACATTAAAAAACATGAGGACAGAATTAAATTTGTCCTCAGCCTTCTCAATTTCTTGTCACAAAATTAAAAACTTTTGATGAGTGTTGCAAAGTCACAGTGTTCTTGGGTGCTCAGGTTTGTGCTGGGGACATCACATTAAAAAAGAGAAAATTCCCACAGAGACCTCACTTAACGCTCCCCACTAACAGTTATTCTTGCTGTGAGTCTGCTCTGAAAGGGTATATGACACCTGCTCCTGCTACACACAAGAAATTGCTCTTTCCTGGAAGGTGATTGACAGCAAGAGACATTCAGCTGAGTTGACTGGTGTTTTCAAAAGGGGATGAAAGAAAACCATAGAGATCTGTATGAACTGGCTCCGTGGTAGAGGTGAGAGGAAGGTGGGAATGGGGTTCAGTAAAGCTGCTGATGGATGAGAAAAAGAGAAGACTTTGAAAGAGAATATTGAAGGGAGTATGTAAGCTGGAAATGACTGGAGAGAGAGAAAAAAGACCAGGTAGTAGTAACTTCAATATGATAACACCATAAAGAATTTATCTGGCGTTGGTGTTTTCAATTTATAAAGAAGTTTAAGATTATCAAAATATTTCTAGAAATCCAAACACTTATTACCCTAGAGCAGGGCTTTTCCCTCTTGGCTCTAGTGGCATTTTGGGCGGGATCATTGTTTGTCGGGAGGGTATGTTGTGTGCATTGTAGAACAGTTAGCAGCACCCCAGGCGTCTACTCACTAGATGCCAGTAGCGGTCTCCGTCCTGAGTCATGACAACAAAAAACGTCTCCAGACATTGCCAACTGTTTTCTCGGGGGCAAAATCACCCCTGGCTGGGAACCACTGATCTAGGCCAGTGGGTTTTAATCTTGGCTGCGTAATAATATAGTAAAATATCAATCTGCAAAGGCTCATTTCCTAAGATTGATATTTAATTGGTCTCCGGTATGGCTGAGTCATGGGCATGTTTTTTAAGTTCCTGAGATGATGCTATTCAGTCTAATAAGTCTAATAATCAGTTTAGGAAACAATTAGTGGAATGCCTACTCTGTGCCTAGCATTGCCTTAGTTGATGAGGGTACAAAGATGAATGAGACATTGTCCTTGGGCTAGAGGGGCTTAGGATCTAGTGAAGACGTGGACACACAATGGATACATTTCCAATATATTGTAGTCTATTTCCTTAAAGGTACAGGACACTATGTCAGCACAGAGAAAGAGCTGGTAACCTCATGGCACAATGTCAAAGATATCAGTATATTTCCACCAGAATAGCTAAAACTCAGAAGGCAGCAAACTTAAGGAAGTGAAGCAACTGGAACTCTCATATATAGCAGTTTCACTAACGTATACATGTGCATACATATGTACACTTGTACACACAAACACACCAGAAATGCATACGTGTATTGGAATAGTCATAGCAGCATGTAGGAGATGCTCTCAGTGCCTCACCGAAATCCCCTTAGCACTCACTATTTTCCTACATGCCAATGGCTTCTTAATATAAGTACCTGTGACTCTACCAAGGAGCTTTCTCTGGCCACAGGAGCGTGCTCTGTCTGTACCTAGAGCAGGCTGAAAGTGCCATGGAGCAGCCGTCAACCAATGACAAACAAGAGAAGTCCCATCCAAGCTAGTGAGTAGCTGTGGTATTATGTCCCAAATCCCATTCTATGCTGTCTCCCAAAGGGCCCCAGTGAAAATGACACCCCCTGGTGCCCATGGATGCACTCTGTATTGGATTCATTCCTATCTATATCTTACTTCTCCACTCCCCTCTAAACTCTCAAATCAACACTTGAACTCAAATCTAGTCTTGGGGTTTGTTTCTGGGATAACTCAGCAAAAGACACAGCATTATTCATATAAACTGAAGACTTAAATGTCCATCAACAGAAGCATAGCTAAACAAATTGTGGCACATCCATATAATAAAATATTATGCATCAATAAAAATGAACTAACTATAGATTCTCATCACTACTTGAATGAATCTCACCAAACTTAATTTTGAGCAAAAGGTGTTACATCAAAATAATATATACTTTATGATTACATTACTATAAAGTTTACTATGAGGCAAACTAGTTCACAGTACTAAAAGGTACAACAGTGGTTCCCTTTGGGGAGAAGGAAGGGTGAATAGGGCCAGGAACAAGGGGGCTGGTAATGTTCTGTTTCTTAGCATCCATAATGTTACATGGGTGTGTTCATTTTGTGATAATTCATTTATTTTTACCCTTTTTTTGTATATATATTTCAATTAAAAGTTTTTAAAAATCTAAACATTCACCATAGGGAATGCAAGCAAAGCAAAATATATAACAGGGAGGGCAGGAGTTGGGGAGGAGAGGGTAGAAAAAGATGTGGTGGTAGCATTAGCTCACAGTAAAGAGGGTCCCTAACCAAAGATTCAGGGGCCACCATGAAACCTCCAGCTAAAATAATAAAATAAGCAAAGGCAGGCCCCAAAATCCTGATCCCTGAATTGGGGGTGGAAGGGATTGGAATCTCACTAATTTTCACTCACTGGTCTTTTGCCTGTGCCTCGCCTCCACATTCTTCATTCTCAGTCTGAGTGTCCACTGTTCCTTTCTGAGCTGCCTTGAGTGCCGAAAATTTCAACAGGAAGATGTAGAATCCAGATAGAGAAATCAGTAAAATATAAAGCATTAGAAGCATTAGCCATGCTAACTTTCCAGGAGAACTGAAGAGAGTTCTTTTCAACAGAACACCCTAAAAAAGCAATACTCTTTCAATAGCTTTTCTCGAACACTCACTTTCACCATGCACCTTATGTCCTTACTCAGCATTTTTCACATGTGAGACTGAGCACCAAAGACATCGAGGTGGGGCTTGCTCCAGCAGCTATGCTCTGTTGATAAATAACTGTGGCAATGCTTCAGCAATTTAGTTCCTAATCCGTAAGTAAATTGATTACTGATAGCCAGGGATTCATTCCTATTCTTTCCTCTCTTCCTGCTACATGATGTTTGTAAAAGATTCTCTTGGCTCTAGCCAAAGGATTTTGATTTCTTTACCTCTTGACATCTAATAACAAGCTCTTTCAAGGGAGATGTCATTTTCTGTCTTCTCACCTATGTTTTTAATCCAATTCATCAAATTAGTTCACAGAAACCTCAGTGAGGGCCTGGTTGTAAAATGTTGTAAAATTGAAGCCATGTTGCTGTTAGTAGCTTTTGCCATCTTCATTAGTATTTATGAATGTGAACCCCGGCAGTGGCAGTAATATTCCCATTACTGAAAGCCTGTTAAGAGCCACATTATTGTCTTACCTTAATTGGACTTCTGTCTGAGGGAAAAAAATAAAGAACCGATTTAATTTTCTCCTGCCATTGACCTATGATATTTGTAAGGCATAAACTTGCCTCATCTCTACCAAATGGGCTCTAGGAGGGCTGGTCACCTTGGTGTTAAACTGCTCAAGTAAATCCATTCGAAACTGGCATCAGAACTAACTGGATAATGAACTAAACTGAGAAGTCATTCTCCCGATTTGAGACCACATCAAGCTCTCTCTGAAAAGTTAGGACTTGATTTTGAGGAACTGGAGGAGTGAAGGGCCTGAAATTCGATTTTGGAGAAGGTCGTAAGTCTTTTTGAAAACAATTCTGCCATCTTTCCAATTTTTCCCCCATTTAGTTTGGTTTTTTTCATGTTGCAAAAACAACAAAGGGAAGTGATTTATTTTTTCCATTTCAAAAGATGCTCACTCCCTTGGGAGATTCAACTGGAGAAATAAGAAACTCCCCAGTTTCCTCACCCTAAAGAACTATACAGCTGATCTCCAGAGAACCATGGCTCCAGCTCACTGGACTAGAACTATTTCCCAGGTGAGTTATTTGACTTAGAGGCAACTCTAAAGGCATCAGGAAGGCAACAGGATCAACACCCTAGGGCTTCAAGCTGCTCTGACACTTGAAGTCACTTCAGCAGCACCTGAGAAAGAGCTTGGTTTTCTTACCTGACTCTTCACTACCCAGGCCAGCGTCACATTTGGAATAACCATTCAGGAACAGGATTATTCGCACGAGTGGAATATTTGACAGAAACAAGTTACTTTTTTTCTTCTAGGTATTCATTCTTTCTCATTCTAGTGTAGACACAGCAACCCTTTATTCCAAACTACAGATCAGGGTACTTCTGCTGACAATGGATTTTTCTTTAGAATTTGTATTGTATGCATTTGAAGTACTTTAATGTGTTTTATGGATTTAAATGGATTTAGCCATTAGCCCATACTTTGTTACATATTTAACAAGATAAATTTAGTAAAAGGAAAATTTATATTAAAAAACAAAATTTCACCAAAGGACTATTTCTTTGTGCACCACCTACTTATCAAGGACTTGTTATAATATTTGCAGCAGTATCATTTTAATAATTTATTTGCTTAAACTGTTCTGCCTCAACTTTCTCAATTATTCTTTATACTTTTTTAACTTTATAATTTATTTTTATCAGAATAATGAATGTACATAGTTTGTACATGAATTCGACAAGCTTATAAGAACAAAGGTCTCTGTCTTCACTCTTTCCCAAGTCAAGTCTGTTTTCCACAGTTATTTGCTCTGACTCTTGATAATGTCCTCCCTCTATTTTCTATTGCTGGAACTCCTGTTGATTGAATGTTGAAATTCCACAGAGTATTCTCTAATTTTCCTGTTTTATTTTCTATTTTTCCATCTCAGGATTTTTTGCCAAACTTTGAGAGTTTTCTCAAATTTATCTTTCAATCCTTACATTGAATTTCTATTTCTGCTATTTCATTTCCAAAAGCTTATCTTTTTTTCCCAGCTTTTGTGGTGAGGAAGATTGGCCCTGAGCTAACATCTGTTGCCAATCTTCTTCTTCTTTTTTTTTCCTTGCCAGAGCCCCAGCACATAGTTGTTTATCCTAGTTGTAAGTCCTTCTGGTTCTTCCATGTGACATGCCACCACAGCATGGCTTGATGAGCAGTGTATAGGTTCACACCCAGGATCTGAACTGGCGAACCCCAGGCTGCTGAAGTGGAGTGTGCAAACTTAACTACTACGCCACGGGGCCCCATAAAAGCTCACTCTTGTTCTCTGAATGTTCCTTCTTGAAAATATAGTGTGCCTATCTCATAGATGCAACATCTTCTCTTATCTCTCTGAACACATTATTGGTTTAAAGCTTTGGTCTTTTGCTCCCTGCATTGTCTCTATTTACTCCAAGTTTCTTTTTCTTCTTGTTTCAGTCTCTCTCTTTCGGGGTAGAAGTTTACTCAAATGTCTGCTGATCTTTGATTGTCAATTTATATTTTCCTTTTCTATTATTATATTTTGAATAAGTAATACATTCACATGCTTCAAAATGTAAAGGTATATAAAATAATTCAGTAAAAATTTCCCTCCCATCTTTCCCATGCATCTGCTCATTTCCCATCTCTTGCCCTTTGGTAACCACTCTTCTTGGGTATCCTTCCAGAATTCATTTATGCATATAAAATAAAAAAAGAATAGATTCTTCTATTTTCCTAATTTATGTAAAAGATAGCATATTAAATGTTATATAAATACACTGTATTATACCTTACTTTTTTACAGATAACAACATGACTTTTAGATTTTTGTATAGCTCCATAATATGTGGCACATAGAACTCTTCCTCATTTCTTTTGATAAGTGCATAATACTCCATTTTATTCATTACTTATCATTCCTAATTTTGTTCTATTCTAAACTATCCTGGAATAAAAAAATTGTAAAAAAATTATTTCACACGTATGCAAGTATATCTATAGGATATATTTCACAAATTGGAATTAGCAAGTCTAAAGTTACATGCCTTTGTAAATTTGAAAAATTTTGTCAAATTGCCCTCCATTAGGGTCAAATTACACCTCCCTTAGAGGTGTACCAGTTTATATACTCGCCAGCAGTGTAAAAGAGTTCTTGCTTCACAAGAGCCTCATTAACAGAATACATGTACAAATGGAAGGTAGTTTTACTTTGTGCATTAGTTTTCTATTGGCTTTGTAACAAATTATCACAAGCTTAGTCTCTTATAGCAACACAAATTTATAATCTAACAGTTTTCAGAGGTTAGATCCAAAACTGATTGCACTGGGCTGAAAGTTATGGTGCTGGCAGGGCTGCATTCTTTTCTGAAGGCATTAGGTGAGAATCTATTCTTTTTGCCTTTTCCAGTTTCTAGAGGACATCTTTAAGGGACCGTTATTCTGCTTATGACAATTTGTATTTTTCTTTATTTTGATTGATGTTGAACCTATTTTTATGTGTTAAGGACCATGTGTTTTTCCCGTGTGGTGAAACCTGTTCGTATTCTTTGACTGTTTTTCTGTTGTTTATTAGAATCTTTTATAGATTAGAAATTAGACCACTGTCTATTATATCAGCTGTAAATATTATTTCCTAGCTTGTCATTTGAGCTCCTGTATTATTTATGTTGGTTATTATTCAGAATTTGCTTTAATTTCATATAGTTAGGTTTAATAATTTGTTTTGTAATTTCTGCATTTTACATACTCATTAAAAAGGACTTCCTAAATTCCAATATTTTTAATTTCTTTTTAATTTCTAGCACTGGTTTCATTTTTCTCATATAAAACTTTTATCCTTTTAGGATTTATTTGGATAAAAGTTATAAAATTTAAATCCAAATTACTTTTTTTAGTTGACTATGCAGTTGCCTAATATCATTTATTGAATATCCTTCTTCACTTGTTTGAGATGCCACCTTTATCATATGCAAAATTGTAGCATGTATTGGGTCTATTTATGGATATCTCATTCTCCTCCATTGGTTTTTCCGTGTATTCATGAGCCAGTATCACACTGTTTTAATGATTGGGCCTTTATAATATGTAACAATATCTGGTAATGCTAGTGCTCTATCACTGCTCTTCTTTTTCTTGGCTCTTCTTACTGATTTATTTTTCCATATGAACTTTGGGATCAACTTGTTTAGGTTTTCTTTTTTTAAGTTGGTATTTTTATTGAAATTTATTAATTTTTATTTATTATTAAATCAATTAAGAGAGAATAGAATATTATGTCTTGCTATCCAAGAATGTGGTATGTCTTTTTATTTATTTTATCATTCTTTTGAGTCTTTCATTCGTGTTCATATAGGTCTTTCACATATTTTGTTAAGTCTATCCTGAGTTTTTTTATTTCTTTGATGCTATTTAAATGGAGTGGTTTTTCTGATTATAATTTGTATATATAAACTATTTATCTTTTCTAATATATCTTAGCAGATCTCTTAGTAATTTATTATATCAACAGAAGCAATTACATTCTCAGTCCCCGAATATGACAATCAGGAGAAATAAACAATGGCAGCATTAGTCTCCTAGAATGACAAGATTAATTAACACCTTTTATTTGTTTTTGGAATAGTATAACCTCAAATTTTAATTTTTAAATATTTTTATTATGAAATGCTAAATATACAGAGAATATACTTAACTCAATGCAGTTTATGAAGCATAACAAAAAAATAATCATCCATGAAAAACACTCCATCCAAACAAGAAACAGAATATAACAAACTGGCATCCACTTTTGTGCTCTTCCCTGTCCCATCCCTCTGCATACCTCCACCTCACCCCATGTGCACTATGCTAAACTTTGCCTTTATCATTCATTTGCTTTTTCTTTAAAGTTTATCACTTCTGTGTGTACTCCCAAATAGTATATTTAGTTTTGTTCATCTTACAACTTTATAAAAGTAGAATCATATAGTCTTTTCACACAATATTGCTTCTAAAATACATCCCATCTTCTTTCCTATAGCTGTTGTTACTTTCATTTCACAACAGTATAATATTGTGAATAATCCACAATATAATTTTTTAGTGCTGTTGGAAACTGGAACTGTTTCCGCTTGTGTTTCACTTGTAAACAGTACTAATAACATTCATCTACATGTTTTGGGTACACCTGTGCAAGGATTTCTCTAAGGTACATGTGTAAGAACATGATTTCTGAGTAATATTTATGCAAATATTTAACTTTAATACCAAATTGTATGCTCCAAATCGCTGTGTATGGGTTCCTTGTGCTATCAGGAACATGCAAGCTTTTTATGGAATAAAAAGTTTATGTGGTTTTTATAGAATGCATCATTTATTAAATATTTTAGGGCCATACACTCTCTAGAGAAACTACTCAACGCGACTGTTGTAGTGGGAAAGCCACTGTAGGTAACATGTTAACAAATGAGCATGGTTGTGTTCCAATAAAACTTTATTTGCCAAACAGGTAATAGGCAGAATTTAGCGCGTGGGCCATAGTTTGCCAGCTCCTGCTCTATATCGGTATTGATGCTTCATATTTTTATACTTCTTAATAGCAAATATTTTAGCAAAAAAAAAAGTGAGAGATATAGCAAATGTGACAAAATATTAACAGTTAGTTAATTATAAGTGATTCCAGTACAATAGCGTCCATTATACATTTCTTTCTTCATTTCTATAGGTTTGAAATTTTTCAAAATATCAAGGTAGGGAGGAAAAAACTGATGAAAGTCTAAACATATCCCGCCCCTCTGTTTTTAAATAGCCTCATGAAAAATAGTGGCAACGGTATGTAAAAGCCAGAACTAAAGTCCTTGTTTAAGATCTCTAAAAAATTTATTAAGGCTCAGCATTTTCAAACAATTAAGAAAGAAACATGGGAATTGAAACATTACTACTAAATTTTCAAGAGTAAGAATCAATATCAGAATTCTTATGTTTCATCAAACTGTTTATTTGATGCTTAGAAAAACTCATTAAAAATTTTAGAAACTACTTTCATATGTTACAAATAAGTAAAATGTCGAGTATTTTAACACATTTTACATCAAGCATAGAAACCTCAGAGGTATTATTAGTTTTGTTATTCTCAACCAGGCAACAGCTCTCCCCCAATGTTTAGTTGATAATGTTAGATGATTTCCAGGAAAGATTTGTAAAAGGAATGTTTTACATCTTTAATGTTTACATTATTAGCTCACATGCCAACAATCTTACCAATAACCCCTCCAGTTAAGAACACACAAAACAATCAGTTTTATCATCTATCAAATATTACTTTTAAGAAATTTTACATTCAAGAATAGCTGTGAAAATAATAAAGTGTTTAAATTAAAGATGTAAAATAGATTCCTTTTACAAATATTTTCCATAATAATCTAATAACATCAACTGAACATTGGTGGAGATTGAGTGGGTAGTTGAGAGCAAAAAAATTAATAGCACAGCTCAGGTTCCTATGCTTGATGTAAATGTGTTAAAATATTCAACATTTTGCTTATTTGTAACATACGAAAGGAGTCCCTACAATGTTTAATGAATTTTTTCTAAGCATAGACTAAACAAATTTAGTTTTAAGTAACATAAGAATTCTGATATTGACTCCTACTCCTGAAAATATAGTAATAAATGTTTCAGCCCCTGTGTTTACTTGTCCTAACAGATATTAAAGTGTAGTCTAAACTGTAGTAATTACAGAAAGATCGTACTGCTGTGGAAAGAGATCAAGAGAAACAACGAATAACATAGAGTTGAGTACCATGCAATTTCATATCTGGCAAGTGCTACAAATCAGTGGAAAATGATCTTTTTTTCACCTTTTTTATTTATTTGTAATTTTTATTTTTATTATAATTTGCAGATTAAGGAACAGAGTCAGAAAGGTTAATTTTCCTAAGGACATAGAACTATTAAAAGATAAAGATCAGAATCACACATAGTCCATCTAAATCCAGCTGTGCATTCGTTCACAACATCATTCCGTCTCACTGTGATCTTGAAGCCAATCCACAACTGGAGTACAGACACACACACACATATGTGATGGGTTTGTGAATGTGGCAGAAAGCTAGGTGAATGTTAGTTAAGTCATACTGCGGTTGAGATGACAAGATCACTAAGGGAAAAAAAAAATCATAATCAGTGAGGAACAAATTTGGCATATTAGACTACACTTGCTAACAGACTTTATGTGTGATATAAAATGTTACTGTAACTTGCCCAGCCCAGACCTCCAGGGGCACCTATGAGTCCAAGGCAGGAGAGGGCTATTTGATAAAATGTCAAGTTTTCTTCACCAAGGACCCAAGTAACTCCTTGAGGTACCCTTTCCTCCATAAAATAACTAGACCCAAGAAGAGTAACATGTTCCCCCATAGGCTGGAACAACACAAGCCCCAGAGAGGGTGGAGTGGAGCTCAGGGAGGAGGCAGTGCAGACAGCGAACAGCCACAGAGTAACTCTGCAGTGTCCTCCAGTCACCCTTTCCCATTCCATAGAGGGGTTGTAATTGGGCACACTAACTAAACTACAGTTCCCAGCCCCTCTTGAAGTTCGGTGTGACCCTGGGACTGATTTCTAATGAATGAAAACATGTGCCACTTCCAGGTTTATACTTTTAAGAAGCAGGTGTACCTGCTTCATACTCTCCTCCCACTGGGTTCATGCTGATGAGGAGGAGGCCCTAGGAATGGGCACACCCTCAAGCTGGAAGGGGCCTGGGTTGCTAAATCACCGTGTGAAAGAGAGATACTCACCAACCAAGACCTTAGACTGCTGCATGAGGAGAAATACACTTCCACTGTGTTTGAAATGTTAAACAGTTTTGGGTCTCTTTACCACCACAGGCAGGCCTACCTTGACTAGTAGAGTCTGTCTATGCATTGTATAGGCATCATCAACATTCTTCTTCTACATCTAAGGAAACAGTAAAGATTGGTAGCGTGAAGTAGTAAGACCAAAGCAGGCGGCATAAAAATGGATGATCAATGTGGCAGCTGACATTGGCAAGAGAGACATGATGAACAAACAGCTGCAAGAGAGGAAACTTAGATGTTCAGAGAACTGCTGCTCTTAGCAACTCGCAGAGAGCTATATGAAAGCAACAGGGCTGAGGGGAGGTCATTTGCCTGAGGGCTGCCGATCCCGAAGAGTTAGCAACAAACTTTAAAGCACAGTTATCTAGCTTCTACATACCGTTGGTGCCTCCAAGATATCCAGGTCATATGTGTTTATGCAGATAGGAGCATGCCATATATAGACACATGCATGTATCTAGTAAGAATGAATATACTCCAAAACATGAAAATATTAAGGCTGAAGGATTATGGACAGGTTTCCATTTTTTTCCTTCTGAATCATCTGAACTGTTTAAGAGAAGCATACCATACATTTATAATGAAAACATTTTTCTTCATTTTGAAGGAGAAAAATTCTTCCTATTAATTTTAAATTTCTCAAAAATATTTAACATTTTGGTGGTAGTACATAAATAAATACGTAATAAGGATGAGACATGAAGTTTTGCCCAACTCCTGTTGTGAAATCTTTCAAGAAATGAATATTTACACACCAAGTAGAATATCACTACATGTTTGCCAGTTTCCCTGTTACTTAGCAAGCTCCTTTGAAGGCAGGCACTGTGTTGTACTCATGCTTATCACTGGCACTTGGCACACAGGAGGCTGGCAGGAATGTTAAGTGAATGAATTTATAAATACATGAGTACTCTAGTAGCTTTAATGTGCAAAGTCAATGGTAATTGGTAAATTATTTCAGCCTTAGAATCCCTATTCTCTGTTATTTCAGTTTTGTTTTGTTAAGTCTATGACATAAGGTAATTGACTGGTCACATCTAAGACACCTAAACAGTGTTCTTTTTTTTTTTTTCACTTTACATATGACAGCTCCATTCATCCCAAATAAAGGTGCAGATAGCATTGTCAAGTTTGACACTTTTGGAGATGGAATGGGACGATACAACGTGTTCAATTTCCAGTACGTGGGTGGCAAGTATTCCTACCTGAAGGTTGGTCACTGGGCAGAAACCTTATCACTAGATGTTGATTCTATCCACTGGTCCCGGAACTCAATCCCCACTTCCCAGTGCAGTGACCCCTGTGCCCCCAATGAAATGAAGAATATGCAACCAGGGGATGTCTGCTGCTGGATCTGCATCCCCTGCGAGCCCTATGAATACCTGGCTGACGAGTTTACCTGTATGGATTGTGGCCTTGGGCAGTGGCCTACTGCTGACCTCTCTGGCTGCTTTGACCTTCCCGAGGACTACATCAAGTGGGAAGATGCCTGGGCCATTGGTCCAGTCACCATCGCCTGCCTGGGTTTTCTGTGTACATGCATGGTTGTGACTGTTTTTATCAAGCACAACAACACACCCTTGGTCAAAGCATCAGGCCGGGAGCTCTGCTACATCTTGTTGTTTGGGGTTGGCCTGTCATATTGCATGACATTCTTCTTCATTGCCAAGCCATCACCAGTCATCTGCACATTGCGCCGACTGGGGCTGGGGACCTCCTTCGCTGTCTGTTACTCAGCCCTGCTGACCAAGACAAACTGCATCGCCCGGATCTTCGATGGGGTAAAGAACGGCGCTCAGAGGCCAAAATTCATCAGCCCGAGTTCTCAGGTTTTCATCTGCCTGGGTCTGATACTGGTGCAAATTGTGGTGGTGTCTGTGTGGCTCATCCTGGAGGTTCCAGGCACCAGGCGGTACACCCTTCCAGAGAAACGGGAAACAGTTATCTTAAAATGCAATGTGAAAGATTCCAGCATGTTGATCTCCCTTACCTACGATGTGATCCTAGTGATCTTATGCACAGTGTATGCCTTCAAAACGCGGAAGTGCCCAGAAAATTTCAACGAAGCCAAGTTCATTGGTTTTACCATGTATACCACTTGCATCATCTGGTTGGCCTTCCTCCCTATATTTTATGTGACATCAAGTGACTACAGAGTAAGTCTTTGAATGTTTTTTCCTTTTCTTTCTTCTTTTATCCTGCCAATGTTATAGACTCCTTTTATTTCATCTCAGCAATTAGGTAGGTAATTATAAAAGCCATGATGAACTGCTATATTTTATATGTAAATTAATTCAATATGTTTTTAAAGCATTTAATTAGTGCCTACTATATGCAAAGCACTGTGCTAGGCAAGGGAAGGAAGATAAATGTAAATGGCACGGTCATTCATTAAAGCAATTTATAATCTAGTGGGAGAAAAATGTAACACACACACATGCACACACACATAAAACTTTTAAATAGAGAAAGCACTGCCAAGAGGATAAGACTTAAGCCACTAAGAAGCTAGTGAGAATACTTCAAATTAGATACAAGAGGACCTGGCTACCACAGATCAGTCTGTAAATTAACATGGACTTGCAACATTAAGCCAGGATCAGTTTAAAGATCTAAAAACTTTCACTCAAGCTTCAAATAAGTATCATCACTTCTCTAAAACAGATTAAAATATAATGTTAATTTGTTATACTTTTTCTACAACTTTAGTTCCTATAGGCACATGGGTGGGTGTGTGTGTGAGTGTGTATATATAAAATTTTTGAACTAGTTAAAAATTTTACTGTATATATCCAAGTAACCTAATTAAATCATTATTTATAGTCTTTAGTAATATATAGTTCAAATTTCTGGGCTTAAATATAATTATCTTCTCTTCTGAAAGAAATAGTTCATTACATCATAATTTCTCAAATTGTTGAAACCGTCAGTTTCTTTTGCATTTATAATTCTGATTTTAGTGTCAATGAGCATAAGAATTTTTTCTCTTGAGGCAATTGGTTTTTATTCTCTATATTTCTTAAGTTATCATAGACTAAAGTTTTCCAGAGGCATAATGGTTTCCTTGTTGCACCATGATTCCGCAAAATGAAGTACGTCTGCGGGTTCTAACAGTCCCCAGGTCTTCTGCTTATCAGCAATTCCTGCATTCCCAAAGTCTGGAATATTGCAGCTCAAAAAAAAGACAAAGCTATTTAAAGCAGGGGATCAAGAAAGTGGCAAAGCTTAATGTATCTAGTCTGTTAAATTATTCACAACTATGTCACTGAAACCTACGGACTGTATTAAAGGAAGAGCAAGAAAAATAAAGAACATAAGTTGAATGTTGAGGGGATTGTCAGGCTTTCTAAGACCACCTATAAAAAACTTTGAAAATCTGTCAGAAGAGAAAACATCAGAACTGAACTGGTAAAATCAAAGGTCAGATAATATGAACCACAGGGGAGTTTGAACTTTTGGAGGTGGGGGTGAAACTGGAGAACTAAAGTTCATGTATTTAATGCCCCGTTTCCATCTTCAGTCTTTACGTGCACATCCACTCCTACGGATCTGTACAGATTTTTTTTTTTAAGTTCTTAGGAAGCCATCCTTAGCAGACATGATTTGGGGTAATGGTACTAGAAAATAGTTACAATGTTAATTATTTTACTCCAGATATGAGATCAGAAACTATTCATTCTCAAAAAAATCTAATAAAAAATATAGAGCAGAAAATATTACTAAGAATAAACAAATATCATTATAAAAATGTAATATTATTGAATGCATTAGCACTTATTTCTAAAACACAAATAATGACTTTTTTTCCTTTAACATGATAGCAATATAGTAGATCAATTGACTAAATAGAATTGGCTGAAGATACTCAAAGTTTCACTGCATGGAAGAAGTCATAAGGCAAATAGGGCAGAAGTTGCAGAGTTGAGTGTTTTAAGGTCAATACTAATTAAGGCACCCAATCACACTGCGATCATCTGAGGCCTCACTTAGTCCTTACAAATAGTACCAATCCTAAATTTACAAAAGAAATGAGAAGGTAGAATGGAGCCTCCAACACAGTGGTTTTCAAATTTGACTGCACATTGAATCAAGAGGGTGGCTTTGAAAAAAATAAAGCTACCACAGGTACAGCCCCAGAGATTCTGATTTAATTGGCCTAGTCTGTGGTCTGGATATCAGGATTTTCCAAAGCTCCCCAAGTGACTCTAACTTGCAGCCAATATTGAGAACCACTGCTCTAATGAATCACATGCTCTTCTTATCCCACAGATATCTTTAGTTTGGCCTGCACTGTTTGGAAATTCTTTGAAATATTTGTCAAAGTTGGAAAATTGAGAAATTTTACATAAATTTCCAGATTCTTGGCTTCTCTTAACAAAATAAAACATGGTGCAGACTCAGATTCCTACATGTAACAATTAGCCTGACCTGAGTAGTGCTTATGCCTCTAAACAGAGCACTCTCGCTGCTGTTGCCCACAACTCCCACCAGTCCCTGAAATCTTGCACCTGGCTCCCTGCACGTATGCGTATGACTGCATGGACACTATAACCATTTGAACTGGGGACCTTTGTTCTAGAAATTCCAGAACAAGACTGAGATTTGAAATTTCCCAGAGGGAAACCCTGTGGCTCTAAGAGAATCAGCAGCATTTTAAAAGTACCTGATAATTGAAAGGCAGCTAGAAGGAATTTGGATATCAAACAGTCAACAAGGTTTATGACTCAGCACTTTGCCACCCCTTGTGAGTTATAAATAAACATTCCAGTCTTCAAAAAGCTTATATCCCAGCTGGGAAAAAATACAAGCATAAAAGAATTCAAGATTAACACAGAACAGTTTATAATTAAATTGGTGATACAAACTCTTAAATGCCCATGGGTTTCAAAGAAGAGTTGGATCAGTAAGAGCTTGGTCTTTCCAGGAATACTGCTGAAGAGGTTGGATTTCACCCTGTACCTTGGCAGAAAAGTACAATTAAGGTAGTTACAGAATGTAGAGCATATAGGGGATATTCTTGAGACAAGACAGAATGGAACTAAGCAGAACACAGCAATATTGGTCTTACTCAAGTGGAAGTTGAGTTGGGTGTAGTGAGACACTAATAGGAATTGGTAACTTGGTCAGATTATACCAGGTGGAGGAATTCATTTAAATAATGTTTAAGGTCTTTGAGTTTTTGCAATTTTTTAATTTTTCTTGTTTTCTTTTGGTTGGTTGTTTGCTCAGGCAAAAAGTGTCATGATGAAAGGTAAGAAAGAAACAAACTCTTCCTGATCAACTCAGACCTGACTCGGCTAGACGCTTCACATATATGCTTTGCTTACTTATCCTTATTAGCATCCTGGAAAGCAAGTTTTCTTATCCATCAGAAAGATGTGTAAACAGACTCAGAGGATAATTAACTTTCAAGGTGGCACAGTTAGGAAATAGGAGCACGAGTTTTTTGATCCAAACCCATACCTTTCACACTATTTAATATGAAGGATGGATTTGTAGGAGTAAAGCCTAGAACAAGCAAGACTAATTGAAGCTATTACAGGCATCCAAAACAGAGCAAGCAAGAACTTGGGTAAGAATTCGAAAATTTAAAGTATCTGTGAGAAATATCCAGGCCATCTCCTTCTGTATCACAATGAAACTAAGCTGGACAGTATAAAAATCAACACTGAGTCATCAGGGATCTGTTACATAGTTTAAATGGTGTAAATAAACACTAGGCCATGTTTGAGTGTAAAGTTTTCCATAAAGGAATTAATTCATAGTAATTACTGAGTGTTTTGTTCACTCACATCTTCCAAACATATGTGAGCACTTACTATGGGCCTTGGAGACCAGCTACAAACATAGTCAAGTATCTCCTCCTTCATAAGTTATAGTCTAGTGTGGAGTAAGGGAGGATAAATGGAGAGTAAATAATGAACAAATGAAAATGCAGATAACTCATGCAGTGTTAAGTGCATGATGGAAGGAAAAGGGGGTTATGCTACTGCGGTGCTTCTTAAACTTTAATGTGCATACAAATCACCAGGGATCGTGCTAAAATAAAGATTCTGATTTAGTAAGAATGGATGGGACCCAAGATTCTGGATTTCTAGCAAGCTTCCAAGTGATGGAGATGCTGCTAGACAAAGGACCCTACTTTTCGAGTAGCAAGCTGCTGGATTGTTATTGGGGTTGGGGCAAGTGAAGCACTTTACCTACAGTAAGCAGAGACTTTGGAGGCGACTCTAGAATTTTGACAAGGATCAAATACTTACAAAGAAATTCCAATTTTCCCATGTAGAACATTTTGAAGATTTAAAAAACTATATATCAAATCTCAAATTCTTTCAAAAAATGTTTGCCACCCCTACTAGTGCCTATTTCATAATACTTCACTGAAGGTTGGGAAGGAGCCAGCCATGGGAATTCTACATGCTAGACAGAAGAAACAGCAAGTACAAACTCCCCTAGGCAAAAGTGTCTTAGAAAAGAAAGAGATATATGGCTACAGTTAAATGAGTAGATGGAAGAGTGACTTTATATGAGAAGTAGGCAGGGCAGCTAGATCATGCAAGACTTTATGGCCCATAGCAAAAGTTCAGATTTTATTCTATATGAGAAAAGAAACCATCAAAAGATTTTAAGCAAAGGAGTTTAATGATCTCACATTTTAGGGGAAAAAAAAAAATCCAGGGCCGGCCCCAAAGTGTAGTTGTTAGGTTTGGTGCACTCCACTTCAGTGGCTCGGGTTCACGGGTTTGGACCTACACCACTTGTCAGGCATGCTGTGGTGGCAACCCACACATAAAGTGGAAGAAGATTGGCACAGATGTTAGCTGATGGCTAATCTTCCTCAAGCCAAAAAAAAAAAGAAATCAAGCTGCTAAAGACACTATGACTATATGACAGAAAGGCAAAATCAGGAGTGAGGAGACTGGTTAGGCAGCTGTGGTAGGTACTCCAGTCAGAGCTAAGGGTAGGATGTTAACAATGGAGACAGAACTTGTCAAGAACTGTGAAGGGTTTTTACCCATCTTGCATCTAACAAGTTAGCCTGCCACAGTTTCAGGAATGCTGGCAGAAGATGTGAGACTCCTGATTCAGAGACAAAGGGCTTTATTACTCACAGCCATCACTGTAGCCAGTGTCAGCATTTATATTCCCCAAGTCCCAGTTTCCACTAGTCAATGTAAAACGGGTTAGATGACACCTGCTTATGCAGCAATCAGGACATAATCAGGGTTACAGCTTTTTCTTTTTGCCTTAAGATTAAATATGTCACAGCAGAGCACTGTTACTAATGCTATCCTTATTTAAAATGTTGGTATTGTGTTCATCATGGGTTTTTAGCATTAATTTTTATTTTTTTTAAATGTTGCAATAAAATACTCTTTATCTTGATTACTGAGTTTTTGGTGCCCCCTTAAATCTGCATCTCAAGAAAGTGCCTCACTTGCTTCATTCTAGTCCCAGCCCTGCCTTCCCCGTAGCAGGTCTGGGTAGGATGGTGACTTGGTTGTCTGTAAACAACAGAGCCTAAAATTTGAGTTCTTCCCTCCCAGAAGTTTCCTAGCATACTGGGTCTGATGCATATGAACCTTAGCCACCCTTGGGGATGGGGAGACCTTCGTCCAATCCTTAAGCACTTTTCTTCTTAAGGCAGCTAACATCAGAGTGGAGAGTAAGGGAGGAATCAGGCAGCGTGGAGGGAGAGAGAGGCCGCATGCCAGTAAGTAAGGCACGTTTGCAAGCACACAGCAATTACTCATGGTTCAACCAAACAAGGTCCATTGTTTCTGTGCAGCCAGAACCCTAAATTGGAGGGCAAGATTATCGTTACTGTCACTATTCATTTCAATTTTGGGGACCCCTTGACTCAGAAGTCAGGGCCAGATAGCTTTCTGCCTGGGGCACACGGTTTGTGCACTTGGGCTAACTTGGTTTTGACTTGCACAGCAGCATTTTAAAAGGAGTCCATCTTAATCCAGGGCATTTGCTGTCTCATCATGATAACATCTCTTTGGGTCTTTCCTGGTTTTAACAATAAGAACTAGGGAAGCTTTCCAGTGCTCCAGCTGACTGTAAGAATTTATCTAGATTTCTTTGCATCAGTTTCTCATTCTTTAGTGCAGTACCTTTGTTAGCATTTTAAACCTAATCCAGGTCAGTAAGAGCCCAAATACTAGCCAGTGCTTCACATCTATAGTTTCTCAGAGCATTTTTCTGTTTCAGGGAAATCTCACAGAGAGGAGCAAAGTTCTTTTTTTGCAGCCAGCTTCCACTGTAACAAACTGAGACCTTGTCATCTTGGAATGGATCTAAATTTAGTATGAAAGTCTACAGCAGGGGATGAGCCCTAAGAGGGCCCAGCTGTTGCCATTCTTCCTTAATTAGTATTATGCACCCTGCCCCCTCATCTTCCCAGGGAACTGAGCCAAAGTTCAAATGATTCACCTGGTCTCTGCCTTCTCTGAAGGTCCCTCTTTTCATGCTCAGTGTAGGTGTAATGTCTCTGCAACTTTTACACGAAAGGGAGTGGAATTTTCTGCCCACCCAGGACCTGAATTAGATTGGGGAGGAAATCCACCCCACCCACAGAGGAGAGTTAGCAACAATTACAGCACCAGTCCAGCAGCTCTATCTGAACCTACTTCCTGTCACTCAGCTTACAACTCCCTCCCCAAATCCTCCTCATTAATAGGCAATAAAGTGGAGCACTATTTATTGCCTGGTTGGCCATACAATTTTGTCAACATGGTTGGTACTGATTCTCATAGACTTCTCTCAAATCCTGTTAATGAGCACATAAGGCCCTCATACTTCCTCTTTGAGAAAGCCATTCCACTCTTGTTGCCAAAACTATCAAAGACGGTAGAGTCTGAGATTTTACTCTGCTTACAAGATAATATGTTAGCCTGCCACAGTTTCATTGATGCTGTCAAAAAGGACTTTATGGGGGCTGGCCCCATGATGTAGTGGTTGAGTTTGGCATGCTCTGCTTTGGCATCCTGGGTTCATGGGTTTGGATCTCGGGCAAGGACCTGCACCGTTCATCAGCCATGCTGTGGCGGCAACTCACAGACAAAGTAGAGGAAGATTGGCACAGGTGTTAGCTCAGGGCAAATCTTCCTCAACAATAGCAACAAAAAAGGACTTTATGACTCAAAACAATAGCAGAAGCCAGGTTGTCAACATTGGCTCTGGTTCCCCGAGTTCCACTTCCCATAGGCTATGCCAAGTGGGTCTGGTGACCTCTGCACAGTCAGTGGCTGCATTACAGCAGAGGAACTGTGAGATTAGGGAACCTAAATCTGTTATAATGGATGATATGCTGGATCTTTGCTCCACCTGTATGCACTATATCTTCTAAGCTGCATTGCTATACAAGTATCCTTGAAAAGAAAGTCCAAAACAAAGGCAATCTGATCATCTGCTTGAAAGACATGTAGAAGCATGAGACCATAGAGATTTATCTTCCAAAAGAACCAACAGAACTTGCTATTGGATTGGTTGTGTGGATATAGGGGAAGTGGCAAAATCAAGGATGTCTCCCAGGTTTTTGGCTTGCACATTTAGGTGGCATTAAGCCATGGAACTTGATGAGATGGTGAAAGGAAGAGAATCCAAAATTGAGGTCTGGGACACTCCAGTACTTAAAGTTCAGGTAGAAGAGAAAAAAATCAACAGAGATAACTAAGACAAGGATCTGTCAGTGAGGAAAGGATATGTCCAGGAAGCCAAAAAAGAAGGAAGTAATTCACCATGTCAAATGTTACTCGGAGTTTGACGAAGAAGAAAACAGAGCAGTATGGACTGGCAGTATACAAAGAGTTAGAACAAAGAATTAGAGATAAATACAGACTTTTAAGACTGAGACTTATTGAAGGAACTGGTCAACTGAAATTATGAGGCTGATACTTGAGCTTTGTCAAAAAATTAAATGGTGCTAAATTTAAAACAGATATATTGAATAATATGCTGCATAAACTATGACTGAAATGCAACTTTAGTTCTGCCTCCCATTGTCCCTTTAGCATTTAGTGAGAGTGATCATCCCACAACCCTGGATGAAAATTCCAGAGGATACATACAAACACTGAGCATTCCCCATATGTGAGGCACCATTCTGGTGCTGGTGCTGGGATAGAGCAACGAATGAAAACACTCAAGACTTTGGTGTGCTGAATTTGTGAATGAATTCACATGAATTTGTGTGCTGTTAGGTAACATACGGTCCTACAATCATTTTCAATGGAAAATAGTCTCTATTAGGAAATTAAAATGCCTAGGCCTACATAATTACCAAAACTATATCTTAACATTAAATCTCATTTTCACCTGAGGTCTGGCCTGTCTTGGGCTGAGAGCCTGCATTGGTTGACTTCTTTCTCCTTGCTCACACTCCCCAACCTACCCATTGCTATTTCCCTCTCAGCTCTGATTAAAGAGTAATAAGGAAGAAGTAGGACAGTTCTTATGTGACTGGAGGACTTTATGATTTCTAAGTCCACAGTGGTTAAAGATACATCCTTGGGAAACCTGGAAGATGATTAAAGGGTATTTTCATGCAATCTTCAGAAATTTCCCAGTGGCTCTTTTCTCCTGCAGATCCTTGAGCGAGTCTGCTGGCAGTTCTCTTTTCTAAGTTGTTTCTTATGGCTCCGCACTCAGTCCAAGGACATCCAGCTATATATCTCCCCAGCCTCTTTCTGTGGAAGACTCTAGGCTCCTCCATCTGGGCCCAAGACTACCCATGATGGCTCTTGATAGTGTGGCCCATTTTGTCCACGCATACCATTCACATATCCTCTGCTTTGATAAAATTTTAAAGAACTATCTCAATACAGTGACAAGTCTCTGTGCTCTCCTATGAAACCTCTGCTTTTCTTACCTTCTAGATTCCCAAGATAGGAATCAGGCTCCAAGCCAGGGCATCCTCCTCCTGCAGAAAAACCTCAAACCTTCCAGACATGCCACACTGAAGCACTCTTCTGTAGGCTTTAAGTGAGGAGACAGGCACAACCCTCCCTAAGGGTTACTCTCCCTAAGGAGAGTATAATCATAGCACAGCTTTTTCCAAGATATCCTCCTTGTAAAAGCCTCTCCTCTCCTTATAATGTCTTAAAGTGTGTGAGGAGTTTCAAAGTAATAGAAATGTTTTTAGAAAAAGTTTCCTTGAAAGTTCACACATTTGAACTTGTCTTGCCCTCACTATACTATCTGATGTCTCTCATACTGGATCCACAGTCAGCACTGAGGCATGAAGAGTACAGTTCTAATATCACATTATACATCTATGTAAAAAAACAAATTATAGTAGTAATTGGACTTGCTATAAATAACAGTTATTATTTAGCAAGACTTTTACATCATGGAATTAGACAGTACACTCTTTTCTGAGAAGTTGACAAAAGGAAGAGGAGCTTGCGATTTGGGGCCAAGTTGGAGGGCACTGGAGTGTTAAGGGAGACAAGAGCTTTAAAATAGTAAGGATGGACTGTGCTTTCAGCACCTAAAGTAAAACTAGAGTCTGTGGAATTATGCTACAAGTGTAACCTATTTTTTTTTATCAAAAACAGATGGAAACCTTCTAAAGTTAAATGGCTTCTCCTGTTAATTGTTCAGTCTTCAGCTTTCCTTGATTAGAGAAGGTCAGACACTTTAGGGCATGAGAAATTATGCTATCTGGTAATAGCACTGCCTGAGGAAAAAGGAAAAAGAAATCTAAAATTACTCTAGGATTTACCATAGCTACTCTGAGTAGAAACTGATAGGAGAAATAATCACTTTCCATTTTTCAGTACTGAAAGTGATAAAATATGTAGAATCTAATTTGGGATTTTCCAGAAAACCTAAGGGAGCTGAAGCCAGGACAAATTATCGATCAGAGAAGATGGAGAGAGAGCAAGAGAATGAAAAGAAGAGATAATAAAACTTAGTTCTGAGGTGTACTCTCAGGGGAATCAAAGAGAGAGAAAGTGGAAATTCTCTGTCAAGGATGAGTGTATAGGGGCCGACCTGGTGGCGCAGTGGTTAAGTTCACACGTTCCACTTCAGCAGCCTGGGGTTCACCACTTTGGATCCCGAGTGCGGCCATGGCACTCCTTGGCACGCCATGCTGTGGTAGGCGTCCCACATATAAAGTAGAGGAAGATGGGTATGGATGTCAGCTCAGGGCCAGTCTTGCTCAGCGAAAAAAGAGGAGGATTTGGCAGCAGTTAGCTCAGGGCTAATCTTCCTCAAAAAAAAAAAGAAGAAGAAGAAAAAGGATGAGTGTATAGAAGCCTTGAGAACAAAAAGATTGAACAGTAGGTACTTAACATATCAAAATTCCAGAGAGATGCCAATGAAATAATTAAAAGAGTAGGCACCCCCAAAGAAAATTGATAATGTTCCCCAATATTGAGTAGGGAAACCAACAGCTGATAACAGAGCTCCCAGCAAGGAAGAAGGCTGGAAAAATGTAAAAGGGCCAAATTTGTTTATAATATAGTGAATCTTAAATAAGCCAAGTTGACTGACTGAAACCTAATACCAGCAATCTGGTCACTTCATCATTGAATATTGATATTTCACTATTTAAGATTTTGACTTAAGTGGTTCTGCAGAAATATATTTATACATATACAAAGGAAAAAAAAAAGAAAATCCATGTGAAATCTTGACAAGCATTCAGGAGCACCCAACACAAATAGTGTTTGCTTACAAATCCTAAGCAATGTTTCCATGAACATCCCAAACTTGGAAGACCTGATTAATTACTGTATTGGCTTGACTACATAAGATCAGAACTGTGGATGATTCTGGGTTTTTGAGTTTAGTCTTTTTTCATTGCTTTCTTTAATTGGCCACCTGACTGAATTTACAACCAGACACTTAACTAGGCAACCTTTTCTTGTAGGTGCAGACAACAACCATGTGCATCTCTGTTAGCCTGAGTGGCTTCGTGGTCCTGGGCTGTTTGTTTGCACCCAAGGTGCACATCATCCTGTTCCAACCCCAGAAGAACGTGGTCACACACAGACTGCACCTCAACAGGTTCAGTGTCAGTGGAACTGGGACCACATATTCTCAGTGTAAGTATGGAACTTGGCACTGACCCCTTCAGGCTGGGAGGAGAAGCAATGAACAGACAGCACATGTCCGTCCCCATGGATAATTTTAATTCAATTTTAATAAGTACTGGTTCAACCACTGGGTGCCAGGTCCTATGCTAGGTATTAGGGATACAGTGGTGAGCAGAAGAGTCCAAGCTCCATCTTGGCAGCACATACAGTCTAGCAGGGGAGACAGACATGAAATCAGTAACTGCAATTAGGATTTCTGACCCTGTCGTGGACTCAGAGAACTTAGTTTGTAATGTTTTGAGAATTTCTATAGCAAGGAAACCTGTTTAATTTTGATATTTACAGAGTTCCTTAAAAGTATTTTACCGCAGCTAAACCAACTAATATCCTATAGAACACACCTTGGAAATGCTGGAATAGGTCCTACTTCAATGACGCAATGTTTTTTCAGCTGAGAAGGCAGTGTGAACTGAAGGATACCAGGATAACTCCTCCATCCAAAATTCTCTCTCCTCCTGGCCTGCAAACATCTGAAATGCTAGCCTTAGAGAATCATTCACTTAATTCTTTAGAGTCCACTAAAGCACAAATGTACCTAAGGGGACAATCTTTTAAACCATTTTCAGCTAATCTGTGGTATGGAATAGGAGAAATTCACTGACAGAAGGATGAGGAGGAAAGCAGGAGTGGAGCCACAAGAGGGGGAAGGAGGACTGGAGTGACAGAGACAAATGACTGCTTCACAATTTTGCCTCGAGTCGATTAGAAAGGAAACTTCAAAATAGCTCAGCATCACAGAGTGAGCAATCGCATTAGTGCCCCAGTTTCTCCAGCAGAGCATACAATTTAACAGGGCAGCCGTTCCCCCAGCAAACAAAGGGAAGCCTGACGGCTGATAAGTACTGTGTGTATCGCTCCTCGGTCATGAGCTGCTATAGGGGTGGGGACGTTACTGTCTTTTCAGCTACATTTCCAGGTGTCACAATGGTTGAGTTTCAGGACATGGTAAAACTTGTGAAATAATTTTCCTTGGATCCTAGAGAAATCTGCTTATTTCTTGAGTAAACAAATCTCTGTTCTAGCTGCCCAACTGTAATAGCTAGCTAGTCCAGACAAGAAAGAACTGGCAATGACTAACAAAACAACAATGATAATAATGACAACTAACAGGAACAGCATTTATTGAGTGTTTTATATGTGCTAGGCATTGTGCTAAATATTTCACACGTGTGTGTGTGTGTGCGCACTACATCTTATTTGATGCTGACAATGCCGTGAGATTAAGAAACCTACCCAGGATCACACATACTGAAAGTGGCAGAATCAGAATTTAGACTAAGTTTCTCTGATTTCAAAGCCAGTGCACCAAACTACTGTATGGTGCTAGTCACCCAGAATGCAAGCTGGGAAAGTTCCCATGAAGCTAGGTACTAGGTAGGCTTTACAGGGAGAACAAAAGGAAGCTTACCCTGGGCTGTGCAGCAAGATTTACCTCTGGACAGAAATAGTCTTGTTGATAGCTCAGAGCTCTTGGTTGTTATTGGAACAATTTAGCAAAGTTCATAAGTCTTCCACAGACATTGTTCAAGATCTCATACATTCAAACCTCAGTAATTTAGAAATGGCGGCATTTTCTAATACATATACTAGGAATTAATAAATTCCTGGAGGATAACAAGGGCATTTTACCCAATCAAGTCTCTCTTAAGAATTTCAGAAATATCCATTTACACAAAAACAATGTACTCTGACCACAATGGACCTGCTTAAGCTTTCGCTCAGTATGCTAATCTACTAGTGGCCCGATTAATACTCCAAGGTAGGCATCTACCCAGCCCAACATTTTAGGACTATTTTGTTACTCAATGAAATTTTAAATAAATGTTTTTCTTTAAAAAGTTCTAAATTTAGACCTCACTTTTTTTCAGCAGTTTTCCTCTAATTAATCCAAATTAATGAAGTGGTGTTAAATTAGTAAAGGAAAGTATTTATGTGATATTTCTTGGAATTTCAAAGTGCATAAGTAACAAATACATTGATCTTTTAATTATAATTCTATGTTTTTTATTCAAAATAGTTTTACATTTTTGGGTTCATGTTATCACATGAGTATTAGATATTACAAGTTCCCTTTTACAGGTGAGAAAATAAAGGATAGGAGTTAGTTCACAAAGATATACAATGATAATGATTCAAGAGTTGACACTGAGTTTCCTGACTTGTGATTAATATCCTTCCCATTTTAACAAATTGGAAATATTGTCATGAATTCATTCATCCACAAAATGCTTGAGTACCTTCTATACAATAGAAATTTCCAAGCACCTGTGTACACAGTGGTGAATAGGATAGAACCCCTGGTTCTAGGGCAGTGTTTTTCATACTGTGGAGTGTAACCTATTAATGGGTCATGAAATTTATTTTGGATGTTTGGCCAGCAATTTAAAAAAATAGAATAAAATATTTTAGAGTGCATTCTATGTAATAAAGGTAAGTAGTATTTCATGAAGTTTGCTCCAGAGTTTACACATATATACCAGGTCCAGGTAAAATGTTTATTACTGTGAATTGCAATCAAAGAAGTTTGAAAACCACTGGTCCATGGGATCTAGTCCTCTGTATGAGCATGTTACTGACCCACTATGGTGAAAATTTAAGCAACCGGTTTTATATCTCACTGCCTGTTTCCTCCATTATATATTCAGCTTAGTTTATATCCATTTCCCTCCTAAATACTGGGAAGTATGTTGTTTTGCAAATCAAGAAAAATCCTTAAACTGCTTTGAGTTCATTAGGTAAGGCATATAGTTCACTTAGGTAGCACATAATTTATGTTCTTCTGTTAAGTATTATGAAGGAATTTTTTGTATTGGGTTATTGTTACTTATATTGCTGCTGGTTTTCTGACTTGCTCCATCCAGAGGTAAAACCAAAAACCTCATGTATGGATCAGCGTAAGTTAGTATAGCAAGAGGGTTGCCCACACACGTACTCACACACACATTTAGTTATCTATTCCCGCATAACAAACTTCTCCAAAATTTAATGGCTTCAAAACAACAACCCTTTTTTTTTTATCTTTCATGACTGTGTGTGTCAGGAATTCAGGCAGGCCTTGGCTGAGCAGTTAATCTGCTCTATGAAGCCTTGTCTGGTGCCCTTCTGTGGTAACAGCTGATACTGAGCTGATCTGGAGGGTCCACAATGGTTTCACTCTTACACTTAGCACCTTGATGAGAGGTCTCACCATATGGGATCCTAGAGAGCATGACACAGCCTGCCCAGATTCAAGGGGAGGGACATAACCCCACCTCTCAAAGAATTTGTGGCCATTTTTATTATGCCACACTCTCCAAATCCTAAATTAATCCGTACTAGACTCTTATTAGGGATTACAGCAACTTGATACACTTAATCCTATGCAATGCCAAGAAGTCACCTAGACTGGAAGCTGCAGTCAAATTAATTTCCAGTTAATTCTCTGGCAAGAGAGTAGCAGAAATACTACATCGCTTTGGAGCCTAGGTGAACTGAACGCCCTGACAGCAGCTAAAGTGGTTGATAGCAGAAAGAATATCAGTGTTGGATTTTAAAAGCCAAGCAGTTGTTCCAAAAAGATGGAAAAGCATGACCAAACTCAGAAGCAGGCATAGACAAAAGAACATGGTGAAGGACATCTTGGAAAACTTACCATTTGAGAAACGTTTACATACTGCTAGGTGCAAAAGAGAATAACATTAGTTGTACCTGATGAACTATACACAGTGGGAGTCAGAATAATAAAAATAAAAGAAACATTACCTTTTCTCCATTAAGTATATCCATAGGCCAATGGCTCCCAGTGTACAAAAGAATAACCTCTTTGAAATGGAGATTAGCAAGCCCCACACACAGATACTGTGATTCATGTGGTCTAGGGCAAAAGAAATCTAGTTTGTAACAGATCCGCCAGCTTGTTCAATGGAAATGATCCAAGGGAAACATTTTGAGAACCTTGGCCTAAACCATCCTTGTCTACTTCATCCAAATAGTTATCAGTGCAAAGCAGGGAGGTCCTCTTAGATGACCCTCAAAGAGGAAGCAAGCACTGGGTTCAGAGAGGGAGAGGTGTTCTGAACGCCCATCCTTTGCCTCTTGATGCCAACAGCCACATCCCCATGCAATTATTTCCCCAGCTCCCTCTGGAATCCTCCGGAGAAGGCATTTATGGCAAAAAAGCCCCTGGCCACTCAAAACATTTACTGAAACTGGGAGTGTTCCTTCCAATAGCAGTATAATTCAGAGACCCCCAAATCCTAAATTCATACTTGTAATGCGGCTCCCACACCCACACACATAAGCAAACATTCTTTGTATTTGGATGAGAAAGAAAAGAGGTCATTCTTTATTTTGTTCAGCTTTAGAAGCAAAGGGGCTTCCCAGCACTGGCTCCCAAATACAGGCAATCAAGAACATATGCTAGGAATGCAAGTAGAACTGCATGATTTTGAAGGAGACAAGTTGGATACACACATGAGGTTACGTAGCATAAAACCCCATAGGACCCATGCAGGTCAGAATGTTGTTGACAGTAATATGTGTTTGCATCAGCATAGACTGGAGAGAGAGGGGTGAGAAATGGAGTGTGTCCAATAGTCTTCAGAGCTATTAGGCACCCAGACTTGGTCCTATGGGGATGTGTGTTTCTCTTGCTCATGGCAATCATTCGGATGTATGTATGTCATTATCATTAAGATCAGCCAAGAGGCTTCTGCTAACTAATGATGCCCAGCTTTGGGTCTCTGAGGAGCTATAGGCATATGGAGATTGATTTCCTCTGCCAAAACTTTATTTAGAAAGTCACTTGTCTAGGTGGTGATGTGTGAACTGCTCAATTAATAGAATTATTCTCTATCACAAAGCATTTTCACATTATAAAAAGAAAGCAGTCGTACAAAACGATTAGATGAACAGCCTTCTAGAGTCACAGTAGAATTTTCCACAGAGCTACAGCAACATGAAGCAAGCACATGAGGATCAGACTTTGTACTTATCTATGGCCAAGCCTTTGCTCTGAAGATACCCCAGGTAGGAGGGGGCAAGCCATGTTCAAGTCTGAATATGACTTTATGAAAAAAAAAAAAATAGCACATAGTGCCTAAGTTTCTTCTCTACAGTGCAAACCTAGAAAAACAGCATAACATGCCTGCACTTTACAGTTTAGGGAATCCCATAATGACACTATGTACTAGCCTGGCCAGGCAAATTAGCAAGTTATTTGGTAACAGACTGAACTGATGGTCCTCTTCATCACAGGCATAAGTATATTATAAACATAAATCCTCACTGGCCAATGCAGGAGGAGCCCAGAGTACTCAGCAAGTTAAGCCATCTGTTTCCCATCAGAATGCACCCAGAGCATCCAGATCAGATAGATGTCAATCCATTTTCCCTTTGGAAAGGAAAGTCCACAGCAGTCCTGAGAATTTCATCCCATTCCTTTTCACTCCCTTCCACTGTGAAATCACCAAACCAGTGGCTAGTAGTGGCATCATCTGCCCAGACAACACATATTAATCAGCAGACAAATTTCTTCTAGAATGGAACCAAGGGGCCCTCACATAAGTAAAATTAAAGTGATGAGTAAGAAAACAGGGTCAGCGACAAAGCAGGAGGACATGGCAACAAACAGCTGGTAGAAATTGGATTCCATGACCATAGCATTAAAATATCTAAACAAGAAGACATGCTGGGAAAAATTATTTGGGGTCACCAGGAGCAAGGAAATGGAACAGATGGGAACAAACTGGAATGTCTGTTCTGTTTAAATGTTTATTTTTTCCAAGTCTGATACATTACACGGTTATAGTAACACACTGATTCTCAGGAACCAAGTCTCAGCCACTAAACTGACAAACAGACTTGGCATCCATAAGAATCTATTAAAATATGTTTAGCATTGACTAAGGGCCCAGTTACCTGAAAAGATAAGGTCATTTTCTCCAAAGCCTGGCCAGCCTGTGCATTACTGGTAGAAGAGAAATGGATTTCACAGTGCAAGACAAAGCTGCCACTTGGCTGCATTGATCTCCAATGCTTCACCAAGTTTGCAAAACAAAATATGCCTTTTGATTGGTGTGAATTGCCCTTTTGTGATCAGTGGTGGAACTTATTAGGTCTTTTTCAATTATCTTCGGTTTTCGCTTTGAACAGCAAAAAGCACCACCTTAGCCTAGAGTAACTAACAGCTCCTACTCAACCTCCACTCCCAGGAAAGCCAAAAATAAATCTGCACACGTCTTATTCCTCACACAAAGGATGATTATAGAAATCTGATTAACCGCACTGAAGAAAATGGGCTAAACTTACACCATTAAAAATCTCGTGAGAATTTCATTAGAATAATAGCAAAAGCTCATCACAGACACACACATGAAAATGAGAGTGCTTTGCTCTCCCACAGATTTCACTACCTTGGGGAATAACAGATGGGCTAAGATGGGGGCATATGTAAAATATTTATGAAAGGCAAAGTAATTGAGATGGTAACCTCATAAAACAGTAATTTCCTCTACTATATTCAGCAGCATGTACGAAAATGAGAATATGTTTTACATAATAAAATAAAATTCACTGGTCAAAGCTACAGATGAAACAGGAAAAGAGAAGCAGAAAAACAGAAGTTACAGTTCCCTTCCATAAGCTAAAAACTGGTTAGGTTAGTGGTTAGGCAAAAATAGCCGCAGAAAGAGACGTGTGGATGTCTTTGCTGTTGTTATTCCTTGTAAGAAGACCTTGAACTTGTATCGTCTTCCTCTCAAACTGTTTGGCATTCTAACAGGGCATGCCCTTTCATGTCCTGATGAAGCGGGTAGATGACTCAAAGTTATTCTGTGAACGTCCAGCATGATATCCATGGAGTGCACAGCCGAAGATTATTGCAAACTGTAACCTGAGGCTTTTCCACGCAGCCACCTTTGCAGCCCCTGTTCTGCTTACCTACTTAGTCAAAATACACTCCACTTTTAAGAAATGAGAATGCAATAAGCAAGTAGAACGTAAGATCACACTTAAGAACAGTCTTCCTCAAGTTCCACAATAGGAGGAGGAACATCCGAGTAAGTTTTTGATACAATCTTTAACAAATGCGTGTAGAGGGGCTATTAGACCAGTCCAAGGTAGACAGAGAGGAGCAGCAGCATTCCAGCCCCTGGATCTCCTAGACTTACCCCCATGACACATCATTCCTCTTCAATCTCTGAAAATGAAAAACTTGCACAGAAATAATAAAACTTGATCCTGGAAAAGATGAAGACATTAGTCAAAATGTCAAAGGCAGCATGCCTGCTATGGGATGCTCATGACCTGAGCTGGTTCTCTTTGCAGGGGGGTCCATGGTCAGTGCCACAATGTGGCTTGAGAAGCAGAAAGACCTACCTGTCCCAAAACAAGGTGCCCACAGGCCTCACATTTGCTTCAGGCTTCACATTTCTTCAGGGTAAAAGATTATTTCCTTCTTGAAACCTCCATTGGCTCCCACATTCTTAAAATGCAACCATTTATATAATCATTCAGAAAATATTCACAGAGAGTGTATTCCATGACCAGGAACAAGGATAAAATAATAAAAAAGACAAGCAGAGCCCCTGCACATTTTCTAGTCAAGGGTATAAGACATAAGACACTAACCAAAAAAAATTGTTTTAAAATTGGGTAATGTGACAGAGAGTAACTGGTTGGCTACTTTAAATTAGGTGGCCTGAGGACAGCCTTTTTCAGGAGGTGACATTTCAGATGTGGATAACAAGAAGGAGTCAGAATGTGATTAAGAGAAGGAAGAACATTCCTGGCAGAGGCAACAGCTGCTGCAGAGGCTTGAAGTTGAGATATGCTGTGTTTGAAAACAAAAGCTAAAAAGGGAGGGGGCCAGGGATGGAATTAAGTAAATGCAGAAAGATAGGCATGGTCTGAATCACCCTTGGATTTATAAACCAGAGTAAGGAGAGCACAAAGGGAAGCCGTTGGAGGTGTGTAGGCAGGTGACTTACATTTAAAAATACTCTCACTGCTATACAGAGAACAAC
The DNA here is from genome assembly GCF_021613505.1 of Equus quagga. Taxonomy (NCBI): domain Eukaryota; kingdom Metazoa; phylum Chordata; class Mammalia; order Perissodactyla; family Equidae; genus Equus; species Equus quagga. Next base: position 56,140,852 of record NC_060274.1, read on the forward strand.
AGGGAAGCTGCTGTATTGTAGGAAAGCAAGAGTAGAAACAGAGATACCGACGATGCAGCTACTGTAGTAGCCAAGAGTCATGTAATATGGCTTGGCCCAGGGTATGGATGCAGAGATAGAAGCAGATGGATGTGGGGATAGAGTTGATTGGACCTGGTGTTGGTCTGACATGGGAGGAGAGACAGAAAAGGAAGAAAGCACAAATGCTAGACTTTTGGTTTGGGTAACTAACTAGCCAGATGATGAGACCATTCCCCTAGGAAAGGAAGACTAAACAAAGACAGGTTAGGAATCAAGAGTTACTCTTTTGGCCACTTGCTTTTGAAATGTCTATTAAACATCTACACGGAGATATCCAGTAGGCAGCTGGATACAAGGAGTCTGCAGAAAGAGCACATACTAAATGTCCTGGAGTGCTCTCCTAGGTTTCCGGTGAACTGTGGTTTCATTTCACTTTGTTCTTTCTCTTGCTTAACTCAGCTTTGATAAAGCTAGAATTAGATAAAGTATATAAAGACACTTTACGAAGAATAATGTAAAGCCCTCACATTTGGAATTATTATGACTACCATTTTCCATCAAATATGTATCTGGCACACATGATGTTAAAATGTCTTCATTATAGAAGTATCAGGAAATGTAGATTATGCCATCCCTGCCCCAAAAGATACTGTAATTTTTAGTGGGTTCATATTGTAAAGAAAATTGAACCCATCCTAAAAATGATAAAAGGAAAAATATCTCCAAATGAGTTAGCATGTCAGATGAGTCCGCTGTAACCTTAGGCAGCCACACAGACTTGACTTTATATATTTTCTCACATACTTAGCCAAGTAATCAATGCAAAATGGAGAGGTTGTAGTTTCCCTAGTGATGGGCCTGCTGAAAGACTTCACTGCCCCAGATATGGTGAATACTCCCCCACCAAATGCCACATAATCTCAAATTTCATAATTAGTTTCTCCTTTGTGTTTAAAGAAATTCCTATGAAAATGCAGTTTTATGGGACAAGAATATTTCCACTACCGGGCATGAATACTTCAGCATGAAATTAGTTTACATGACTATGAACCAAGAGATATGCCCTTAAGGAATAGGACGGCTGACTGGTTAGTTTGACCTGGGCTGTGGTCAGGTAACCAAGAAAATCTGCTCTTTCTGGGCAGAGAACGTCCAGGCAGACAGGCCAAGCAATGGGACATACATGGCTCTAAAAGGTAATGTAAGACAATTTCTAACTGATTCTCTTGGCTGCATGGTTTTATCCCATGGTGAATGGGACTTCTTTCTTTTGTTCTCATTCAGTAAAAAGAAAAAGCATTAAGGATGAAATAGATATAACTTAGCTGTACCTAGATTTCTCATAGAAACAAAACCTTCAAAACATCAAGAGCTATAAATTGTATCTAGGAAAACTAAGTGCCACAAAAAGAATGAATATACACACCCATATTATACTCACACCCTGACACTGTTGTCACTATTGTCATTAATAAGAGCATCATCTCTTTGGAATGTCTTCCTTTCTGAGAACTGTTCTGAAATTGAGGTTCCTAGCACCTCAGCCCTCGCTAGAGTTTTCACTGAGGTTATCCACTTGAACGATGAAAATATATCAAACCATTCTCTAAGGCAGTGGAGTTCACAGATGACTTCTGGGGCTACATAAGAGTCATACCTGCTCAGAGAAAACAAATTAAGGTATTGAAAATGGTAATTAAACAAGCTTTAAGGAAATTGTGGTGAGCTTTCAATTTTGCGCATTGTATTTTAACTGGGTTACAGCTTACAAATCTAATTTAAATCCAAAACCGACTTCTTTCAGCAATGATTATGTTTTTATAAACTCTCTCTCCAAGAGGTATGGCATAAGTGGAGAGATGTGCCAGGATACAAACTCATTTTGAGTAGAATATATTTAGAAAGTTGACTTCCTACAGCATTAAATCATTTAGCATTGTCCAAAGCCAACTTAAAATGAGTTTTGAACTTAATTTTAACCAGTGCCTGGGATTCTCTGTGCCGTTACCTATGTGGCCCACTTGACTAACTGAATTTTCTGTCCTGCTTTGTTTTCCAGCCTCTGCGAGCACGTATGTCCCCACGGTGTGCAATGGGCGGGAGGTCCTCGACTCCACCACCTCATCTCTGTGATTGTGAATGCAGTTCAGTTCTCGTGTTTTTAGACTGTTAGATGAAAGTGCTCACACGCAGCTCAGAATATGGAAACAGAGCAAAAGAACAACCGTAGTACCTTTTTTAGAACAGTACAATAAATTATTTTTGAGGACTGTACAGTATATAGTGATGTGTTAGAACTTTTCAGGCTGATTTTAGTGCCCCTGTTAACGATTAACGATTCTCCAGAACATGGAAATAACCATTGTTTACAGAGCTGAGCAGTGGTGACAGGGTCTGACAGGGTCAGTCTACTGAAAAATATGGTGGCAATATTAGGTAACTTTTTTTCCTATGAAGTTTTTTGTAGGTCCTTGTTGTAACTAATTTAGGATGAATTTCTATGTTGTATATTAAAGTTACATTATGTGTAACATTGTTTTTCTCAGCACAAAATTAGAAGCGTCTGTATTAATGTGAAGCTATTGAGAATAAAGCCTTGAAGGTTTTCCAGCATGCTGGGTGATGGCTTCTTCTTTTTGAACCACTTCAGGTAATTTGAATATGCTGACTTCAGATCATTTCTCCTTGTAAGGCTGGAAGACATTGTCTAATTGTGCTTCTTTTCACATCTATAAGCACCTTGAACACAAGTTGTTACCCTGCTAGAGAGTTGTGAGCAGACTCTCAAGACTTCTTCACAATCACAATGATCAGAAACTGACTGACAAGACCATAAATATCAGGCCAGTTCAGAGGCCAGATGGCAATACACATATAGGTTTTTTTAAGCCACTCTGTATGGCAGCCCAGAATTTGCCCAAACAGGGCTCTGAGGCAAGAAGGAAAGGATGCAGAGACTGTGGCCTGCCAGGGGAGGATTGATGGCTCTCATTTACAAAAACCACCTTAATTACTAGGAAGAGACTGGGAAAGCAGCCTGTCATTCCATGGGAAAATCACTCTTACCATTCATAGCTGAGTGAGGAATAAAAATGCAGGCTATCTTAATTTCCAGTGCTTTTCCAAAGCCCCAGTAACAATGCTCAGGCACACAGGCTTTTCACCAAACTTGAATATTTTACTAACCTAAATAAAGACATGAACAGGGAAAGCCTGGATAAGCTAAAACTGGCTTAGTCTTACCAATGCTATCCTATTTCTCCTTGTAAACCTTTTAGGCATAATCATTTATTAATATAGGAAAATTCATTTACTCGTAAAGAAGCTCACTACCTGCCAGGTCCTGTGTGAGGTGCCATGGATAGAGAATGTGTTAGTTTCCTATAGCTGATGTAACAACTTACCACAAACAGAGTGGCTTAAAACAAGAGAAATTTATTCGCTCACAGTTCTGGAGGCCAGAAGTCCAAACTCAAAAGTGCTGGCAGAGGCCCACTCCCTCAGAAGCTTTAGGGGAGAATCCGTTCCAGGCCTCTTCAAGCTAATGGTGGTTGCCAGCTTCCTTGGTTTGTGGTCGGATCACTCCAATCTCTGCTTCTGTCTTCACACCACCTTCTCCTGTGTGTCTGTCTTCTCTCTGTGTCTCTTACAAGGATTTGTCATTGGACTTAGGGACCTCCTGGATAACCAGGATGATCTCAAGACCCTTAATTACATCTGCAAAGGCCCTTTTTCCTAATAAAATAATATTCCCAGGTTCTAGGGATGAGGATGCGGACATATCTTTTTGGGGACCATTATTCAGCCCATGACAGAGAGAAAGATGAATAAGATATAGTTCCTGCCTTTAAAAAACATGAAGACTAGAAAATATTCTTATGAGGAAACTGTAACAGGGGAAGACAGTGAAAGGAAGGAGGAGGGAAATCAAGGGTGTGAAGGATTCACAGGCTAAATAACCACGGCCTGGTTAATTAAGACATACTATTTTTAAGCCAGCCAGCAATAAGGAGCAGGTGCACAAAAGCCAACAGGTCTGCCCTTGAAGGAAACAAATTGAGCAGTCAGATATTAGAATTTCTCTTTTTCCTTCTGGATGCATTTGATTCGGCAACCTAATCAATCCATTCAAAACTCACCAGATGCTCAAAGACAACAGTGCTCACCAGTCTCTGAATTCTCATATTCAAATAAGAACCTGGATTTTTGGGAGTGGGTAGGGTAGATTGGGTAATACATTCAACAACACTAGATGACAATAACATTTTGTGTGTGTGACTGAAACTGGCAGGAGTGCTAGATAAGTATGCTAGAATGAGCATCTGCGCAAGATAAAGGCTGAGGCAAGGCTGATGGGAGAGAAAATAAACTTAATCCACTGATGGAACATGACAATCTGGGGAAGGCAATATGAGCTGGGTCGTTCAGAAACACAGCTGATGTCTAAAACAATCAAATTGATCATGGATCTTTTTAAACAAGACAATTAGGCTGTGGGTGAATCTTGAGAAAACTGTTTTTGAGGGCTGGGCTTTGATGTATGGCCACTGTACTTCACGCCCTGCCTGTACACTGAAAATGCGCTAACTACAGCTCTCATCATTTTCTCTCCCCTCACACAAGCCTTGTTTCCCATTTGAAAGTGGATCATCTAACATGTGATCCATAGAAATATTTTCTTAAAAACATAGAGTATGTATGAAAAATAGCAACCATTTCAAACAAATAAGTTCTGGGGTGATTGTTTTTTTACTCAAGTAATAACATTTCATCCTTCCAGAATATAAAACTGGTTGATGTGATCCATCTTTGCAAAAACTTCCTGAATTTAAGGAACTCAAGCAGAATGATATATCCCACTCATAAAAAAATATCAGAACCTAACGACATGGTTATCACTGGTTTTCTGAGTGTTTACAGTTTCTGAAATGCTCTGTGTCCTCTCTAGTTTAAATATTAATAGATTCTCTTGCCCACTCAGGTTTATCATGGCAAAATACTAAGGTCCCATTTTCAAGCTGTGAGGCAAGCTGGTTTGCATACACACAGTGGACAGATTAAGAGAGTGGCTGAGAAAAGAGGTAATTCAACGAGTGTTCCTAGAGTCTTCAATTCCACACTTTCTCTCAGCTAGCCCCCGGCTTTAGTCACTTGTCTACCATGACAGATTTGGGCCCCAGAGCTCTTCAGCAAAGGGCTGTGTAAGCATTGAAAAGTCAAGAAAAGTAAGGCACGAGGAAGATGGAACATCAGTGTGGATTATAACCGCCACAGCTCTAATAACAAAGGCCTAAACCCATGAATAAGGGTTCTACAAAAGAAAGTTGGGATTTGCATAATTCCCTTTGGTTTAACTCATTTATGTAACCCAACCAATGGTAATCTGAAGTCAGCCATCTGAGATAAAGGATATATTGCCCTCCTCCAAACCAAATTTAACAATATCCACAAGCTATTTTAGACAGAGCTCTTCTTCCAAGAATCATTAATAAGATGAGGAAAATTCCAGAAAATTAAGTCTCACTGGGACATTTTGTTCACGAAAATTAGAGGTCTGTTTCTTGAACCACCAATCATTAAAGGAATCCTAAATGTCTATTGTAGCTCAGTAAGTCTTAATAAGATTTGGTAAATGTATGTGCATTGAAATGTGCACTGACTGAATGCATGCAGATGGACCAGGGGACCCTCTCCAGTGCCAGGGCTCAAGAATGTCTGATGAAGCTACTTTTATGTATCAATATCCTTTACTTCCATATGGTTACTTTAAATGGATCTGTATGGGGGCCCGCTCTGTGGCCAAGTGGTTAAGTTGGTGCGCTCCGCTGTGGCGGCCCAGGGTTCAGATCCTGGGAGTGGACACGGCACTGCTCTTCAGGCCACGTTGAGGCAGCGTCCCACATCCCACATCTAGAAGGACATGCAACTAAGATATACAACTGTGTACGGGGGGGTTGGGGAGATAAAAGCAGAAAAAAAAAAAAGATTGGCAACAGTTGTTAGCACAGGTGCCAATCTTTGGGGGAAAAAAATAAATAAATAATTGGATCTGTATGTAAGATTGAATATTAATCTCCAAATCCAGTTACCTTAGCAATAGAAGTTATATAAACCCCACAAGAAAAGGGTTTTAAATCAATCTGGAATTCACTTGCTATAGTTTTATCATTTGCTAATCAACATCCACAGTCAAGTCCCAGAACTACAGGAGGAACTTAGAAGAGTATCTGGCTTTGTCTTTGGGTAGGTGATTAAATCATCAAGGGACGGTGATGGGTTATTTTCTTCTTAAACATCTCTAGAGACTTGAGAAACTTTTAAGGTGGTAAGTTCCTAAAGGACAAAGAATCTATATGCAAACAGATTCTTCTGAATAGTTTGCTTGTGGGTCTCAATGATCAAAACCAGGGGTCAGCAAACCAAAGCTCGCAGGTCAAATCCTAGCCTAATACCTGTTTTTATAAAACCTGTGAGCTAAGAACGCTTCTATGTTTTAAATACTTGGGAAAAAATCAAAAGAAGAATATTTCATAGGTGAAATTTAAATGAAACTCAAATTTCAGTGGACATAAAGTTTTATTAGAATGCAGTCACAACCACTGTTTACATATTGTCTGTGGCTGCTTTCATGCTACAATGGCAGAGTTGAGGAGTTGCAACAGAGACCACATGTCCTGCAAAGCTGAAAATATTTACCATCTGACCCTTTACAGAAAAGTCTTGCTGGCCTCTGATCTAGAGAATTGCAGTAGTAATATCAATTAATACCAATTCTAATAGTAATATTCATTGCAATAGAAGTATCAATTAATTTTCAATTATTTGTCCCCATCTTAAAGTTTTACTTCCTTAATTTATGATCCTAAAGTAAACTCATCTGAAAATGTCAAACCAAAAGAAATAAAATCCAGCAAGAATGTAATCTCTGGCCAGTTACTGTGAAGGTGAACTCCACTTTAGCATCCAAGTAATGAATTGGGTGTACAGAGATTTTTCCTTTTTTTTACGTTTACTCCTCTTGATACCTTTTATTTAGGGCAACCTTAATTTAGGACTTAGGCCTATAAACTTAAGAATAATATTCATGGTTACTATAAAATGATGTTAGGGTATTTTAAGTCCTCTGAAGAAGTTCTACTGTACCTATCTTTTGTGTAAAAAGATAAATATGAGCAATACAATGACTTTAAACTTGCCAATGAAGTCATCTTCCCACCCCAACTCCTAGGAAATTTATTTTCATGAGGAAGAGAGAAACAATCTGCACCTTAGCCTCCCATTAGGAATTTCCTTGAGCCACAGGAAGTAGCTCTATTGACAGATGTCAAATAAGACAGCTGACCAGATTGGTCTTAAAGAACCACAGTTAATCATGACCCACCACGTGGTAACCTGAAGACACCAGTTGGTAAATCACTGGACCCAAGCCATTCTTCCACATAACCATTTAAACTACATTTTCTTCTTGGAAAGAAAATAATGACAAAAGTCTACAGAAAAATACTATGAAACATTTTTAATCCTGGAAAGGACTTGATTACCAGTAAACCAAAGAAGGGAAAAGTCAACAAAAATAAAATTCAGTCTTTTAAATCAAGTAAACACATATCAAGTCGCTCAAATTTGTTACATGGCATGATATAATTTATCCATGGAAGACATGGTCTCACCCAGTGGAAAATTGATTTAAATACGTTTTGAAAGAGTGCTAAGAGATATTATAGATGACAGTTGACTTAATGAAGTATTTAAGGTTTCAAAACTGTGCCTTTTGGAAAAATAGCAACTTCTACCACTTACAGGGGAAAAGGAATGACAAATATCAATTAAAAGTCCTAGAAACGTGATTAATTTCTTTATGCCTTTCAACATTCCACTGAGCTCTGTAAAAGCAAGACATAAAACTAAGTGAATTTTATAGTCAGGATTAGTCTGAATACTTTCCTCATAATATTCTTTCTGTCATACTTCTTCAATGCCTCAATTCAAATAACAAACCAGCGGGATCCAAAGGAAAAAGGTAGCTCCTTTCCAAAGATGGGATTGAGCTGACAAAATCTATTTAATATCTAAAATTAGCAATAAGATAAATAAATTCTTCAATACCAACTACATTTTCAGAGAGTTCATTAAAATTTAAGGCATTTTTGACATGTTGGAAATTTTAGTCCAGTGACAGTAGAAGAAAGAAGCTACCTAGGAGCAAATCGCAATTATCTCTATGGCTTGGAACATACATGTTGAGCACAGCCAAAGGCGGAGAGAGAGGTGACAGGTGACTATGTGAAAACTTCCTGACTCTATCCAGTCTGTACCACTTTGCCAGAGTTCCTCTGAAAAGATGCATTTCAAATGTATTTTCATTCTTCTGTTTGAATTTTGATCAAGATGGGGAAAGGTTCATCAGCACTGTTAGCAGGATAAAAATGAGCAATGCCAAAATGATTTCTTCATTCTAATAAGATTTAAGAAGTTAAATGTGAAAAAGGTTTATGCTAAGTGATGCTCCTACCCCCAATTTCACAACAAATAGTAAAATAATGGCAATCTCACCTATACTCATGAATCCAACAGTAAAGATGTACACAAAACAAGCATTCATTCAACAATAACTGAATGGTCCAGTGTTTTACCCACCAGCCAAATAAATGCAATTATTTATTTTTCTCCCATTTTCCACAAAAATAAAGATATCACCCGCCAAATCAAAAGTTATAAGTCATACCTCACTGAAAGACTTAGGGCAAAACATTCAACAAAGCCTGCCCATATGCCTTGTCTCTCTCAGCCAATCACCAGTCCATTTAAAAATGTGGATTAAGATCTATAAAGATTACTGTTTATTGGAAATAAACCAGAGCACCTTAGATCACCAATGGCCAGGAAACCCCCTCTTTCCCAATTCTAAAACAGTTAATGTCTACACAAAATTGGTCAAATCCAACTTCATTCAAACTTCTTTCAACAAATAACATTCAAGTTGTGCTAATACTAGCAATCCATCCACCATACGAAATATCACAATTATCTGGATCACTTTTGAATAAGAATAACAATACTTCTTTCATAACTGTTTATGGTATGACCACAGTCTTACTATGAATACAATCATATGCAATTTTCCAAAATTGAATTCCCGCCTTGTTGACTTAAAAAGAAAAACTTCCATGGAACTCATAATCCTCAATGTCTTAGCAGAAAAATAACCATATAACCTTTGATGCTTGACATAGGGCAAATGCTCCAATGCCATTTTCTGGAGACCACAAAATTATCCCAATATCTTTGTACAGTTATCTGTACTTATACACAAGCCGTCCCACTTTCTTCTTCATGATTTGGCAAATGATTTGACAAACAAGCTTTCCTCCTCATTTTAAATTATATTTCAAGCACTCTATAAACTGTGTCAACTTCTATGATAGTGTCATCTTGTTTGTATTAATGGAAAGTCAAGGCTTCTCTTTGCCTTTATTTTTTTTAAGATTCCTTCAACACTTTCAGTCAAGCCCTTCTTACCAGTTCCAACAAGGATGGAATTTCAAAGGCAAATATAAGTTTAGAAAACCCAAGCACATGCTGACTCTTCCTAAAAAAAGTACTGCCTACTTAGGCTTCTGAAATCAAGAAAGATACCCCATGGAGAAATGAAAAACTTATTGTCTTTCTTTGTTCACCAATTTTAATAGAAAAGATGTTTAAGGTCTATCAGGAAAATAATGGGAAAAATAATTATACCTTAAAAAATTTTTCAAATCTTCCCCAAAATATAAACAAAGACAAGACATAAATGGGATCACAATGCATATGCTCACACCTGCCCACCAAAGCACACTTTTCATGTAGAAGTTATAAAGAATAAAAGTTACCCATTAATTATATGGCATGCATCAGCAGTGCATTGGTGGGCTTAACCTTGGTTTTCAGTTATGTGTATATACAGATAAATCTCTTCCTGAGTTGAGTTTCATCTTGAGTTGAGACTCAAACCATTTGCTTTCCTATTTTTGGCAAGATACTTGACCATGTGATAAGGCAATCAAACATTTCAAACTCCTTCCCTTTTCAGCTCATGGCCCTCCTCGTTGAGATCACCAATGTGCCAGGTATGAGGACAGGATCTACACTATGTCCTGTAAAACTAGAGAGTAGGTTTCTTTGTTCGTTAGTCTGAAGGCTACAGCACTGTCTTTTCATATATTTGGGGATCTTGCAGATTTCAGTTGAACAGATTCAAAATGGTCTTCTTTTTCCTATGAAGAAAAAAATATCAAAACAAAATCAACTCAGTAAAATTCCTATAAGATTTTAGGATCTTATGTGTCCAGAAGGAAAGTTCTGGAAATTATTTTAATCTGTGTACCTGCCACTTGTAATTAGGATTTTACATTTAAAGAAGGGTAGCAGATATAAAACAAACAGCATGCCTACCCTGAAGGATGGTTTTGATGTCCAGGAGATAAGACAGACAATCCAAAATAGAAGCAAACACATGATTGCAACAGATACCAAAAGATGTAGCTGTGATTCTTGTGAAGAAACCACTGAGACCCTTCCCAAGGGGCATCTGACCTGGGTGCTGAAATAGATGACCTTCCCATGTGAATTTTGGACAAAATAGAACTGACGGAAACTAAATATTCTCAAGATAACATAGGCTAAGGCTAAATAATAAGAAAAAGGACAGGAGAAATAAATGAGAACACCCATAAGACATAAGATCATTTGGGTTCACTGATATGATTTAGGAAAATCTTTCGGGTGCATGCTTACTAAAGATATTAAAAACAAAATTTTAACTCAAATATATCATTACTGGTATTTGTTATATAATACATTCAAAATGTGGCCCATTAAAATAAATTATTCTTCTTTAACGGGGAAAAAGAGATATAAGAGGTATGATTTCTCCCAATGTTTTCATTATGAAAGTTAGAAAAAGCCTTTTGGAAGGCTGCTGGAATGGGGTGAGGAGACTATGCTTTTGAAGAAAATGAAGATGAAGAGAACTAGAATTATTTTCAAAATAAAGGAACTAGGAGGCAGACTAATCCTAGGTGCAAATGGATGTGTGTCTAAAGTAGAGAAGTAAAATGAGAAAATAATAGGAAGTAGACATTGAGTATCTGTCAGGAAGAATAAGATTGCTTTTGTGTTTTCTCTCATTTGAGTGGAGAAGTCCAAGACTTCAAAGAAGTGTTAAGGCTACAGGGACAAGATCATAGAAAAAAATCCCAGCATGGACACCAACATAGCACTTTTCCCTGCCTTTGCTGAGATGAGAAGTGCCTGGGAGAGCAGACTGCAGATCTCAGCACTCTAACTCACTGACTTGCCTGAAGTCTCATGTTCACCAGCCTTAATTTTTTTGGAATAACCACTGATAATTCATAAAATTTATTCACCCACTGTGTTGCAAGAACAGGACTAGACTTCAGAGATACAAAATGTCTGTCCTCAAGGAGCTCACAGTATATTACAGGAAATAGCTTTAGGGTATCACCCATGACCTAGAAACGAAATCTGAGATTTTTGTGGCCTTTCCTGGAGAAGATTTGATTCAACATATTCCTGGGGGGAGGGAAGACAGAGAGTTGTTGGTTATCCTCAAGGTGATATTTAAAGTAAAACATTGAAAACACTTTAAAAGATCATGTTAGCGTCATAGGGCTTTAGTTGCCATGTCTCCTGTGTTTACATGGGATTTTGCTTCTATCACTGATATTGAGGGATATATACATAAGCATCTGTCTGTGTGTCTGTTTGTGTGTGTGTGTGTAGTTAGCACTACTAATTCACTGGAACTTCTTGATGGGAGGAATTGTATCTTGTTCATTTTTGAAGTCTCAAAACATGACCCAAGGCCTAGCACATGGTAGACTGTCAATCAATGGCTATGAAAACATACTGAAACATCACATTGTAGAAGGAAAAGCAGTGGATTGGAACTCAGGAGATGTGGCTTCTAATTCCTATCTAATTCCTATCTAATATCTTTCTTGGACATACTAATGAACTTCTCTAGGTCTCAGTTTACTCATGCATTAAATATGCCATACAAAATGATCTTTGTAAGCTCTAATGTCAAGAATCTACTCAAAAGCCAACTTCTTTCAGAAGCTTCTCCTTACCTTGTCACTACCCACCTCACAGCACTCCCTTCTCCTCTGTGCTCCAAGAGACCCTACTCAATGCTCTTGCTATACTGGACGATTACGTGTGTGTGTGTGTGTGTGTGCGCGTGTGTGTGTGATGTGCACGTGTCCTCCACCCATAAATCCATAGTCTCTGAGATAAGAACCTATCTAATTTGACATATCACCAAAACCTGGCAGAGGGTCTAAAACACAGTGTCCCATAAATGACTGTGGAATGAACAAAGAAAAGGAAATAAATGAAAAAGTCAACTGAAGATTTTATTTTTTAATTGCTGAGAAAAGTCAAGTGGAGCAAATCTATAAATAAAACCCCACAAGTCCAGTGTATTTGTAGGGAAACACCAAATAAGATATGATCTTTAGAACACGAATAAGGATACATAAGATAAAGCAAACCTTACATGACACAGCAGTTAAGAAACTTGTAAATATTTTTGCCCCATGTAACCATGCATAAAAAATTTTTTTAAATGGGACACACAATAAGACTTGTACAATGATATTCATTAGCAGCTTTATTCATAGCTAAACACTGGAAATACCACAAGTATCCATCAGCAGAAGAATGGATAGACAAATTTTGGCATATTCATACAATATACTACTATTCCTGAATAGAAAGAAATCTACTACTGATTAACACAAGTGGATAAATCCAAAAACATTTTTCTGAGTGAAAGAAAACTTAAACTACATTCTGTGTAGTTACAATTACATGAAGTTCTAAAACAGACAAAACTAATCTATACTTTACAAAGATCATTACAGTGGTTTCCCTTGGGGGATGAGGATGGGGACTGACTGCATGCAAGAGGGTGTGAGTTTACTTTCAGGGGTGAGGCTAATGTTCTATATCTTGATAGGGTTTGGGGCTACACAGGTATACGCATTTCTCAAAATTCATCAAATTGTTTCCTTGCAGTGTGAATATTTCACTCTAGGTAAACATTTTATCTTAAAACAACTCCAAAATATCGAATTCTCTCCTCATTTATATGCATCCTGAAGTATTTAGGGATGAAATGTATGGAAGTCTGCAACTTACTTTGAAATGTATCAAAAAAAGAAGACGTAGTGACAAATGAATAGAAGGAGACAGATTTGGAGAGATATGTAATAAAGCAGATGTAGTAAAATTTAGGTGGTGTGTATATGGCTGTACCACTGTACAATTCTTTCAACTTTTCTCTATCTCAAATTTTCATTCAAATTTTTTTTAATTATATGTTGACTAAAATTGCTATTCAAAACAAAATATGGTATACTGAACCTTCTCAGGGAGAAAAGTTCTATCCTCCATCTTGTTTCCTGTGATTGTTTTCAAGAACATTTTGAAGTTTTCAATTCTCTGGCTATAAAATAACAACAGAAGACGTACTGCAATATAAGGAAACACTTAAAAGTTTATTTAATACTTGTAATTCTCATTTATTCTTTTATATTCAGCTTAGAGGTCTCTTTCTCTTAAAATTCTTTCCTGGCACCTAAATGCTTTGTTCATTATAAGACAACGCCCTTACAAATAGGGAATCACAAGATCAAACCAGGCAAGAGTAGTCTAAGCAAACTGATAGTGGGAGATAATTCTCCATAGGTCCCTTGTATTTCTGCATCTCTTGTGAGGAAGATATTGATTGTCTCTTGTTCTAGATAATCTTCTCAAAGATGTTTATATTACAAAAAGCTTTGGATGATACAGATAATGTCTCCCTCCACAACAAACGAAAAGTTTACCTACAGTCCTGAAAGCTAGAGACAGTGTCTCCCTCTGTGGAGCAAATGGCAGACATGCTTGCTGCCTCTTATAAAAGATTCAGGTTCCCCAAGCTAAGGGCTCCTCTTCTGTAATATAACCCACTGTGTGTACAGGTGTCTTCTAGCCCACTTCATTCTGTGAAAAGTGGGGCTTGAAGAACCAAAGCAAACACCGTTATTTTGGCCATTGCCATTGCTGTGAGTAATAAACTGTGTTTTGTCTCTGACCTAGGAGACTCATATCTTCCAAAGTATCCATAAAACTATGGCAGGTTAATTTGTTGGCTAGCAAATAGAGTGAAATTTCATAACCTTCACAGTCCTTCTCTGTTTTGCTGATGATGGGAAACTGACAGAGAAGTATCTTTCTGTAAGAGAAAGGATGAGAGCTTCATACACTGGTTGACAAGATCTGAGGGACGTCCATGAGAATTAGCTGCAAACATGTTGACCAAATTGTTTGGTCAACAAGGCAAAAAAGTGGTCCTCCACTCTACCACCTGAAAACAAAAAGGACATGAGGAGGTGGTGGCAGGCTTAGTACTGGGAAGTGGGTTCAAAGAGTTCACAGTTCAGCTGCCCGAATGATGGTCTGGATCTGCTGGATGTTGTTAATTCTCCTCTGGGGAGGATGCCTTCCTTACCAATCAGGCAATCAACCTCAGGTGTGCCCCACGTTAACTAGTATTAAAATTCATCCTTATAGGAAAAGAAGATACACCTTCTTTCAGACAATAGCTACAGAGACATATACCTACAATGAGCATTAAAGAAAAAAAGAAACCACTTATGGGCAGCAAGTAGGTGAAGTGTTAGAATTTTGGCTGGTTCACTTTGGAGATGATGTGGTAGAACTCAATGACTATTAAAAATGGCAACAACTGGGCCATCCTAGGACTCAACACCTCTTGTACACCATCATACCAATTCTGGACCCATTCAAAGATGGATGGTCATTCAAAGACCTCAGTAAAAGGTCTCAGAGATTTTGCAGTGGGTACTGATGGCAAGAACAGAGCATTGGCTTTCTCTGGAGATTTCCCTGAGACTAATTCCCACAGGAAAACTTGGTGAGGCACTGACTAGTATTTCAGCTCTTGTTGCCCCAGTCTGGGTTTACAAGGTGGAGGAAGGTTCCCTGGAGAACAAGAAACTGACTCGAAGGAATCTTGATAAATTAGTGTGATCAGCCCCACCCTGGAAATTTCCCCCATCCTTTATTTTAAAAACCAGGCATTAACTTAGATGTTGTGACACTGAAGCAAGAAATAAGGTGGATTCCTTTAAAAAGCTCCAATATGTGAGTCAAACTCAAATCAACAAGAGGACATGAAACCTACAGCCTCAGACAGATATCCATCTGGCTGTGAGTTCTAATTTAAGGGGTCACCACAGCTGAAATAGATGTCAGTAATGATAACCTTGCTGCTCAACATAGCACTTTGGGTGGACCAAAGGCGTTGGAAGTTTGGTTGAGCAACTGCTGTGCTGCTCAAAAAAAAAGCAAATGCAAAGCCTCGCTTGCTGTCACAGAGACTCTCTTTCTCTCTGCACCCTTAATCCCTCCTCCCCATCTACCTGACTTTAGCTGCTTTAAGGAGAAAGATGATTGGGGGAAGGACCAAAGTTTTCCTGTCACAAGAGGGACTGAAGGCTATACACAACCATCTGAGTCTGCTGGGAAGCCTTGGGGAGGGGAAGGATTCAAACATTTATGACTCTGTTGGTTGCAGGCATCCAAGTCACCATCCTACCTGAACCTGTGGGAGGAGAGGGGCACACAAATTCAATGAATGGGGTGCAAGCCAAGGTTCAAGGTGGAGAAAGGTAGATAATATGACCTTGTGGGAGAGGTTCTACATGCCCACTCATGATACTGTTGTTGTTGCTTCTACACCTCAATATAGGGTAGGAATTGATGGCATACACTTGTACTTCCTCATCTCCTAAGTGCCAGAGGAGATTTGCCCAATCAAAAGCAGCCATATGTAGAGAAGGGCTAGTGGGATACCCAGGGTTCCTAACTCCTCTGCCATTTACAACAAGTGTATGAATCAGGATTGCACACAATTTTCTCCACCTCCTGATGCCCAAAGTCGTCATCATATAAATGATGTCCTGTTTGTGTCAAGTCAGAAGCCTCAGTCTCAACAGCTTTGCCTGTGTTACTAGACTTCTGCTGGCTGAGGTGGCTGATAACCCCCACAAAATTTAAGGACCTGCTAACCAAGTAAAGTTCCTTGAGATTACGTGGGCAGATTTGTAATGCAAAATCTATCTACCAGTCAGGGAAAAACAGTCCAGCACCTTACTGGACTCTTTGCTGTTGGACACAGTATGTCCATGAGTATTTTACCTGCTCTTTTCTGAGCTAACCCACAAAGTAGTGTCTTTTGAGTTGGGCCTAAACAAACAGGCTATGCTAAAAATCATCCAGCAAACTGAGTGACACTCTCTATCTTTGTGGCCTCATGACCCTAATGACCACTTTGTGATACAATTCTGTGATTAATGATTTTGCCAATTAGAGATTCCAGCAATAGAAGCTTTCCCCAGAGGCATCCTTTGGGGTTTCAGACTCATCACCCTCTTGACATGGCTAGCATGTAGCCCATTTTAAAAGCAGCTATTAGCTTGTTATTGAGTTCTTGTCAAAACTGAATGTCATTCCCATGTACACCTTTGACTCTATAGCCTGATAGCCCTATTTATGGTGGGTCAACAAAGTGAGAAGAGCCCCAAAAGCCTCGCTTGTCAAATATAAATGGTATATTCAAAAATACAGCTGGTCTAGCCCCAGCAGCACCTCAGCCTCACATGAAAATATGGCAGCAAACCCTTTTGGGGAAACTTAATCCCCTACTCTACCTCCCAAAATGAACCCACTGGTTCCATGGGGTCCTTGGTTGACCAAAGTTCTACTCTGTGCCTGGGCCTGGTTCACTGATAACATGGTTGAAATCCAGTGGTGTCCACAGGCTGCTGCAACTGTCTGATCTCAGCACCAGGAATGCATAACTGAAAACTGACAAGATTGCTTGGCACAGTGGGCAGAACCCAAAGCCGTTCTCATAGCTATGGCCAATACTTATCTTGATAAACTTATATTTTTACTGACGCTTGAGCTATGGCCAAAAGTCAATAAACTATTTGATCTGCCACTTGGAAAACTATGGACTGGCATATTAAAGTGACCCCTGTTTGGGCAACAAACTCTGGAAACAAACCTTAGCTGCTGATCAAAACATCTGGGTCATTCACGAAGATGCCCACAGCAAGGACCCATCCTCTGAAAAAACCTGATAGAGCAATCAAGCACCTGACAAGAGACTGCACCAGACAGACTGCCACAAATGCTATATGGTCCATTTTCCTGCTCAACATGGCAATGAATTTGCCATCACAGACTGGGCACAAAGTAAAGGACTTTATTTTTCTGCTGCAGAGGTTACTACAGCATGCCAGACTTGGGATTCATGCAAAAAGTTGATCAGGTTTTTTCCTAGAAAATTGATTACATGAGACCATTGATCACCTCTTTGTGCTTTCAATGGTGCCTTGCCACTGTTAACACCTGTTCGGGTTATGGTGCTACTGTTCCAGTCTGATCAGCTAACCCAAGCCACATGACTGTGGCTCTTGAAAATTAATCTATTTAATGTTTGTGGCTTTATGGACCATTTGTAGCCCAAGACTGGTTCCCTTTTTATCACAAAAGCTACTCAAAAATGGGCTGAAAGTAGAGGTGTTTGGTGGACCTTCCACACTTCCTACTGTTGAAAAGTATCATTGAACATTGAAACGGCCTTCTCAAAAATTGACTCACAAAGACTTCTGGCTCTAGCACCCTCATCTCCTCCTGGTCCACACATCTTAGTAAGGCAGTGCAGTTACTATAATGGCCATTCCCAGGAATAGATCATCTCCTTTTGGCCCCTTCACAGATAATTATCAGTAAGAACATATAATACATGTATAACCTATATAAGGTTATATACACTTATATGAAAATCCAGGATTCTACTCTGACCACTCCTGGGCATGATGTGTTCTTATTTATCCCAACCCCAACCCCCAGGATGTCTGGTGGTTGACCTACCAGAAGGCAGCCTAAAAGACTCAAGTATAATTCTGATTTAGCCACCTGTATTATTTTGTTGAGTTGCCATGATGCTAAATCAAAAGTATGATAACCACCTAGTTGATTACACACCTCATCAAGATCTCCTACCACAGACCACAGGGACAAAAGTGGAAGACAACACTGGGTCTCCATAAGTTTTTTTTAAATGCCCTTGTCCCTCTTGCTCCTGAATGTTCTGGAGAATAGGTCGAGGTGCCAGTAAGGGATGAGTAGAAACAAGGTGAAGTTTTAGCTACTGAAATAGGACAAACTGATTTTGTGACAGTGAAAGGAGATCAATAATGTAGTTTGATAATGAGGTGCCTGGGGAGCAGATACCTTAGACCCTGAGAGGTGCGAAGGATGGAAGGACACTAACAATCATTTGTTTTTCAGAGCCACCTTCCTATGAAGGAAAATGCCTTGGTGTTCCTCTCTAAAACTGTTGTAAGTGCCTTAAATTTAACTGACTATTGGCCCTATCATACCCACCAGATTCTCTAACCACAATTTGGTTGTCATTCTCCTTAAATTTACTGAGAAAACTACCAGAAACGGGAGGGGATGGCCCTAGCTTCTGCCTCAAAATAACAACAATCAACATTTCCATGCCCACTGCCATCGCTCAGTCATTCCATGGCATGGACAAATAGCACCCAGTCTGTATCAAGGAAAAACAGGAAAAGTTGAACTGACTGCCCTCAAGCAGTCTCCCCAAAGACAAAGAATAAACACAGAATTGGGAACCCTAAGGTTTACTACTCAGCAAGGGGGCCACAGGCACCGTCAACCTTTGCAGCCTAAGTAATGTAGGTCCCACTTGGTGTCCCCAACAGTTGTAAGTGATACTTTCTTTCCAAAGGCACCATGTGTACCTTCAGGACTATACTTCTTGTGTAGAAGCCAGGCATTAACTTCTCTCCTAAAAACATGGTGGCTTGCACTTGCACCCTGGGAATGGTCATAAGTGGTCATAATTCAACTGTTTATGGAAACATCCCCAGTAGATCAGGTAACCCTTAAACAACTGCAAAGATTTTTTCAAAATGAGACGACCCCTGGTTACTCAGAGGAGGTTTCTGGAGGATAACTGACTAGCTACTCACGTTCACCCTATGGGCAGTTATTCACTTAGAAAAGGTGGTAGAAAATTGTCTCTGACTTTAGCTGAAGTAATGAATGACACCACTTCAGCCTGTGAAGGCATTCAGGTCAACATCAACTCACTGTTCATACATTGTTATGGACATAATTGCCCTATACTTCCTCCTTGAGGGCCAAGACAAAGTCTGTGCAATCACTAATATATTCTATTGTATCTGGATTGTCACCATCCTAGATGAAAAAGATAATGACCACTTAGTTCAGTACACTGCTCACCAAGTTCCCCTACCATGGCCCATGTAGACAAACGTGGGAGATATATTGGGTCTCTGCAAATTTTTGAAAATACCCTTGACCCTCTTCCAAATGAATCTTACAGAGAAAAGATCTCAGTGCCACTGGAAAGGTCTCAGGCTGAGTGGAAAGGTCAGTACAGGGACATAAAGAGAAACCACTCTAACTTTCTAAGGTGGTCCCTGATGGTTTATGGGATTTGTTCAGCTATTTGATTCTGGGACCCTGGAGATTTGGTTGAGGTTAATAATGCAGGTTCGTCTCATCTTGTTATTTGGTGTCCTGTTGGTAGTAGCTTTATTTAAATGCTGTATGCAGCACATGGACTGGGTTTGACCCCAGCCTCAGTCAGTCAGATTAATCACAGTGGTCAAGGGAGTGGTATACTAATGGGAAAATTCACCAGAAGCCAAGAGGATGTAGAAACAAGGTTTAGATCTTGTTGGCAGACAATTCCTCATGGTTCTCTCGCATTTCTGTACATCTTATGAAAAAGACACTGATTCTCCTTTGTTCTAGACTATCTTTTCAAGGATCTTTGTATAGAAAGCAGCCTTAGAAGATAAAGATATTATCTCCTTCCAGAGCAAAGGGCAGGTATACTTGCAGTCTTGGAAATAGTGTCTACCTCTGGAGCAATGTACGGGCACACTACCTGTCTGGTAAAATAACAATAATATCTCCCTTTGGAGCAAAGGATAGGCATGCTTACTGCCCATTCTAAAAGATTCAGGTTCCCAAAGCAAGCCACTGAGTGTGCAAGTGTCATTTGCTCCTGTTCACTTAGGCCTGTGGGAAGCAGAGCTTGGAAACTGGTATAAATGTTGATACTCTGGCAAGTCCTTCTGCTGTGAGTGCTGAACTGTCCCATGTCTCTGACCAGAAGTTTCATGTCTTCTAATGTGCCCCTAAAACTGTGGCAGTTTCACCTGTTAGCTTGCAAGTAGAGCAAAATCTCAGTTCCTGAGAGTCACCATACATTTGTTATTCCATAGCAATAGTATCCTTCCCTAAACCACCATACTTAGAAAAAAAAGTTGAAGACCCATTAGTAGAAGGGGAATGTGGCTTATTCATTTTATTTTTAAATGATCCTTTATAATATAATTATGTACTTAAATTAGGAGAGTAAAATGGTTACTAAAACACTCTCAATAAGGGTAATCTTTTGCCACTTGTCCTTCCTGCTGAAAATTATTTGAAATGCATTTTCTTTCTTCCGTGTCATTCTATTTTTAATCCTGAGTGGGATTAAACTGGTACTTTCTAATCTTTTAAGTCAATAGTGAAGAATGTCAACAAAATATGTTTACAAATAATATTTCAGGCTTAATGTTATCTGTTTGGATACAGTCATCATTTCAAAGCTGACAAAGGTGATGGCAACTGATAAGGCACCTTTAATTCCTCAATAGTTTATATAACTTTTATTTTCTCTATGTGAAACAATCTTGTTATAAAATAAAAACCAAAAAAGAAAAGTATGAATGAATGAGATCTTTTATTAACCTAAATTTTATATTATAAAATAATACATTATCTTCATGAAAACTCAAATATTACAAAAACGTATTACTTCAAAGACTAAAGATTCCATTAGTTCAAGACTTCCAAAAAGTAGCTACTGTTAATGGTTTGCTATGTAAATACTAACATAAACATATATTTAATAGAAATATGATAGTCTGCATGTTGTTTTCACTTTATCTTGAACCTATTGGCATAGATATCTCAAGCTTTAACTGCAGAGTTTCACAGAATTCCATTACTTTGGTATATGGAAATTTCTTATCTAACTTCTTATTCATGGTGTGTTATTTCTACTTTTGAACCAGCAAAATAATGCTGCAGTGAATATTCTTGTATTTACATCCTCATTTTTTTTTTTTTTTTTAAGGATTGGCACCTGGGTTAACAACTGTTGCCAATCCTTTTTTTTTTTTTTCTGCTTTATCTCCCCAAACCCCCCGGGTACACAGTTGTATATCTTAGCTGCACGTCCTTCTAGTTGTGGGATGTGGGACGCCGCCTCAACGTGGCCTGACGAGCGGTGCCATGTCCGCGCCCAGGATCCGAACCCTGGGCCGCCGCAGCGAAGCGCGCGAGCTTAACCACTCGGCCATGGAGCCGGCCCCCACATCCTCATGTATTTCTAAGAGCATTTTTGTTGGATAAATACCCACAGAGCTATAGACATGCTGAATGACAGGGCTTACATGAATGCTACTATTAGGTTAATATAGCCCCTAATTTATAAATGCACAGTAATATCACGTTAACATTCTGCTCTCACCTTTGTTGCCAAGGATTTGAGTTTTCCCAGTAGTGACTGTTTATTGGAATATACAACTTCCTCTTCATTGTCTTCTCCTTCCATGATAGCACAACTGTCTGCAGCTGGGAGTTCACACTCTTTTGAGTTAGTCGTCATTACTAATTTGGAATATTTGTACTCCAGTCTAAGTAGTGGTAAACACATAGATAAATAAAGTGGCTGTTTAATATAAATTCTTATTTTAGGTGGTCATACACCAGCTCATTAAATTTTCTTGTAGGATAGTTGCTCTACCAACAAATTTCCTTCACCTATGGCTATACACTACATGTTCTCATTTTATCTAACATCCTTCATAAATCTTTTCCAGGACTTCAGAGAATCAGCACAGTACAGTTAATTCTATCACTTATTTTACACTAAATTGTCGAATTATGAAGAACTTTTGAAAAACAAAGAGAAACCATGGGGTGTGAAGGTATGTTCTTAATTTATAAATATTTGAAGCTAATACACTATACAGTTTTTCAAAGTTTAGTTCATAAGGATGAGAATACCACAAAGGCAAATGATTTGGTCTCTACTGCTTCTCTATATCACTCCTTCCTTTCTATTCACCACCCCAGATATTACAACTATCCCAAGATATTACAATATAGAATTTTAACAGGTTCAACGACATGTAAATAATTTTAAAAGAGTCAAATCACATAACAGATCAAAATACATTCAAGAGTTAGACTCAATATTCCACTCCAGATTCTGGGAGTCCTGGAGTAAACAAAGGTGATATTTGCCTATACACTTAGTCTGTCTCTGCAAATATCTGCCCACAAGAAATTGAAAATGAAAACATGAGGCAAGAAGACAGCATGTTGTCATGAAAAAAATAAATAATAGACACAGAGAGAAAATCTGCCTTCCGATCTCAGTGCTGCTCCCATCCTGACTAAAGGGGGTCTGCATTTTTCTTTGTTCTTTAATAAATGAGTCTAATCCAATCATCTTGAACATTCTATGATCTCTCTATTACCAGAATAACAATCATTTCCATTTGCTTTCCTAAAGGCCTTTCCTATAACTCCTTCACTAGGAGAAATTTCTTGTATCTCTGAGAGAAACTATTGGATATAACGGTTAAGTCTAAAATTTTCACAACAAAAGAGATCTTCAAGTTCTTATACAGTCACTCCAGTGAGGTTACTTACTTCTGATTCTTTTTCCAGAAGTAGCAAGTTAGAGCCACCAGCAAAACAGCTGTGAAAGCTCCCACACCTGCTCCCACTTTTAGCCAAAAGTCAACTGTTTCGCAGGTTGACAACTTTTTCTCAGGCAAAGAAATTCCTTTTATGCACCATTTAGGTTCATTCCATACGTATAAGGTTTCCTTTAAAAAACACACACACAGAGATGACATGAGAAATAAGATTCAGAATGAGAGGGTCTTTCTAACCCTTTATTCAGAATAGGCATAGAGGATGATTCAGTATTCATCTAATAGAAGCTCCAGAAAGAGAGGATGCAGGCATAGAAGACAGTGAATAAGGAAATAATGAATGAAAAAGCAATAAAAACGTGAATTGTCAGATCAGAAGACTTGCTACATGCTGAGGAGACTGAATAAAAGTTACTCCATCTGGAAACATCACTTGGGCTATTTTCCTCAAGTTTCTGATAATCTCTGATTTCTTAATCATGTTTTTAAATGAAAGCTTAGTAGTCTAATACACTTAACTGGAATGGGTCTCATCTAGCCATCATGTAGGTCTATTTCCCTAACAAGCCTCTCCCCTGAGTAGAAGAGCAGACCCTGGACCAGGGACATGAAGGTGCACTGTGCCTGGCAGGCTGTGGTGACTGGCACGGGGTTAGGCACACAGCCTGCACCCCTTTCCCCATGCCAAAATAAGGACGCTGTGAAAGCTCCCACGTGAGGTACTTACTCTCAGCTTCCCAGAAGTAGACGAGTGAATTTTATTAGGACAATGTTTTTCAGACTGCAAGCTGCAACTAACTAGTGAATAATAAGACCAATATACTGGGTCTCAATCAGTAATTATTTTTTAAAAAATAAAGAGATCAAATAGTTCAGAAGCAAAAATGTGAGTGCAGCATATGGTGCCTCATATATTTCAACATATACAGTGACCAATTTGCATGATGATTATATCCATTGATATTAAAACACGAGGCATTAAATTTTTTGCTCACTGTGTCTCATTAAATTTTCTCGTGCACTTTGGTTACTTTATCAACACCACAACAGAAGGATAACACCATAATGTTTAATTTTATTGTACATACATACACACACACACATTTGTGCAGTTGGTCATGAAGTGATCGATGTGCAGAAGAACAGCATTTACTTTGAGGAAAAGTTTCAACTAAGTTTTGGATAAGAACTTTCAGCATGTTTTATAGAAAGGACATTAGTAATTGAAAATTTTTTTAGTGCATGGCAACTGTAACATTTTCATGAAACTTCGTGCAAATAAATTACTTTTAAAATGGGTCATGTTATTTTTCTAAGAATGATGAGGTGGGAAACGAAGAGGCATGTTGAAGTTCACGTGCTACATTTCTAAGTGTAAATAACGACAATGAAGACAAAAATGTTAGCTCTAGTCAGCAAACACTGACTTTATTTGAAGTGCATTCCACGTGACAAAAAGACTGAGCAAGAGTTTATATTATTTTCTCAAATGTGCAACACCCAAGGAAAATGGGATGCTCTAAGATCTGACAGCCTTATAAACAAACTGTCAAAACTTCAAAGTTAAAAAAAATACTTGTAAACTCAGAATGCTTAACTTTTCATTAAGTTCCTCAAACTGTTAAAGAAAAAAACATCAAGCTTTGGAAAAAATTTTTAGTCACTCTATAACTATGAATTAGAAAGCCTTATCCCTTCATTCAATCACGTGTTACTCGCAAACATGAAAATAGCTGACACTGCAGCTGCAAAATTTATTCTTCCAGCATGTAAGGATATTTTGTGAACAAGGTGAGATAAATTTGAGGATAAATTTAAAAATATTTCTCTTAGTGATAACATAGTATCTCTTGAAATCTTTACTACCGTATGACATTTAGAAGTAATGCTTACTATATATTTAGAATCTGATATCGATTTTTGAGGTCCACTTTGATAAGAGCACTTTATCACAAGCTGTGCAGCTCTTTTAGTTTGTATCAGCTATATATGGAGGACTTGTAGTGTGTAAATTTAAACTTCACAGGAATCTGGATTAGATATATTTACAGAATTGGAGACGTGCAATCTCAGTCAATATAAAGTGAAAAATTGTAAAGGATGGGGGAAGAAATCGGACAGAAACTCAGTGAAGTGATTAAAAATTTAAAGATACCCAGAGCAATATTTTGCCATTACTGCTTTTTCTCCATCATGAAGCTTTTGGCAGCCAAAGAAATCCATCCTTCGTCATGGACATAATGGAAAACACAGTGAAAGTTGTCAGTTGTATTATATGAAGCTCACTGAAGAGCAGACTTTTTGAAATATTTTATTCAGAGGTTGCAGGTAAATATACCCACTGACTGCCTCACACCAATTTGTTTGTTGTTGCAAGGTGTATGAGCTTAGGAAAGGCATTTACATTTTTTAATTGAAGTTTGATCTCATTTGGGAAATATTTTCAAAACTGACACCCAAGTATGACAGAAGGGCATATTTAACTGATTTTGGTGTTTCTCAAATTAAATTTGGAAATAAAGGGGGAAATTATATATTTCAACATGTCAAACACATCAAGGGGTTGAGAAAGATATTATTCTTGAGGCAAAAACAAATATTTAAAAACAATCACCTCACAACTCTCTGTTCCTAACATTCTTATAACATGTTGAACAGAACTTTTTCAGTGAAGACAGTTTGAATGAGATAAAATTAGAGAAACTGTTGCAACCTCACTGTCTTCAACTTCTAGTCATTACCTTTCAGAAGAGAAATATTAAATATTAAAGAACATTTGGGTAAAAGGTCATTTAGCTTTTCAAAACCCTTGAATTAAACTTAGCGGTCAAAGAAGGGAATGCATCTTAGTTTTTCATTTACTCTAATAAAATGATTATAAGATAATAAGTTTATCATAATTTTAGAAAAAAGATAAAGAAAAATTTCCATTGTGAAGCATAAAAATTGTATCATTATTATGAGGATTAAAAAGAAACCATTTTTTATGAACCTGAAACTTTCATCCTTGACCCACTTAAAAATGTTAAAAAGAAACTGGTTCCACAGCACCCTCGATGCGGGAGCAGCACCGCCTCTGCGTGCTCTAAACTGGAATGAGCTGTCCACAGGTCAGCACACTTGACGAACTCGATACAACATTTCCTAATTTTTGTTTTAGCATTGCCTATTGGGGACTTTACTATTTTGTATTAAATTATTAATAAAAAGATACTGTATATTAATTCTATGCTTATGCTTTGTCATAAAATATTAATGTCTTGTTCCATGAAACAATTTGACTCTTAGGCGTATCTCTTGTGTCTGAGTTTGTGTGTGTGTCCTAGGTTTGATGTACAACATATTTCTTATTACAGTTTCACTGCCATTAAATTTCAAAAAATACCAAAAAACTCTAGTTTTTTTTCCTAGAGGTGAATACTACTGCTTCCAAATACACTGAATGCGTGAGACTCGGTGGGGGAATTCTGATTC
The DNA here is from genome assembly GCF_021613505.1 of Equus quagga. NCBI lineage: Eukaryota > Metazoa > Chordata > Mammalia > Perissodactyla > Equidae > Equus > Equus quagga. The sequence continues at coordinate 56,167,272 of NC_060274.1, forward strand.
TTCTCACATTCTTGCCCTCCAACTTGCCAACTAGATGCCCTTCAAGACTTTCCTGGGCAGAACAGCTCCCTCTCTCTGATGCTCTTACTCAATGAGCACTCCAGCTTCTTCCCCACTCCATGCTGACCTGAAGATCAGTCCTATCTCATCTACCTTCCAGCTCTCAGAAATCCACTGGAAGCTCTGATTCTCTGATGCTCACTCTCCCATAGGATTTCCATCACTGGTATTAGTTTATTCTCATCTGTGCCTCTTCACTGTCATTTCAACGGAATCTGTGGAGGATGAGGTGGTAAGTAGTCTTGAAGGAGGAAAAGTTTGTTTTTCATATGATGCCACTTTACGTTGGTGCAGTGAAGTAGGTGCTCTCAAATACTATTAGAAGCGCAAACTGATACAAGCAAAGCAATTTAATAGTGTGTATCAAGAACCTTGAAAATGTCCATCTCCTAGGATCCAATTAATCCCCTTCTAGTAATAAACTCTAAGGAAATATTCAAATTTCCAATAAGGATGTTCATTTCAGAGTTATTTACAAAAAGAGTGTTTTCAATTTTTTCTCAAATGTTCAAGAATGAGGAATTATTAAATCCCAAATTATATAAATAGGATATTTGTCATAACTAAAAATTATGTTTTCAGAAAAATATTTAATGACAAAGGAAATATATTAAGAGTAAAAAGGAAACAAAAAATATATACAATAGAATTCCAACTTTATTTTTTTAAAAATAAGCAAACAAGTGATTGCAGAGAAAATATAGAGTAGGACCTTGATTACATACGTATGTATATACTTTACTCTTTAGCCATGCCATTGTGCTGAGTCAGTTATACCATATCCATCTTTTACACTTACAATTGCACACGTCAGATGTTGGCTTAATAATATCATTTCTTCATAATCCATGTAAATATTCACAGCCTACAACTCCTTTGCCATAATTCATTTACCCCAATCCCAGTGCACATCTTCAGCTACGCCAGCAGATGGGAGTTTAGCTACCAAATTTGATTGAAATCCATATTAAGGTCACATTAAGTTAACTATAAGCTTTAGCCATGGTTCTGAACCTGAGTTTCTATGATGTAAGTGATGCCAGACTAACCAATATATCTTCAATGACAGTTCTGCTTAGATAGGTTTTCACCTTACCTGAAATCCTCTCTTACAGGCTCCCTCAATCTCATGGAAGTCATGCTCTGTGCACAGAGGGCAAGCTTCGGCACTCTCCCACAGGAAATAGAACGCACATCCATCACACGTACCTGCTGGGCACTTGCTGAAATCAAAAATGAAAACAACAACAAAAATGGCAGCTTTTGTAACAGAATCAATCCAGTCCAATCAACAGTTGAGTGACTACTGCATACTAGGAGGTAATGTGTGGATGCTGACGAACACATGAAAAAAAATCTAAAGGAGACAAAACCACAATGAGATAACACTTTGCATCTACTAGGGTGGCTAGAATCAAAAAGATAATAACAAGAGTTGCAAGGATGTGGAAAAATTGGAATCCTCACACTCTGCTGATGGGATTGTAAAATGGCACTGCTGCTTTGGAAGAATCTGGCAGCTCCTCAGACAATTAAACATAGAACTACCGAATAATCCAGCAATTACACTCCTAGGTAAATACCCAAAAGAAATGAAAACATATGTGTACATTAAAACTTTTACATGAATGTTCACAGCAGTATTACTCATTACAGTCAAATGGAGGAAACAACCCAAATGTCCATCAACAAACAAATGAATGAATGAAACACTAACAAAATGTAGTATATAAATGAAAAACAAATACAGTATATCCCTACAATGGAACATTACTCAGCCATAAAGGGGAATGCAGTACTGATACATGCCCCAATTTGGATGAACCTTGAAAACAGAATGCTAAGTCAAAGAAGTCATTCAAAACCTCCTCACAGTACATGATGCTATTCATATGAAAGTCCAGAACAGGGAAATTTATAGAAACAGAACATAGATTAGCGGTTGCTGAGGGCTGAAAATGGGGCTAGTGTATAGGGAGGTGATAGCAAAAGGGTACGCAGTTTCTTTGTGAGGTGACGAAAAAGTTCTAAAATTGACTATAAAGGTAATGGTTGCACATACCTGTGAATACACACTTAAAATCAAAAACAAAAGGAGACCAGTCTTGGAAATTCCCTGAGCAGACAAAACCAGTTTAGTCATATAAGCAAAGCTTAATTTAGTTTATTTTGCAAGACTAACTCTTAACCTAGGTCATTTCTTGCTTACACCTCTGGAAATCATAAGCAAAATTTAAACTGTTTGCCAAAACTGATATGAGGTAACCTGTAACCAATTCCCTATAATTTAAGAAACTTCTAATAGTATGACCAATCACTGTGAGGAATAAACAGTCACTGACCTCCCACTATTTAAGCTGCTTTACAAAAAATATGTCTTTGAGCCTCATTCCATGCTTTGATTTGAGTGCTTCTGGTTCACGAACTGGCTTTTTGGTATGTGTACAATAAACATTTACTAATTACTACTTCACTGATTCATTGGTTTTACTTCTGCTATTTCTGAACTTTTGATAATACTAATAACCATTGAATTGTATACCTTAAATCAGTGAATTGCACGGTATGTGAATTATATCTCTATAAAAGCTATTTTTTAAAAATTTAAGGGAGAGATGCAGACAATGACAAACAAAGCTCTGGGAAGGCTTCTGGGTGGAAGTGACGTCTAAGACAAGTCTAGAATATTCAGTAGGCATTAGCCAGAATAGAGGGGAGGAAAGCAGGGAATGCCTGCCAAGAGGATGAAATGGCAAATGAATTGGAAGGAAATCACAACAGGTCACTGTTGCAGGGGCATCCAGAGGCTGTGAGTGAGCACGAGGCACACAGCAGGATCTAGGTGGGGAAGGGAGGGGTGATTTCTATTTAGGGTAATGTGAGCAGTGAGGTGCTGCAGGGAATAGAATGACGTACAGGACCATGGTCTAGAGGCTGGGAGAAAGACGTGAAAACAAAATTGCCTAAAGTGAAAAAACAAACAAACGTCAGGTCAACACACAGCCCAGTGATGCCAACAGCTTTGCATTCCTGGGTTTCCTTGCCCTGAGGATGACTTCCTTTGTGAGGTAGTTATCTTCACCATTCGGAGATGATGGATGCAGCTTACACACAGGTGCAGGATCGCACTGAACCAACCACCAGGCAGGGCCTGAACAGAGACTTTTTGAAACCCTGCCTTCTGGTGGCTGGGCTTATTGTATCAACTTACCTCTTTCGTTTTAGGGACACATAACCACAGCAGAGCTCAAAAATTAACCTGCTGTTACTGCGCACAGAATCCTTACTGACTGGAGTAAGAAGCTATTTGGAAAGGATCTAATGAGAATGGCTGTTTTTGTTCATGAATTCATTAAAACCAGGGGAATATTGTTCTCTTAATTTGTCTACTACACTTCCCTTAAGTCAAGCTGTGTAGATATAGGGCATTGCCTTAAAAATCTCCTTCAGTCCTTAGCTGGTTCTGAGTACATTTATAGCAAAAAGATAGACACACAATAACAGGGAGAATTCGAAAAACACCCCTTTTTAAGTTTTTGCTTCAAATGCCTTTCTGATGACACACAGTCCACAACTATAATTTTCAATCTACCAGCAAAGTAAAGTTTCATACTCTTAGTTAGCTAAATATATCCTAAGATACCCTAGAAGATGAACACTAAAATAAATCTATGTGCCTAAAATTGTGACTGCCTTCTTACATGCCTATCCTTTCTGAGTGTCTGCATTCTGTAGACTACATAGACATGGGAGGGATGGAAATAAAAGCAAATTGCTTTACAATAGGCTTCAGAACAGAGGCCTAGCACTGTCAGAACCAAGAACAGGGTGAAAGGCGACTCTCTGGAAAAATAGCTTCACTCTTAGCTGCCTTAATTTCTCGGTCTGTAAAAAGGGAATATGGGTAAATGCAGACTGAGATGCCAAGAGAGATTTTTTTTAAGTATAATAGATATAACAGATATCTAATATAATAGATATAATAATAGATGAAAATCATGCCACTTAAAAAATCATCCTTACTTTCCACTTTTCAGATCAGTAAAAGCAACTCAAAATTGCTCTTTTGAAAAAAATTGGGTTACCTGTTAGAAAAACTCTTCAAAAACACAAGTATTATTTGCATAACAATGATTTGCAACTTTAAAAGAAATTATACTTTTCTGATCATTTAGCAGAAATTACCAAAATCCTTTCCTGCTGACATCTCTTCTGCTCAAATTATTTTCTATTTTATCTTTCCAACACAGAGACGTTTTAAAGGAGAGGGGGACTGTTTATCTTGGGAAAATAAAAACAAAGTCTGCTAAAGTTTGAGAAGAAAGAACTCAACAGACGAAAAAGAAAAGAAAATTAATCAAAGTTGCAAAAAGCCCTGGAGAGAAGACGTGGGTCACCATTCTAACTGGACTTCCAAATAATTGTTTCAGATTGTGCGTTTTTTTCCACAAGTGACTCAACCCCCCTCCCCATTGTTTCATTTTTATAATTTGTCAGAAGTAGAATGTCTACTATACTGTCTTCACAGAGTGGGTATCGAGGGTAGAACGAGAGAACAATTTAGGAGCGTTTAAAGCATTGTAAACGACCATGAACAATGCACATCACCTTCTAGAATCGGCAGAACTACAGAAACGGAAAAAAAATCAAGACATTGATATCATTTATAAAGCTGCCATTAGGTGTCAAAACACTACAACGATTCAGTGTCTTTCCTTGGTAGAATTTGCTTTTTAAAAGATACTCTTAGGTTAAAAGTAATTTAGTTTAGAATCAATTCTTTAATTCTTTTAACTCAATGATTCATTTAAAATGTGGAACATTCAAATTTGATTCTTTGTTATAGACATACATTGTACAGTTTGAATCAGGCCTTTTCCTATGAAATGACAAGGATGCATAAAGCAGTAACAATTTCACTAGTGCATATATATAAAACAAAAATAGAGAAAAGACGCAAGCGGAAAAAACAAAAAATACTTTCTCCTACTAAGAGAAGAACAAAAAAGCAAACAGTAAGATAAACACTTTATTGCCAAATATATGAAATACTTTTCCCTTTGATGACCTGTGTCACTGTCATCTCCTCTCCTTCCTCACAGCTTTCTAAAGGTGTCACTAACTGTGTTTCTTTCACAACTTTGGGTTTACTCGGTCACCAGGGAAACCAGTGAGTAAATGTTTGCAGAGACAGTTCACGGTCATGGACAGCTGGGACATGTGAGGCTGGAGTTCTCTAAGATGACCAGACGTGCTGTGAATCAAGGTAGTGAAACCACCATCAATTCAAAGGACAACCAGGTGGACCTTGATTTGGTTTTACTAGTAAATGAGGATCAGACTTTCATTTTCTTATTTTGCCTTACAAATCAGCATAGTGCTGGCAATGTGTAAGAATTCAGATGAATCTTTTTTAAGGAAGTTAGGTCTTAGATTCTAAAATGGGACACATTTCCTGAGAGGATAAGTGGACTGAGGTATGATGTATTAGTGTCTTCTTTTAGATGAATCATCTTAACTAAAGCAGGATCTACTTGGCTCATGTTATGAATGCATGGAAAAAAATCTTGTTTTCTTATGAATTATGATGACCTAATACACAACCTATCATTAATTGTTTGGATAGTTAATAAATCAATGTAAATTTGTAAATAAATCGTTTTGCCTAAACTTCACTTAAATCCAAAGTTCAAACAAATTCCTCTACACTGTCAGTACATTTCTGACCCTTCAGGAGTTTGTCTCAGGAGATTTGGGGGGAAGTCCTGCGTGCCTAGAACATTTATCATTTGGTGTCAGGGTACTATTGCTGCTGACTTCTTTCATGTGGGGCTTTTGTGAGTCTCTTGGGATTCCCCAGTCTCAGGGCATTCAGACTGGCATCTTCCGGCATGGGCAATGCTCTCTGACTTGCTGCTGGTGACTCCCCTTGGCTTTAGCATCACCTTTCTCTGCTGAGGATGCCTTACCCTTGGTAGAAGGCCTTCTTGTGTGGGGTCCATAAAACGCCATTGCATCTTGCTCCACTTTTGTCTGCCCTGAGGCTGACGAATACAAATCGCTTACAACTGAGTTTGAACATAAAATTTTTTGACCCACAGCTCTTAGGTCCAGAGATATAAAGTTCTACCAGTCTCCTGAAAAAATTCTCCCTTTCTCAAGCTACCCTGGGTTAATTACCAATAGCCAGCATCTGATCAAGACCTGGACAAACTACATTAACTGACACTCCCTAGTCCCTTATATCTATAGATTCTGTATCTTCTTCAGTGAAATAAAATTCTGTCAAAGTTATAAAACTATCATTCCTCTTTCAAAATTTATCCTAAAACCTTATGACTGTTTTGCGATATTTTTATACCTGAAGATTACTCATTAATGTTCAAATTGTATAATCTTAACAATTCTGTATTAGTTTTTCCATTCCTTGATCATAATGGCTCTCAGTTGTTTTCACTCACGCTCATTTTACATGCCTCCTTACTTCTTAATGTTCTAAGAACATATCTGGTTTTAATCTTTTGTGTTCTAGTGCCTTTTTAATTTAACTCGTAAGATTTAGATATCTACTATCTTCCCATAACTAGTGCAGAGGAAAAAGAAAACAAGGAACCCATTTAACCAATCATTATTCTCTGGCTCTTAACTTAAAATGGATAGACTTTTTAGTTTGAACAGTTCTTCCCCTGCACTACAAAGAAAGCACTACACTAGCACCCAAGAGAACTGATGACTTTGATAGAGACACTCCAAATCAGGGCCCGGAACAAACTCCGGCATATTCGCCCTCTGAACACTATCAAGGCAGAAGCGTGAAGCATCCCTTCTGTGGATACAGCATCTCAGAGCCCAGGTTTATAAGGAAGAGCAATTCGGATTTTGAAGGAGGTTTTGGCAAAACAGTTTTAGACTGATCTATAAACTATCCAAGCAATTAAATATAGTCATAAGTTAAGAGAGAGAGAGAAAAGAGAGAATGATTGATGATTTTCCTCTAACTCATAACATTAATAAAGAAGACTCTGTTTGAGGAGTAATGACTCACTTTTAAGAAGGCACTAATAACTTCCAGATCAGTTGCATTACTCCTTGGATAAACAAGATTATTTGCCTCTTTGCTTAGTGTGCATCTTTGCAAATCTTTGCCTATGAGGAATTGGAGGGAAAAAGATGGCAAGATGAAGGGCCAGCCCAGTGGCACAGTAGTTAAGGTCGCAGGCTCCACTTTGGCGGCCCAGGTCTGGCAGGTTTGGATACTGGGTACAGACCTACATACTGCTCGTCAAGCCATGCTGTGGTGGCATTCCACATACAAAAGTAGAGGACAATTGGCACAGACGTTAGCTCAGGGACAATCTTCCTCACACATACACAAAAAAAAAGGCAAGATGAAAACATGACGGCAAGAACAGAATAGACACAGGAAATCATTCCATCTTGACTGTGCTACTCCATTGCTATGCAGCTGGGTCCTCAGCGCTTCTTACTGTGTAAAGGAAATGGGTCTGCCTCAGGGATCTCTAATGTGCTATGCCATCTCCATTATCAGAGTAAAAGTGGTTCCCCCTGCCCATTTTCTAATGCAGCTTTTTTATAACATTTTCACTAACAGAAATTTCTCATGTTTTTGTAAGAGCACATTGGTTTTTCTTGGGGGGTTTTTTTTGGTGAGGAAGATTGTCCCTGAGCTAACATCTGTGCCAATCTTCCTCTATTTTTTGTATGTAGGACACCACCACAGCATGGCTTAATGAGCAGTGCATAGGTCTGTGCCCAGGATCTGAACCTGCAAACTCTGGGCCACCGAAGCAAAGTGTGTGAACTTAACCGCTATGCCATGGGGCCGACCCCCTGAAAGAGCTCTCTGGACATGATGGTTAGGTCTAAATTTTTCCAAATGAAAGCAGAACCTTCAATTCCTCTAACTACCTAGGATTGTGATTAGTGGTTTGGGAAGCCTTTCAGGCAGAGGCTGGGAGGGGATCTATCTAGGGTATTAGTGATCTATTGTGGTAGCAATTTATCCTCTGGCCAAGGTGCAAACTTCACCAGATAATCTCAAAAGTCCACTCCAGCTCTCAGATTTCATCTGCCACAGACATCATGCTGTTAAGTTTTTATCTAAAATGTCTCACACCCTCCAGACATTTTATGGAATTAGAAACCAACTGTGTTTGCCAGACAAAACAGACAGGTGGAGTTTCCAATTGCAGACTAGTAGGCAGCCCGGATGCTTTGCTGCTCCCTCTAAATTTCACATGAGATACACAGAAAACACATATTTTCCCTTTTCTCCTGTCCCATTCACTTTCTGTTAAGATAGTCTCATTTTCCCAGGGCCAGGAGTCTTGTGACTTTTTCCCAGGTCACCAAGATACAGAGTCCCAAACAACATTACTACTACTGAAGTCACCTTTGCCTGGTTGCCCAAGATTCTCAGCCAAGAGAGGAGAATTCCTGGAAGTAGCATCTTTTCTGAACTCCCAAAGGCTCTCTTGTGAGACCTCTTGGTCAGCATATGAAACGTCTCAAGGCAAGTGCTTGGTTAGCACCTTCCTCTCTCTCCCAGAGAATTAAAGCTCCAAAAAAAATGCAAAGTAAGTCCTCTTCAGAAGTAGCGCAAGAAACCTGGCTCTGTTAACATTTCTATACTGTTAGTAGGAAATCTTTATTCAGTCCTATAGCTAAAAAAATTCTAATTATTTCAGGCCAAGCTGCTGTTTTTCATGTTGTGATCCTAGAGCTCCCCCTTGTGGCCTTATGGGAAATTGAGTCAAGAAAGAACAAGGCCTGCACATTTAGGCTGTGAGGTTCCAGCAATTCCCTAATGCAGTGGTCCTCAAACTTCAGTGTGCATCATAATTATAAATAAAATTGTATCTAAATATGGGTGAAGGATTCCACCTTGTAGACCATGCCATTTTAAATTAGCTTTTCAGAAAACTAAAAGGCAGAACAATGTTGGAGAATCTGTCTCAGAAAAAAACAAGCCAAATCTCCAAAATGTTGGTTAAGACTAATGGTTCTCAAATTTTAATATGCTCCAGAATTGTCTTTGTGTTTTTAATAAAATTCCTGTGCTCAACACTCAGAGATTCTTTCGGTTTTAGGGAAGGCTCAGAAATCTATTTTAAAATTGACACTCCAAGGTGTTCTGCCGCCGATGATCTTGAGAAACCCTGGCAAGGACAGTTAAGTTCCCTAAACAGAAAAAAAAGTGCTAGAGGTCACAGGAGAAACTTAACTTATCCTCTCCTCCAAGGAAAAACTCAGTTTCTAGATGTCATCATTTAACATCATGAGACTATTTTTTTTGTTACATTAAAACATCAGAACCCAACTTGGGAGAGTTAGAGTGATACGTTTTCTAAAGGACAGACCTAATCTTTAGTAACATTATCTGCTTGAGTCAGAAACCTGGCAGCAGCTTTGGAAGCCATCAAGGTAGGCTCCTAGAGGCTAGACCCTGAGAGGTTATCTGCAAGGTCCAAAAAATGACCTCTGATGTGCTACAGTAAACAGAAGAAGCATCTGAACTCAAGGCTCTTTTATGGGATATGGGAGAATGATGAAGAAATCTTTGAACACACCTTCTGTAAAGAAAGTGTGGTTTGCTGCCTTGACTCCAGCTTCAATGCTGGCATAGGGATCCTTCACCATGCTACGTCTGTGAGCATCAGACTCCCTCTGTGTCTTTCACTGATATCTATTACCTTTTATTATGTACTCCTCTCATCACATTCTTCTCTCACCTTGAAAAGGTGAAAAGAAAAATTAATTCGTAAATATATGAAAACCAGAGAAACATAGTTGGTAGAGGTTAATAGTAGTGTGCCTTTATGCCCCTAATAAGCCCACAATACCATGTTACCACTGTAACTATTTTTAAGAAGCCCAAGAAGGTGAAGCATTGCTTAGACCACTGATTCCCAATCCTGATATCACATAAGCAGGGTAGTTTAAAATCTCTCAAGGGTTGTTGTGAAACTCATTTTCTTTTTAAAAATATATACTTTTGCTACCTTGATGGAAAAAAATCTGCAAACCATACTGTGATTTAAAAGTACCTTAACCCTAAAAAGCCTGGAAATAAATTATCTATATACAAAACAATGAATAACTGTGAAAAATAAAATTCATCAGACATTTAAGTGTCACTCATGCCATGAAAGCAGGCTTTATTTAAGTTGATAGTTCTCTTAGTCTATGAAATCACTTACTTTCTCCTAGTGTTCCCACCCAATGTGGCCTGTATTAATCAGATCTGGCCTGTGGAGAGCTGTTGCCTCAATGCCAATAAATTAGATGAATTGTATTATGTATATTCTACAGGTCAGACTCTACCTTAGTGAGCCTGCCACCATTAATCAGAAAACTGAAGAGCTGGAAATGGATTGTACAAATTATCTACCCTGGCCCACATCCACTTACAGAAAAAGAAACTGTAACTCAGAGGTTATATCACTTACTCTAGATCACCAAGATAGTTAATTATTAAAGAACTACAATCTAGGAAAGTTCCTAATCCAGCTCTCAAGGAACTTAAGCCTAAACAGTAAGAATAAATACAAGGATACAAACAGTATAATTAAGTATTACTTAAGTAATTTTCAAGAGAATTAGACACTCAGGCAAACAGGACGAGAATACGTCATTGAGGAGCTTGAGAAGTACTAAGATTGGGCATGGACCTATTCCTCTTGAAAGGCACTCAGCACAACCCTACAACAAAAACCGACATATTCTTTTCTCTTTCTGCTTTACATCCATAGAGAATATGTTTTAAAACAGTCAGATTCTGGAGAGTTTTGCTTCCTCATAATAAGTACAAATGTGGAATAATCATCTAGAGATAAGAATACCTGGGGACTGAAAGCACTCCTGCTCCTGGTTTAGCAGGATTACATCTGATTTTCACAGCGGTTGATCGGCCATTAACACAGGAGGTTGTAGTTGTAGAAGACCTGTTGTAAGGCAAATGTCGTTTTACAAAACAGCCATGACACAGATGACAAAGACAAAACGTCCTGTGTATGATTACTTCCACACTCTACGAGCAAATGAAAAATAAAAATGTATCAGAGTTCACTAATTTAGAATTTTAATACAAACTGAACTCATTTACTTTCACTGTCTGTGAAAAGTTGATTGTTTTCCCAGGTAAAATGATAAGCTATCACCGAGGTATTCAATAAAGCTGTTGTAATTATAATCAAAATTATGATTAAAAAAGGTTTTAAGGAATAGAGGTCATATCTACTTAGAATGATGTTTTGATGTGTGAATTACAAAAAGAAATCACTGCTTAGACAATGACGTAGAGTCTCTTTACTGCCTAATTTAAAAGATTATATGAGATAAATTACATAATGCTTTCAAAATAGTCCATGTTTCCCACTTTTTACTAAGTCTTTCATTTAGGAACCACTTACTGATTATCTATTAAGTGTAAGCCACTACGATAGGCACCCTGAAGTGACATTCTTTTGATTAAAAAAATAGTCAAGGAAAGCAGTATCTTCACTTACTTATAAAAGAAATGCACATCTGGTATTTGGCTAGGTGGAACTGGGAACATATCTTCTTTTATATTAATATTCTGCAATGTGGTTTCAACTGTCACTCCTAGATGACAATAAAAAAGAAACTATTAAGCAATATGGGAAAATTAGGTTTATTTAGTCTCTGTATATCGGAATAGAAAATAACTTTACTTTGATGCTGTCATTTTCCCAGAAATATTTTATTAAATTAATGCATTCATGGTAACAGTAAGAACCTTTCCAAAGTCTCCAGAATTAAAAAAAAGATTCTATTTGCTAGCTTTGTAATTTTTAAGTCACTTTCACTTCCCTGATTCTTATGCTCTGAATCTGCAAAATGTACGCAATAATTTAGGTGATCTTCTAAAGCCCATCCAAGTTTTAACATTTCAACAATCTACTATTAAAATTCTCATTCTTCTGATGAGTTTTGTCAAGTGAGCTGGGCTATTTTGCTAATACAGATTTTCATTCGCATTCAGTACAGCCATACTTGACAAAACAAAAATTTTTGTGCCCAAATAATTTCCTGAAAATAACTCCAAAATTTGTTTAATCTAGAAGTAAGTAATCTAAAAGTAAGGCATTTTTCCCATCTCTTGTAGGCAAAATGATGGCAGAGCCAAAATGCAAGCAATAACAGTAATCTTGGCTTCTGACATCTAGCTCTGATGCTGAGCACAAGCTCAGTAACTGACCTTGGTGCTGAAAATTAAAGCTAAGTTCCTCTAGAGTCTATAGCAATGGTTCTCAAATCTGGCTGCACAATAGAATCACCTAAGAAGCTTGTTAAATTGTTAGACAGTTATATGCCTTGTTAGATTCCTAATCCCCATCCTAGAGGCTGTAATGAACTTTATCCCTAAGAATCACTAAACAGGGAACTGAGTTCTTCTTAAAACTTCCCTATACCTTCCAGATCACAGAGACAGAAAGGGCAGGTGGGGAATAAAATTTAGCACATTCACCCTTGCTACTTGTCACCAGCTTACTTCTGGTATGAGAAAAGATCATGAAAACTGGTGGCAGATATTATGATTTAGGTTTATATTATGTTTGTTTACTGTTCTTCTTTTGTTTATAGTTTTGGTTTTTAAAATTATTCTGTCTCTTAAACTCCTAGAAAATCTGACGAAAGGCACAGACTTTCAGGAAAGTTCTTATCACGTATGAGTTAATACACAAATTCAGAGGATTCTTGTCCTGAGATTGATCAATAGACCTCACTTGCAGGGGCTTTTTAACCGTGTTACAAAGTGATGATTTAGAATTACCTGTGAGCCTTAATCATCTATGGTAAACACCAATGCAATGGCAAGTTACCAGTACCATAATTTTAGAATAAATATATGTATGCATATAGGAACCAACTGAAGCTTACCTAAAAATGTATCTGCCAGAATGATGGACTGTGATGATAAGGCTGCTCGGAAACCTTTACTTTCAGAAGGAATAATAGTTGACTGGCATACATATGCTCCCACCAAGCCTGTGTAATCATCTGACCCTGCCACCATTTCCTTTACTGTGAAGTCAGTTATATTGTTGGCACAGAGAGCCATCTTCTTCCCCTAGGAAAACAAAGTCATAAAGAGGTTTTATTGAAGAATCAGTTGCTAAACTGCATCTCAGACAGCTAACAACTCTAGGAGAGCAGTGGCTCTCTCCTCGCCACAGAGATTCTGATTTAATTGATCTGGTGTGGGGCCCAGGCACAAGTACTCTTTAAAAGCTCTGAGGCAATACCAATATTCAACTAGGGTTGAGAGTCACTGAAGTTATAATGAATATAGTAATTCAAAGCTGCACCACTCCTCCAACTATAAGCATCATGTGTGCTGGATGAAAGCCACCTAACTCAAGGAAATAAAAGTCATCTACAAAACCTTCAATTCAGAGGATAACACTGCATACACAAAGGCCAGAAAACTTCTGGTGAAGGTTTTAATGCCAAGAAAAAAGACTTGCTCTCCCTTCTCCTTTATAGGCCTATGTGGGGCAGAAAGGTAATGTGAAGGCTGAAGAAGAAAGCGTAAAAGCCATATTGCAGCAAAATCCTAGGACAACATCTAAATTCTCAACAGTTGGTCGCTACAAGTGTATTTAAACATCTACTGTTATATTTAATGATGCGTATCTGCTTACCTGCACAGTAAGTTGACGGGAATACAGAGGTTTATTTTTTAATCATTTGTAAGATATAATTTATAAAAATTGGAAGATCATTTAACTATAGGATGTTTAAATATACTATAGTCCCACTGCAAAGGGACTACAGCTTGCTTAATAATTTCTGTGAAGAAATATATAAAGGAAAATAGGAACACCATTTTATTGGTCTTAAATGTAGGGTGTGCACAGATGGACATAAAGAATACAGATTTCTCTTTCTTAATGCAGCTAGCAATCCTAACCTATAAAATTTTCTCCCTCCACCAAGCCTTCTCACCGCAATACAGGTGTAATATATTTTTACTAAGCTTAAATTAAATCGTTGAAGCCAGAAAAGATAGAAACAATGAAAAAGATCAGAGAGCAACTGAGGAAAGAAAAAGGAAAAAAGACAATAAAAGGAAATAAACAAGAATATAAAGGAAAGAAAGAGGGAGAAGACAGAAGAGAAGAGAATATTGAAGAATAGACAGTGGTAACACAGAAATGAGATTGAGAAGAAGTGTGATATATAATGGAATTACTCTTATTCACTGCCTTACACAGGATTTAACATAACAGATATTTAATATATATTTATTTATTGAGTGAACCGAGTGAGTAACCAATAGAGTGTCAAATCACCTATGTAAAATCAGGACAAGACAAATGTCATACCATGTAAAATCTATAGATCTTTTTGTTTGAAAACTTCTGTGGTCATCAGATTTCTTTTGATTTCCTTTGCAAAAAGTTTGGCACAACATCTCATATGGTACACCATTAGAGATACTATGGAGTTAATATGGAAAGAGACATGGAAGAAATGCCTTAGTATATTTTTGCTTTGTTAATGGTATGTATGTATACATACTTCCCAACCTCATATGCCCACAAAAACATTGAACATATAGTTCTGTAACTCTCTTCATTACCAGTATTACTTAAGGTTCTGCTTCTTCCCATACGAAATAGAATCCTCTTATTATTTATTAGCAGAGCCTACCTGATGAACTGACATTTGTCCCCTGCTTACCTCCTTTTTATTTTTGGACAAACTTCCTCTTGGAAGTCATTTTCTTTTTAAAACACAAAATCAACAGCATAAATAAGAGTAAAAACTTTATCAAACCATAACTGCCTGCCTAAAAAATAGGTAGGATTGACAAATCTGATCCAGTTTTACAAAAATAAAAGATCCTCAAAGCACTTACACCGTAACTCCAAGCTTTGGGGTTCAACTGATTGGATAAGTGCTTTGATGGACTGAGAACCAGACAAGGTTGCTCCCGGTGAAGAAAAATGCCAACATGCAAGGAGGCAACAGAGGACTGAAGCTTTCAAAGCTCAGCTTCTGACATTTGGTTGTTAGTTTCCATAGCGATTTTATTGGTCCATCAACACAGAAAATATCAACTCAATCAGAGTTGAAACATAGCTCCATCTCACCTTGACAGCCAGCACTCACCTCATGCCCACACAAACTGATATTGAAGAAATGGAAGTATTTTGTTCCTTTGGAGGTAAAGCTGGGACCATTCATTAACGACCCCACGCTGCTGAGGTTGCTGAAGTCATAGTGCAAACTCTGATTTTCCTTTTCATGGTGGAAAAAGCAGTCACTATAGCAAACTGAGTGGTCCTTTGATTAAAAACATAAAAAAAATATATATATATATGTATATATACATATATATATACACACACACACACACACACACACACACACAGAGCAGGAAACAAAGTATTAGCAGCTATGAAAAATGTATTTCAAAAAAGCTCTAGGTTTAAAACCTATTTCAGTAATTTTGTCTTGGTTATAATATATTTTACCATATTAATATAGAGAATTTCTAAACACTAACCAGATTTTCCTGGGCAAAATTCAGAAGATTTAGAATTTTTTTAAAGTAAGAGTAAAGTTATTCTAAGGTTAGTTTCTTGTAGAAAGGTATTTTAACAAATAGCTAAAAGTCCCTGTTATGCCACTTTAAACAGACAACAAAATAATTTTCTCCTTCACCCATAACATAGCATCAACTTTTGCCCTTAAAATTTTTTAAGATATGCCTGCTGCTCTCCATATACTCCTACAGCCAACCTACAGAGGGGGTTTACTTGCTCCACCTTAACAGAATATGCAAGAAATCAATTTTAGTACTTTTGGAAAGCATCTTATTTAGGTGTTTTTCTTAATATTTTATGTCCCCAGCAACTAGCACTTTCATGGCACATATTAAGTGTGCAATAAATACATGAAGAGAGAAAACAAGAAAAGAAATGAAAAAGTCATTTATAAATATAACTAGCAACTTTACAGCTCCTGCAGACACATTAAAGAGAACTTTTGAGTTTCTCTATTAAAATGTGCTTTCCTGGGGGTGACTAAAGTACAGACTCACTCACCTGAGTGCTTCTACTCCCAGGCCCACATGGAATACAAGCCTCCTTGCCATAGACCTGATGTATGGACAGGTAGGTGTCAGGTGGACACTCCTCACACTGGTTGGTTTCTTTCTCAATGTAGTGGCCTGGGGGGCAGGGGACACACGATGAGCCCGACTGTTCAGAACCGAGGGCACAGGCACGGCATGAGGACGCCACCCCATCAACTGCATTAGTGGCAGTGATAGAATAAATCTTCACCATGTCATTGATGAACCGTCTATTCTAAAAAGAAAGCAGAAAGTAATGACTTCTGCCTTGGGACTTAGTTGTACAACCAGATTGTTTCATATTGATATCACCAAAATAACTAAGCAGAGCATTCCAGGCTAACAGTTTATAACTGACAATGGATTAATATTATTCCTTTTTGGTTCTTTTTTCTCAAAAAATCTTAAATCTTAACACTAGAAGCTAGTTTCCACAGTAATTGAGTTCCAGGTGTTTTGCCACAATCACCATGAGATATGTCAGAATTGGTACAACTCAGGCATATTTATAAACTTTACATCTGGAAAAACAGGTATGGTTTAATAGAGGAGCAACTTTATCTATCATCATTGTTTACTGAGATATGAGCCTAAATGCAATGATACAATAGGCTGTTTGCAGCATGGAAAAGCCTTGGACTAGTGATCAGTAAGTCTTGGAGTTCTACTCTTAGAGCTCTTGTCCTCACCTATACACTGTGTAATATTGATGAAATCACACCACTCCTTTGGGCATTCCTCTCCCTCTTTAGTACTTTCCCTAACCAGTGTACTCTGATTTCTACTGAAAGGATGCAAAACAGAGAGCAAAAACCAGGGTCTTACTATACTTTTCCTTCTTATGACACTGAGTCAACTAAAGTCTAGTTTTCATCAAGCAGAAGGCATCACTGTATCAGTACAGAGCAGCATCACCCTGGACTACCTAATGCTTTTCGTCTAGGGAAGAGACAAAAGAGGTAGGATTCCACAGCATGTTCATGCCCCACATGATGGTAATCTCAACACTCGTAAAAAACAATTGGAATCAAGAAAAATCTGGGGAGTGGGCTCCCCAGTAAAAGCCTGAAGAGGAAAGAGAAAATGCTCTACATTTGCCACCAAAGCTTTAAAAGCAGCTTCTGAACAAGTGGTTTACCTTGTTTTCACCTTGGGAAGGTCACGTCTATGGAGATCCACAAAAATAACAGTCCTGCTACTATTGAAACATACAATGGAATTTACTTAAGGGAGGAATAAGGTCTAGTCTAGCAAGGAAAGTAAGAGAGTAAATAATGCTGTACGTTAACCCAATCATGTGCATGTGTACATACACAACATCCTGTCTGTAAAAGGAGACATTACTGTAATGACCTGGACAAATGTCAGATCATTCAGACAAAGAGAAAGAAACTCACTAGCCTTCTCAAAGTCTCAGAAAGCTTTAAAAGTAAGTCTTTAAATACAGTAAATACAAAATTAGATTTTCTTTCTCTTAAGCTTTCAGCAACTACATTTGTTCAAAGTGTAGAACAATTCAGATACATTGTTTTATTCCATTTCATACCTTCTTGCTGTCAAAAAACAAACAAAAAAATACCATTTTTAGACTCATCCACTCCATAACCAAATGACTGATTCCACATCAATAAAAAGCTAAGTCTTTTCCTCCAGTAGATTTGAGTGATAACTTTGTATGAATCCCCACTGGGGATTCATTTTTATGTTTAACATCATTTTTACATTTAAAAAAAAAAAAAAAAAAAAAGGAGGGGGCTGACCCCGTGGCCGGTGGTTTAAGTTCGCGCGCTCCGCTGCAGGCGGCCCAGTGTTTCGTTGGTTGGAATCCTGGGTGCGGACATGGCACTGCTCGTCAGACCACGCTGAGGCAGCGTCCCACATGCCACAACTAGAAGAACCCACAACGAAGAATACACAACTATGTACCGGGGGGCTTTGGGGAGAAAAAGGAAAAAATAAAATCTTTAAAAAAAAAAAAAAAAGAAAAGTGCTTGGAACTTACATCTTGACCCTGATTAGTTCTCTGGAATGCCCACGTAAATGTAAATGTCGCATTCTTGAAGATGACATGGGTGTAAGCTTGTTTTTCTTTGGTGCCACCCCATGATTCCACCACGTTAGTACTTTTTCTATTAATATCCTAAAACATAGAAGAAATACATACCAAAAATCAGAAACTCAGTGTTAACATACATTACAAATACGTGTTTGTATTTACAGTAAACCCTATAGGATTTGTGAATATTTATGTATAGACCATGTAATCCTAAAGCTCTCAAAACTTCCCTTCAAGTCTACACAAGCACTCACTAGCTTAGTAATTACAATATATCAATCACATTGTCAATATAACCTGAAAGAGGTCTCAAATGTTTAAGGGAGTTTTTAGGGGGAGTAGAGTGTGTGTGTTACTCTAGCTTAGCAAATATACTTAGAAGGGAAAACAATTTCTCAAACTTCTCACAGTAAATTTCTAGGATCCTCATAGAATAGCAAGGCTTTCTATTTGCATCTTTCCTTGAAAGATTCTGATAAGTAGCTCTTGCACAGGAATTCTAAGCTCCCCCTGAATTACACTTGCAACTTCCAGGCTTCCCCAAGTACAGATTAACAAGAATGTTATTTGTTCATGAAACATTCTTTTGCTTACACTTGAATTCCAAAAGGATTAACTTATGTATTTTATTTCTGCTATCTTTAGCTAAATTCACTATTTAGACTATTATACAAATGTCTGACATTCTAACCAATATGCTGTCATTAACATGGTTAGATACCAAACATAATGTCAACCAAATAATACAATACACATATAAGTTATTTGAAATGAAAACCAAGGTTAAACCTGAATTTTCTAATTAGTCTTCCCTGCAGAAACCATATAGAGGACTGAGGAATTTGGATGGGTTTCTGTTAGTAATCTGGTTGATAACAAGTTAACAAGATGGTGGCAAGAGCTCAAGATATGTTTCTCCTATGACATAGGAGTCAAACATTATAAAGTGATCAAATATGCTATAAGATGTGTCTTAAGTTCATGCCACAGATAGGAATAACAGCATGTCCTTGTCATACATTACAGAATCCCCCATATTATCAAACAACCAAATCATCATATGTGTCACTTTCTAAAAGGAGCTCATAATATACAGTTAGTGCTTTGTTAAACGCCATCTTTCTGGATGTTTATTCCAATAATAAATGGACTTTATTGCATTACTGCAAGTAACACCACCTTACATTTGTAAATGTACTACATGATTTTGAAGGTATTTTTATATGCTACTTAACTGATATCTCAAAAAAATCCTATGAGGAGACCAAATCACACACAGTGGAAATAAAACTAATAGATTCTGCTATAAGCTAAAAACTCTAAGAGTGATTTACCAAAACAAATATCTGTGATCCCTACCCTCAGGAATGCTTGGTCAAGTGAGAAAGACAAAAACATAAATACATTCACATAATTAAAATAGAGTTTTTCTCAAGGGTTTTAGGAGCACCCTGGAGAGAGCGGTTAACTTTACTGAAAGAAATAAGAAAAAGCTTCCCAGAAAAGGTGAAGTTTGAGCTGCCCTTGAAGTATGAATGGAGTTCACCAGACAAAAGAGCAAAAGGAAGAATGTCATTTTAGCTTAGAGTGTCAAGGCATGAGACACGAAAAAGTACAGGACGTTTCACTAACAAATTCAGGGTGTCTAAAGAGTGGTAAGTAGTAAGTAGGTTTGCAAAGTCTGGGCAGAGAGTACAAAAAGCCATGCAGATCCCATGCTAAGGACTTTTAAGTGTATTCACGGGCGATTGGGTCTCAAACTTCAGTGTGTATCAGAACCACCATCCAGGCGTGCTAAAATACAGATTGCTGGGCCCCATCTCCAGAGTCTCATTAAGACTAGAATGGGGCTCAGAAATTTTCATCTTTAGAAAGTTCTCAGATGATGTTGATGATGCTGGTCCAAGGACCACACTTTAAGAACCACTGCCGTAGGCAATAAGCAGCCACTGAGGGTAAGGGGGTAGATTTTTTTGTGGATGCCTCTACCATTGTTTTTCTGTTTACAAAGATAATTTGGACAGTAGTATGAATGAAAGAATGGAGATAAGAAGAACAGATAGGAGACTACTGTTGAGAGATAATGAGTCTGAACTTCAGCAATGGCACTGAATGTGAAGAAGAATTAACAGATTAAAGAAATAAGGAGGCGGAGCTGGGAGAACTGAAGACATTGTTTATTTGTGGTGTAATACATGGATGTATTGATGATTATTCATGATCTTATTTTACTACCACAAAGTCCATTTTTCACCACAACAAAATAATCTGCCTTCATTTAAGCTATTAGTAATCACGAATAAATATTTAAATCTCCATATATCTTGTATATCATGGAGGAAACTGTTTATGGACTATTAACTAGCTACTAAAGGATCGTTGGGAAAAAACGAATCATGTCTATGAAGTCACTACTTAAGCAGAATGCTAAATTCTTAGCCAACAATCTTCTAATACCCACATGAAGTCTTAGTAAATTCAGTATTGCTATGTTTCTCAAGCTAAGAGTTGACATTTATAGGACAAATAAAAAAATGTGCAAGAAAAAAATTGGCAAAATTATGACATGAACATAGTAAAGTTCTGTCTACATTTATTAAGTTTAACAAGGAAGTTTTCTTTCTTCCCAGTGTTCTACACCTCCATTATCTTCCTGCCCTCACTTATTAATACATATTTTCATACTAAGACACGTTTTTCCTTCCTGATAGTTTGAATTGCTGAATGGTTATTAGGGGAGAATTTTCATTCTGCTGGTGGCATATTGTTCTGAAGGAATTTTCTAACAGATCAATATTCCCTGGCTTCTGTCAGTCACCCAGGTCCCCACACGCAGTCCTCCCCACTCGGAATTAATGCCTTCTTTGTGGGCTTCATTGCACAATTCTTAGTGACTTCTTCCAACATTTTTAAATGTTTTTGGAAGGCCTTAATAATAGGAAGAAAAATTGGATTCTTATCCCAAATTGCATGAATAAATTCACACTTGAAGGAGAATGCTAAGCTTAGAAATCCGCCTTTGAAAGCCACTCTTTCACTTACCACCATGAAGTACAAAACACAGTCAGCTGAACAGAGGGTCTCAAAGACAAATGTTATTCTTCCCAGTTCAGACCCCATGGCTCCAGTCATAGATGTTGGTGGTCTAGTTGACAGATTAAAATTGCAATATTTATAGTATGTTCTAAATACAATCTGGAACAGACTTGTTACTTTTTCCATTAAGCTGAGAGCCATGCTCTTCTCTTCCCCTAATCTACTGCTCCCCCCAAACACAACTCTCCCCTCGCTCACTCTCTACATGGCTGTGGCCTTAGGTCTAATATAGCGTCTACACAACCATGGTAATATGCTTGAATCTCCTGACGTAAACAGTACCAACCATCCTAAAGCAAGAGGAAGACTCCTTCTGGGAAATTTCAACATAAGGAACTAAAGCAAAACAGGATTAAACAATTTGTAACATACTACTTCACAGATAAAACTGGGAGAAAAATAAATATATAAACCAAAAGATATTCCTGCAAACAACTTGTACTAAGACCTCTTTATTAAGCATCCAAGCATCAGGGTTATTGTAACATTTGGATTAGAATATTGTTAAAAACTTTTAGCTTCATTTAAGTAACAATTAATAACTACAGTTTCTCAATCACTGATTCTATAGATATTCTTAAGTGTAACTCCTTATGCAACAACAGCTTGTCCTTTGCTAAGTACATCACAATATTCATATATTTCAGAAAAGCAGTCCTACTTCATTTATTTCTATAGGGAAACAGGCATGATGATTCTTATAGAAGGGAATCAGAATTGGATTTCCTTACTTAAATCCCGGGATATGCAAGTTTAAGATGAGGTAATCATTGTCAGAACCTCCAGCTCCACTCTGGATATGGTCTCCGGCCACCTCCCAACCTGGAAATGGTAAAAAGTCATCTTTATTGGTAAAAATTCCATTAATAATTGCCAACAATCTTTTTAAATTAGGTAAGGAAAAAAAAGTAAAGAAAGGACCATTAGGGGCTGGCCCCGTGGCCGAGGGGTTAAGTTCCTGCACTCCATTTCAGTGGCCCGGGGTTTCACCAGTTCAGATCCTGGGCGTAGACATGGTACCGCTCATCAGGCCATGCTGATGCAGTGTCCCACATGCCACAACTAGAAGGACCCACAACTAAAATATACAACTATGTACTGGGGGGGATTTGGGGGGCGAAAGCAGGAAAAAAAATAGAAGATTGGCAACAGTTGTTAGCCCAGGTGCCAATCTTTAAAAAAAAAAAGAAAAGAAAGGACCATTATGTTCAAAGTTAGAAATACTTCCACAAAACTTCCCTATTTTTAAACTGCAATTGCAAATCGCACACAGAGGTAGACTCCCAGATACCAACAAGGACGTTCTATACAATTTCCCAGGAAGAATCAAATAATACATATTTGCATAAAAGCTATTTAATGGGAAAACTAACAGCAGTTTTCTCAATGAGGCATAATTATTTTAACTAAAACAGATGGTCTTTATCTATTCTAATATATTGAGTTGGAAAATCCTAGTCTTCAGGTAACCAATGGGAAACAGAAACTTCAAATTATTTAATGAAGAAGATTTGGGGTCTGGAGTTCTTTCTTATAGTTTGATATGTTATTGTTCCCTAATTTAACTCCTGTTCTGTATTCATTCACATATTTATTCACCCAACTGGCATTTACTGAGTGCCAAGAACCATGATATGTACTAGGGATAGAAAGACAAGACTGGGCCCATCTTCTTTAAATAAGGTTAAAAAAAACAAAGCTCAATTGAGGAGTTAGTAGACCACGAGAGAGACCCATGCTAACAAGTGCCAGCAGTCCAGGGTGATGGAGCTGCGCACAGAAGGCGGTGGGAGGTCTGTCCTCTGCACAGAAACAATCAACGGACCACAGGCTGAAATGCCACATCCCATGCACACCATCATGTACTTGTTTTTAGAAATCATATTTATATTTACTATGAAATTTTGAAAGCTACAGAAAAATTTAAAGAAGAAAAGTAAAATTACTTATCATCTCATCACCCAGAAAAAAACCACTGTTAACATTTTGAGGTGTTTTTTCCCACTATCTTTTGATGTACACATGTTTTTACATCATTGAGATTTTATTGATAAATTTTGTATCATGGTTTTCTAAATTAGCATCATTGCATAAGCATTTTTATGTATAAATACTTCAATAATACGTTAATGACTGAATTCATAGTTTATCGTGTAGATAGTTATGATACATTTCAAAAATTCACTAAATCACTCACTCTATAGGACGTACCTCCTGTTGACCACACATCCATTTTAACAATTTGGATTGTTTTTACCTTTTAGCTAGCATAAATGATAATATAATGAAGATATTTTTGGTTAATCTTTTCTGTATTTTTCTAGAAGAGAATCCCAGTAAAAAAAAATATTGGGTCAAATAAACATACTTTTAAACCAATATTTTCTGCTGTTATTCTGATTTTGAAAGTGTGTGTCCATGAAGAATATTTTTAAATATAGTAAACTAAATGAAAAAGATGAAGTAATTCATACTTTCCAGGAACCTACCGCTCCCAATTTCAATCTTCTTCCAGTGCACACTTTTTTCAATATACCTTAGATTTTACTGTATAATCTACTTTATTTTCTGATTTTTTCATTTAGCATTGTCTTCTGATTTTTCCAGTTATCATTATTTCAAAAATATTTCTCCATTAAAAATCATTTCTCCATCTAATTTTAATGATTTAACAATATGTTGTATTTTTATAATAATTTTATTTAATCATATCTCCTTCAATATTTAGTTTGTTTTTTCCTTTTTTTTTTTCCCCTTTTTCTTTTTGAGGAGCATCAGCCCTGAGCTAACATCTGCTGCCAATCCTCTTTTTGCTGAGGAAGACTGGCCCTGAGCTAACATCCCTGCCCATCTTCCTGTACTTTATACGTGGGACGCCTGCCACAGCATGGCTTGCCAAGCACTTGTGCACAGACCTACACCGGGATGCAAACCAGCGAACTCCGGGCCACCAAAGCAAAACATGCAAACTTAACTGCTGTGCCACTGGGCTGGCCCGTTTTTTCCTATCTTTTACTCTTATAAACAACACTAAAATCTACATATTTGTGCATGATTTTTTTCTTCACATCGCAACATTTCCTTGGTATACATTCCCAGAAGTGGAATTATGGGTTGGAGAACGGGAACATTCAAAATTCTTGAAACAGTGGCAAACTGTTTTCCATATGGCTGCCATTTTTAATGCTTGCATAACATTTCATCTGGTCACTATAGCATAACTTTCATAAACATTATTCTATTGCTGGATATTCAGACTATTTCAACTTTTGTTATTATAGATAATGCTCAATGAACATCTTCATGAATAAACAGCAACTTTTTTAAATAGTAAAAACTTATATTATAGCCTCTAAGTAAAGGAGTAAGCATGTGGATAAATCAAATATTGTCATGAGAGGTAGATGAAGAGTAAGTTCCCTAAAAGATCAAATAAAAGTTCCAGATAATCTTTCCTAGACAGTGAATACACCCCCCCCCCCCCCCCCCCCCACACACACACACACACAAATGTATTGATGCTTTCATAGAGTCATTCAACACCCTGGCCTTCCCAGTCTTATTTTTCCCATAGGTCTTAACTTCCTCAACTTAGAATTCAATCACTGGATCTTTTAGGAACATAAACTCTCATGGTCAGGTAAAAACTATTTATTTTTTCTTCTTCTCCCTTAAGATAATTTCCTAGAAGTGAGATTATTGGTCAATAAAGAGGAATATTTCATGATGTTTTATATATATTAAGGCTTGTCTTCCCCTCTTTCACTCATCTAATTAACATTATTCAAGGACCTGCTATTTGTCAATCTCTGTGTTCATGTGTACACCTCACTTCCTACATCCAAAATCTGTTTACTTTGGATACGTACTGGTTTAAAACAGATGAAATTAAAAAGCATCGGGTTTTTTTCACAATAATCAAATATAATATGGAGAACAAGTGAGCTGATAAAAATCGCTAAAAAGTTGATAAAAATAAAGGATGCATTTTGGTGTAAAACCCTAATATTTATAACACCTACTCCCAGTGTCAAGTTTAGAAATACATAGATATTGTCATTCATTCAAACAACAAATATTGCAGAACAACTAAGTGCTAGGTTCTCTAAACACTTAAAATATTAGAACAAAAAAATTCAGCAACCATCCTATAGATCCCTGCCACATTTTCAAGTTTTCAGTAAGTGGGGTTCACATATAATTTGTAAACACACTCACAGATTTCACAGGCAAGGGGAGTCAGAGATGATTTAACTTCTCACCACAGCTCAGCGCTGAGCCAAACTAATCCAGCAGAAATGCTATCACACTACTCTTCAAAATGGCAAACCACATGTATTTCCTTACCTCCCTTGGAATCTATCCCAGAATTTATATCCATAAATGGTGACCCTCAATATCTACTTCAAAACTGACTTCAAAAACATGCAAAATAGTTATATTGTATCTTATAGGAAATTCATCTGGCTGTGACACCACATTTACTATTTTCAAGTGAGGGCTGGAAGACAGGCAAGTAGCCTAATGACAAGATTGAAGTCCTCCATACCCATGTTTAGTATGTTTTTAAAGAGCTGAGTCCGAGAGTCTCTGCTGCCAAAATGCATCTCGTGGGTCGATTCTGAACTCACCATTCATTCCGTCACACTTTGAATTTCCGACATTGAAGCACGACGTTTTCATGTTGCCAGGAAGGACATTCCACCATTTATATTCAAACCCAAGTGCAGGCTCCGTTCCTGCTGGACACTGTCTACATTCTACAGGAGACAAGCAGGCGCACAATTACAGTTGAACTGTATCTAGACAACTCCCTCTTTCTCTGTTCCAAGCACTACCAAACTTTAATGGGCAGAGAGGGAAGTGGGAAGGAAAGATACGGGACCACCAATTCCACTAAGAATTAATAACTTTTTCAAAAGCAATCTGAGAATAAAAATAATTCTAGATGTACTATACACATATACACTTGACTAATATCAATAAAGAAAAGCATAAATATAAAATCTTTTAAAATAATTGTTTTCCCTTCATTTCTGGGAGAAACTGCCAATACTGAATTACCCTCCACAAGAAGGTAATTTTGAAACAAGTTCTATTACGTGTGATCTTAGAATCACTTCCCTCCACCTCACAAATAAGGAAATATTTCACCCTTCCTAGTGGTTATTAAACTTAACAGAATATTATACTATTTAATTACAGACTGATTACTTGAAATTAAAATATTGGCTATGTTGAAAAATTATGCTGGAAGTTGAGGGGTTTGGAAAGAGTTCAGTTTGTAAATAAACCTAATTTAAACTAATGACTGCAACACTGAAATGAAAGGGTCTTTTTCAGCCATTTTTTAATGCACCCAGGACACTTCACATTATCACATCAGTAAGAGAAGCAGGAGGGAGAGAAACGTTCATTGAGCAAACACTTCCTGGTACCAAAGTACTGCAGGAGACAGTACTTTTACATAACCTGCTCAATAATAATGAGCTAGACATTACTGCCCACAATTTTACAGATGAGAAAATTGAAGTTCAAAAGGTAAAGTTGCTTGGATAAATCGCACTATTGGCAGTCTGCAGGATGTGGATTTAAACCCAAGTCAATTTGACATTCAAATCTTTTTCATGTTTGCTCGCTCTCTCTCTCTCGGACTCTGGATATTAAGTATACAGCAAGATATCTGCAACTAAAGTGCATTGTAATCTTTGTCTACTAAAATTAAAACAAATTTTGTAACCACTTTCAATATTATTTGGTAAATACTAAAATTTTCCTAAATATACACTTTGAAACATTCTACTTTGGGATTATTTTAATTGCTACATGATCAAAGTGAGTGATTTTCACTATTATTATAGCACAAAATAAGATTTATCATTCCAAGGTTGAAACAGAAGTTACAGTTTATGCTTGCATCAACATGTGCATACACACACTGGAAAAGGGGTGCTTAATATGGTAGAATTTTCTTAATATCCAAATGCAAAAATGCATCCCATTAAGAGGATGCTACATAAAATGCCAATAAAAAGCTATCTTCATGATATGATAAATAAGCCACTGCAGTCTTACAATTCCACTATCATATTTCTCAAGTCTTCTTCAGCCTCTAAGAAAATATGTTTTAAAGAATTCTTCCATAAAAACAATTTAGAACAAGGTCACAGTAGTACAACAAGATTACTTTGCTAAAGGTCCAATTCTTGGGCCACTTGATATCATACCTTTTGTTCCATCTGAAAACATTCCAGGAGGGCAGGGATGACAAGAAGATGATCCATTGTTATAAAATCCAGGGTTGCAAGGTGGACAATCCTTCTTCTCTCCAGAAGGGGGCAACCTAATAGCATCTGTGAGATCCTCCCGGCAGATTTTGGGCTCTATCCACTTATACATCACCTGGGTCTGACAAAAAAAAAAAAAAAAAAAAAAAACGCTCACAAGTCATATAAGATGCTCTATTTGCTTTAAACTTTCAACAACAAAAATGTTAAACTGACAGCCTAGGAAAAGTCTAAATAGTGACAGAAGAAAAGGGCCAGCTGAAGAGAATCGAAAACCTTAGTAACAAAATGAGAAAAAAAGAAAAAAAAACTTTGGTAGGGAAATGACGGTTACTTCCAAATGTTTTTACCCTAAGCAACAGGCAGCTTTACCTCATACACAGCATGTTCTTCATCATGAAATTCCTCTTTAAAATACAAATAACACGATTACAGCCATTACTCTTCTAGCCACCCATTCACTTTATCCCATAACCAACGTGTAAGTTTCTATGCAGAGACTGTCTTTTTCCTTTTGAGGCCTCACTACTCTCTTCCTTTCTCTCACCCACAGCACATATCACCATGCTTTGATCACAGAAAAAAAGGTTTATTTTTTTTAAGGAATATATCTACTTTCACATTTCAATCCTATTATTACATACATTTTCAACCCTATCATTACATACATACATATGGTAGTTGTTCTAAAGTCTTTTCCAATAACCTGAGGTTAGACCAGGAGAGCTGTAGCTAAAATATTACTAATTCTAGGCCCTGTTGCATGTGTTCCTAACGTCATGATTAAGACAGCCTCTACCTTCAAGAAGAGAAGTCTTTTAAACTTTATCCTTTCATTCTCTCTCACACATGCATACACTGTAACACAAAACAAAATATAAGAAAATAGCTATAATTCAGCCAAACTCAGAAATTATGATTATGAAATTATTCTCATTTTAAAACCAGAAACACTAAATGGGTTAGCCATTTAAAAACAAAATTTATATGCTCAGTGAAAAAATTAAAATGTATTCTAAATGCAAAGAGAAAATTAAATCAATTCTTTCATAACTTAATATAGTTTTTAAAAAGAGACAAAAAGTTTCCTTCATTAGACATATAATCTGCTAAAAGTATTCTTTCTCCTTCGAAACAACTTCCACAATAATAAGTCTAATACTGAAGCCAGAAAACCAAAATTAAAGGCAATTCTCTAATGCTATTTCCAATTAATAGTAAATCATAAAGAGTATGCCCTTTAGGCCACTCAATTTTATTCTCAAGTATTCTCATAGGGAAGAGTAAATTACCTTATCTGAAGAAGGATGCTTAAGAAAATGATCTAAAAGGTAGATGTTTCAACAGAATTATAAATAACGTTTTTTCTTTTTACAACTTTCTCTTACTTCATTTATTTTATGGCCTACGTCATGATAGAGTTTAAACAGCCACTTCACCCATCTGCTTCTCCTAACATCTGTAAAATGATGGCTGTTCCTGCTGGAGCTTCTAGACAGCTGAAAAAATAAATTAGATTCTATATCCATAAGGGGCTCTCAACTCGTCTGAGAAAGGCAATATAAAAGTCAGGGAATCTAAGCAAATGAAACATCATTATAGTTGGGGGATTCACTTTTTAAAATTCTGGCTTAACAAGTACAGAAAACAAATTTCCAGTCCTAGTCAATTTACAAACTTGCTGATTTATTTTCACGTTAGTTAAAATTGCATCGAGTTATGTGTGAACTACTGCATTGCTGGGAATAGTTGGTTCCCACATGGGAGTGGGTGCGGTGCTGAGGCTGAGCACTGAAGACTGACCCTGGGGGCACCGTGGAATCTTCTCCATCACTTTGGGAGGTCAGTACTGTTATCCTCAAGTTTATAAACGAGGAAGCTCTGGATTAGAGCTGCTAAACAACTTGTCCCAAAGTCACACACAACTAGTAAACAGTAAAGTAGCACTAGTCAAGGAGAATCAGTTTGTAAAGGTAAAAATAATAAAATATGCAAATATATTTTTCACAAGTCAACAACCACATGATTTTCAATCCAAGCACAGTAAATGTTTAAAAATCAGAAAATGTGTAGCATCTTCAAACATTTAGAAATCAGATTTCAAATGCTCTGTGGTAAAAGTTTTGTTTAAAAGCCTCTTGCTTCACATGGCAGACTGATTCTGTGTCTCTCTTTCTAATGGGGACAGATGCTTTCAAGTCTGGCTGACTGGGGAAAGATAATAATTAATATTAATGATACTTAGCACCAGATGGCTCATAGAGCAGGTGAAAAGCCATCAATCAATTTATTCTTTGGCAAGTTGAGATAAAATTAGGAAATGTTTTATGAAACCAAAACCCTAATAGAGCAAAATTTACCAGACTGCCATTAAGATTACAGAAAATTCATAGTCTCCATATATATTTATATTAAGCATGAATAAAATACACTTTCAAGAAATACATGGAGGTATCAGTTGGAAGCTGGTTCTCATATCAAAACAAAATTCAAGACTGGAGAACTAAAATTTAGACAAATTTTGAAATTGGATTTGTCCATGGTTGCCTGCTTTCTTCCTTCAAATGTCCCTGCACAAATGCACCAAAGCTTTGTAGACTGGTTGGACTCATCAGACCTACACTGCACATGCTTTGAAAGGGTCTACCAACTGCCACTTCAACCTCACTGCCTTGTGCTGCATGACGTTCCAGCTCAGATGTCCCAGCCAGGCAGGCTATTGCTTGCCTCCCTGCCTCTCCCAAACCTTGACCCTTTCCAGTTGCAAGCCACTGGGCACGCATCATTTGTCTCTCTTGGAACTACCCACACCATTCTGCCAACTTGTTTCTGACGTCTCCCTCAAAGTCACGCTCAACATCCACATCTGCTCCAAGCACGTCCTCAGCCCACCCATCTACATATCAGCATTCACTTGGATTCCTTTCTGCAAAGCCTCTGCTGTCTTCTCTTTTCCATTGTGGTTATCCCTTCGTCCCCTTTCTAAATGCTTAAAAGCCTGGGTCCTCTTCCTTTACGTGGAAGACACAGGAGGATTTAACATTATACTGGAGGTTCCAGCCAAGGGTTTAGGAAAGAAAATGTTCTAAAATTAGTTTGGGGTGAAAATACTAAAAACGTTAAGTTGGCACTTTAATGGATGCATTGTATGGTATAAGAATTTTGTCTCAATAAAGCCGTTTTTTTAAAAAATATATTTTAAAGAAGACGTGTGAAATTTTCATTTTAAACAAATTCAGAAATCCCTAGTGGCTGAGAAATGCCATGTTGTTTTCCCATCATCTTAATTAAGAAACATGGGCTCCAAATATATTTGATTTGCTTAAATTCTATAGGAAGATAGGCAGATCTAAAACCCATATCCCTTTATACCCTATTTTTTAATATTCCCTATATCTTACTCCTGCCATATAACTTAGAAGTACTGTGTTACAGACAGTGAAGATTTGGAATAATTTATAATACTGAAGTTCATTAAAGGGTAAAGAAAGTACTAGATAATCTGATACCAAAACACTAGCAAACCTCCTATGATCCATCACTTTGCTAGACTCAGAGATGAAAGCACTGCCTGATCAAATGTCTCCTCTCAAGAAGGCTCCCTCTGAAACATTCTTCCCTCTTGGCACTCTTCTAGCCTGGGCAGGAAATGTCCTATTTGACAAAACATGCTGTTCCAGAGTTGGGCGGCACTGCTTGTTAAAGCATCATTACATACCACTGGAATTTACCTTCTGTAAATGCACCTGATAGTCCAAATTTTGCCTTATGGAATAACAAAGAAAAATCTATTTCTTCTTTTCTAAGACTTCCCTTAAAATGCTTAAATTTACTATTTAGGAAATCTTACTAAGTAGCTACTATGTGTAGAAGAAAGCACTGTGGGAAATTTAAATATTAACACAAACTGTTTGCTCTGAAGGAGGTTGTAGTCTAATAGTGATAAAACAGGTTCACTATAATATAGAAAAGAAAATACACAGAGGATACAAAAGCATTGGATTTAGAAACAGACAGATTTGGGTTAGAATTCCAGCCTTAAGACTTCTCAGCTATAACCTTAGGGAAATTACTTAATCTCATTACGCCTCAGGTTCCTAACTGCAAACTATCTAAATTGCACAGCTTTGAAAAAAAAGAATTAGAGACAACGTTTGAATACATACACACTGGGTGTGCGCACAAATATGCAAATAATAGCGGCTCCTGCTATTCATACTATGACTACCATTACTATAATTATTGTCATTACCATCATCATCATTTCCAAGAAAAACATGAAATCTCACGGGTTTTCAAAGGAAAGAGATCAAAACTCTTTGGGACAAGTAGGAAACATAAGAAAGATAATCATGATTTCTCCATCCCATGGTACCTTTTCTCCAATATTCCCAGCTCCCTCATCCATACTTCATATGAAATATTTTAATATCCTGGCCTCTCTTCTTTAAATTCTGCCAATATTGTCAAAATTTTCTCAAGCCTTCTGCCAAGGACACAACATAACACTCTAAATGTACTAATCATTCATTCACTTACTAATTCTCCCATTCATTAATTCATTCAAAAGATGTTTCATCACCTTCTGTGTGCCAGGTACTCTACTAGGCTTAGAGATTTTTTTTTAACATGGTTAAGAACAAGTTTCTGTATACACAAAGCTGAGAGTCTGGTGAAGAAAACAGTCATCAAACAGGTATTTGCAAAACCGTGATCTAATACCAAAACTTTAGCAAGCTTTCTATGATCACCAAGTAAGAATCAAAAGAGGTATGTACAAAATTCTGTGGGAATTCCCAGTACATCAAGACAATCTTGCCAGATCTATTTATGTTATTTAAGAGTGTATTCATTCTGCGAACCCGTACAGAATCACTCTATTTTTATTGTGGTAACAGACACCATTTTTTTCTCTTTAAGAACTGACTGGTGTGACACTGAAAGGAAGTGGGAATGATATGGTCTGGTGTCCCCAGCACAGGGATTAGCAGGTGAACTAAGCTGTGCAACTAGAGTATCCCACAGTTCTGGACAGAATGGTTGGTCTGAGATGGGCTCACAATTCAAGCAGGGCCGGTTAGAGTCTTTTCTGAAACTCTGGTCAGCGCTCCTGCCATCAAAAGTTGTGAGGATGACAGTGGCTTGGGGGGAGACACCGCTGGGCATCTGGTACCAAACAAAAGAGCCTGCCTGAGAAGAAAAGCACATGAGTCAAGAATATCAGTGAGAAGAGCAAGAGAAAGTCTTGCTAAAACTGTTTGCTCTATCTTGACTTCCTAGTCACACGACTCAAAAGACTACTGTCCCACCTCCCACCACACCAATTCTTAAAAGTGTTTTTTAAATTCATTAACAGAACTTTACAACTATCCCCAAGTGTGGAAGCAAAACTGTCACCTTGCTCTGCCACCAAAGGAAACATGTACATCGCATTCCACAATCAAGGGGAAAAGCACCACTTTTCACCTTGACAAAACAGACCAAAAAAAAGTTACTCTAATTTTAGTACCCAAATTAAATAAAAACTTAAGCCTTTTCTGTAAATTGCTGACTCCCTAACAAAACAACATTATCTCCCTGACTTTTGGAAGCAGATATGAGACAACTCTTGTCGATATGATCAACAAGTGAGAGATTTCGTTTTTCAAACATGAACAGCTTAACTGAAAATCATGAATCCTTTGTATTCTTTGGAGGTTTTTTCCCTTTAAGTATCTGCCACATTTTTTATTTATTGAGCCAGGTCTTCCAAAACTTGGATTCTCTTGGAAATATTTTTGGCAAGTGAATGTTTTCTCTTTTCTAAATACTTTTGTATCTGAGACTTCCTTTAGCACAAATAAATTTTGATTTTATTAATTTAAGCTCATTGTTCAAGCACACTGAGGTGTTTCTGAATCTTAATTCTGTCATTCTTGCCAGTTTTATTGATTTACTTATTCCTAATGTCTTCATGCAAGTTAAGGACTTTTAAATAAAATGTTGAAAATAAGTCATCTGAACTCAAATTCTTCTTGGTATGAGTTAGAATATGTATAAATACTTTGTTAAATTTATATTCCTATGATGAATGCCTGATACAAACTACACTAATTAATATCAACTATACTCACTAGTTGATATCCATTTATTCAAACATTTACATATAGTTCTAAAATTAGCCATCTATCCACTTAACCCTATTATTTACTCCACAATTCTCTGCCTTATCCATAGGGAGATCATGAGAAGCTCTATCAAATATCTTAAAAGATGCCTTCTCTTGATGAATACTGCCCATTATCAATGGTCAACATTCTTTCCAGCTCAAATCTCAAGTGGTGAATCTGTGCATGTGCTTGTATGAAGCTTTATGGGTATAATTCAATATATGTAAAAAGTGGGCTCTAAGTAACTTGTTGAAAACAAAACATACATAAAAATTTCAAGTTAACTCACTACTATGAAACCATGCCTATTCTCTAGCACTGGCCTACGTCACGAGTCACATCTAATGCAGCTTCCTACCCACACACCCACTCATCAGTCACACTTACATCCCTTCAGTTCTTTTGACACACCATGTTCCCTCCCACCTCAGGTCTTTGCCATCCTGCTCCCTCTTCCAGAAATGCTCTCCTCCCAAGCCATGGCCTAGATTTTATACAGCTCTGAAGCCTTCCCAGACTGGGTCAGATTCCCATAAAACTCAGACTTCTCTGCTGTAGCACTAATCACAATTGGAAATAATAATTCATTTTCTTTGACGACTGAATTTCTCTTCCTCTAAAGTCTAGACCGGTGGTTCTCAAATTGCTGAGATCCTGGACCAGCAGAATCAGAAATACCTGGGAACTTCTTAGAAATGTAAATTCTCAGGCCCTGCCCCAGATCTCCTGAAACAGAAAATCTGGGACAGGAATCTCCAGGTAAGTCTGAAGCACACTAAAGTTTGACAGCCACAGATCTACAATCTATGAAAACATTTCTTCTTCTGCCTATCCTTAAGCTCTGCCCTCATCACCCAGCACTTTGTATACAACCAGTGCTCAGTAAAAATTCACTAAATGAATCAATGAATGAGTAGGCATTCCACATTTTTCATGATGTTAATGAGAGAGAGTCTCTTAATCAAGATCAGAATGGTTCCAGTTACCAATTAAAATTTTCCTGAAAAATGACCCCTATAGGCAGGAAGCAATCAAATAACTAAGCTTCAGAATGAACATAGAAACTTGTAACATCCGTGTGTCATATAAATTATAGTGTTCAAAGCCTGTATACTTCAATAGCTGCTTCCCTTGATGATCCTCTCCAAACGGGGGAAAATAAGATCAAAGAGAGTATTACAGGACAAAAAGAGCCAAAACACAGTCATTGAAGACCTGGTAAACATCACCAAACCACTGGCAAATCACCAGGCCATTCCAAGCAAGAACAAAATGCCTTTTGAAAAAGACGACACCAGAAAAAAATGAAAATGTTGGAACAAACAAAAATAGAAAAAATTCACATTCACATGTTTAATCTACACTTCTTCACAATATCTGGTATTTAGTTAAGTTCTCATTGCTTTTTGTTTACTTCTGAAGCTAGAAACATTCATCTTGAAATAAGTCTTAAACCACATTTTAAAGAATCACTGAGTTTATGGAGTGCTAGTACATGGTTTTGTTCTATGCTGAGAACATGTTCAGAGTTGACCCAGACTCAATAGAAAAACATAATTTGTGTGTATGTTTGTACACAACGTGCCTGTGGGTGCACACACATGCACATATATATGTGTGTCTGTGCGTGCATGTGTGTGAGCCTGTGCATTCTACATTTAAAATATGGCCTTACTTACTTTTAGGCCCAGGTCAGCTACATTTTGTCACAGTATTTATTGACATAATTAACTACTCATTGACATAATAAAAATATGACTTTTGAGTATTTTCATTATAGCAAAGACAAGATCCATTTGCATTTTACAATTCATTCATTTAAGCTTCAGTAATAGTGAATTAATGATTATTACATACAATAAAGTTAATTTGCTTTATTAACAAAGCAAGTTTAGCCAAGAAAAGTTTAGCTAAAAGAGCATTATTTCAAATTACTTTCATCCCACCTTAGCGGCTCTCTACATGTATTTTCTAAATAGAAATAGTCCTTACTTGGCCATTATGGTAGGGTCTTCAAGACCTTACCTCAAAACTCCTGTCATTTAAAAGCTATTAGTTTGAATTACTATTCTTATTAAAAATAATAGATGTACTTCTAATCATTGAAATATTCCAGTAATTTAAACTGGCCTTCCCTCAAATTATTTTGAGTTAGTAAGTACTTGCTCACTGCAAATACTAAGAGGTACTTGGACTTAAGCATTCAAAAGTAAATTCTTTTTTTTGTTTGTGTTTTGTTTTGTTTCAAGGAATATTAGCCCTGAGCTAACATCAGCTGCCAATCTTCCTCTTTTTGCTGAGGAAGACTGGCCCTGAGCTAACATCCATATCCACCTTCCTCTATATGTGGGACACCTGCCACAGCATGGGTTGACAAGTGGTGTGTATGTCCGCACCCAGGATCCGAACTGACAAATCTCCGGCTTCCAAAGAGGAACGTGTGAACTTTACGGCTGTGCTACTGGGCTGTCCCGGTAAATTCTTTTAAAAAAAAAATTAAGGACTAAGGGTAAGATTAATAACCATATAAGATTTACAGATTAGAATCTAAGGATACAAAATTTAAAAATGAAAGTAATACTGACATCTGTACAGATTTTCCAAACTAGGTTAAGAAGTTAAAGGTCATTGTTTCAAAGACACAAGCATACAGAAAGAACACTCCATCGCAGCCACTTTAATCTCAGTTTCTCCCACTGACAGAGGCTGGTAGAGGCTAACTTTTTAACTAAGAGGATGGCAGGTCAATTGCAGAGTTCATGTGTGTATTTTTCCTCTGGCTAAGTGCCATTTATATGGTAATTACTTTGCATTTTCTAAATGCAATTACACAGTAATCTGCCGTAACTGAATCAGCCTATGGCTGCGTGGCTTTATTGACCTAATCTACTGAGTGAACAAATAATCAGAGAAGTTCCACATATTTCCATCCTGTGAGTCAGAGTCCACATTTTAAGGCTGTGCCCCTCCCAATGTTACTACTTCTGAAAAAAAATGTTAAAAATAGCCATAATTGGGGCTGGCCCCGTGGCTGAGTGGTTAAGTTCACGCACTCCGATGCAGGCGGCCCAGTGTTTCGTTGGTTCAAATCCTGGGCACGGACATGGCACTGCTCATCAAATCACGCTGAGGCAGCGTCCCACATGCCACAACTAGAAGAACCCACAACGAAGAATATACAACTATGTACTGGGGGGCTTTGGGAAGAAAAAGGACAAAAAAAAAAAATAGCCATAATTTATTGAGCACTCACTATGTGCCAGGTGCTGTGCTAGGATTCTTAAATTGAGTATTCTCATGGCAGCCTTATGAAGTAGGTACTGATATTATCCCCATTTTGCAGATGAAAAAACTGAGACTTAAAGCAAAGAACTTGCACACAACACTAATAAGCAGTAGATGTGAAAATCAAAGGCACAAAGGCAGGCTTCAGAATCTAAATTCTTAAATTCTCTCTGTACTACTTGTATACAGGTGGTATAAATCAGCTCCTTTAACACTCTCATGAACAAATTAGAATCTGCTGAAAGTGGGAAGAGGGTTGGATAGCTATGGGATGGAGTTGACTGAACAAGGCCTATACCTTTCCGTCTTTGTCACATGGAGTGTGGATCTGGAAATAGTCTTTAGTGGTGCAGGGAGGGCGGGCCATACACTCGCTGGAGCCTTCCTCTGCAGTATAAAAACACATTTCAGAAATGAGTCATTTCCACTGTGGCTCTAAGAAAAGGCAAAAGTCAATACAAAGAAAAGCAGACAACTGAAAATAACCTTACCAGAGAAATGCAGGTAGAACTAGCTAGGCCTAAAGAAAAGAAAGGCCTGCATTTTTATTCTCCCTAGAGCAATGAACGTTTCCATGATGCTTTATTCCATTATCACTGAACATTGTAAATTTGGAACAAAGTTTTTAAGTACATCTCTATACCAAGGAATCATCTAAAATTACAATATGAATTTTTTTTAGATTAGTATAAACATATCCAAAGCAGTTACCTGTCAGGTGTGGAATAGAACAAATTACAAAGGGAAAAGTCATGCAGAAAGGCATAACAAGAAGTCATATTTTATCCATCCAATACTGATTCACTTCAGCACTTTAGTTTCTGGCCCACTGTTCCCATCACATTGTATGTGTGACTTCTCGCTTATGACCTCACATTCGACAAACATACACTTCGAAAGAAAAGAACAAAGAGTATAAACTGGTGAAGACTAGTCCTACCTGAAAATTGGGAGTCTTCTGCACACTTTATGCATTCTTTGGCTCCTTTCTGCGAATAGGTGTTTCTGGGACAAACCTGGCAGTTGAATGAACCTGGTTTGTTGCTGAAGGTGCCTGGTTTGCATGGAAAGCACTCTGATGTGTATGCCACCCCTGTGTGGTAATGAAAAACACAGCATGGGAGGGAGGACCCAACAGCAACAAGCAAAGCAGCACCTTCTTGCTTCTACCCAGAAGTGAGAGAGAAATATAATAGTAAGCTCAGCCTTTATCTTTTATCTCACGAATTCAACAGCAAGAAAGTATTTACTGAGTGCAAGGAACTGGGATAGATACTGAATAAAACACAGTAAGTAGAACAAACAATTAAACAAGAGGTTGAAATTTGATAGAGGTATAGTAAATATATAAACCGATTTGTCAAAAGACAACTTCACTAACTCAGAAGTGGGACAAACTCTAACGACTCCTCCAATTCTATAAGCCTCCCATGCTGTGATCTTTGTGGCTACCTGTTCCCTTTTTCTCTACTGCTCATTAAGTCATAGACAAGACCTATTAGACCCTAGAAATGGCCTGACTTCTCTCCTGATTTGTAATTCCAGCCTTTGCCAGCAGATGTCCCTATGACCAATGAGTTAGTGTCACAGGAATGAGCATGCAGAACATACTAAAATATAAGCCAAACTTCAATAAAGGAGAATCACTGTTGTAATTTAAAGCAGCCCTAATTGGGGCCTGCCCCAGGTCTGTGCGTTCTGCTCTGGCAGCCCGGTTCATGGATTTGGATCCCAGGCATGGACCTACTCCAACTATCAACTATGCTGTGGAGGTACAGCTGTTAGCTCAGGGCTAATTCTCCTCAAGCAAAAAAAAGAGGAAGATTGGCCGTGGATGTTAGCTCAGGGCAAATCTTCCTCACATACAAAAAAAAAAAGCAGCCCTAATTGAGAATGAACCATGACAGGGTTTATTGGCCATTCTTCTGAGCCAGAAAATGCCCAGATGGCTCAGAAAAGCAAAAGGTTTAGGACATAGGAGAAGATGTTTATTTTACTGTTACTTTTATGGATATAATAGTGACCTGGGTGAGCTTGAGGCCTGGCACAATAGAGATGTCTTGAATGAAATCTTATTAACAAAGATTTTTTTTTTCTTTAAGGATACATAAAATTTTCATCATGTTTACTTTTTCACTCAGATTAAATAATTCAGTTTAAGGGTACAAAAAAAACTCCAGTCAACTTGCCAGGAACAAAACCAGGGTCTCTAGGCCTGTATGATGCCTAGCATATTAATTCCTGTCCCATGTCCCCTTGAGCCAGCCACAGCAACAATGGAAATAATATTTTAACTAACTAAAAAATGTGATAGGAGACTATTAAAGCAGACTACTGTGAAATACCTTCAATTGTGATATTTTTTACCAACACTGGCTTGACGGCCTTAGAACCCATAAGGATGCCGGTAGTTCTCCAGTATAGTATGTTTGTGCCGGCTTTCAACATTACCTGTAAAGAGAAACACAAGACACTTAGGTCAGATAAACCATGCTACTTCCAACCATACCTAAAAGCTAATCCCTTACACACTTTTCAATGCATTATAATGAAACTCTAGGGGCTTGGCCCAGTGGCACAGCGTTTAAGTGCGCATGTTCTGCTTCGGTGACCTGGGGTTCGCTGGTTCGGATCCCGGGTGCGGACATGGAGCCATTTGGCGGGCCATGCTGTGGCAGGTATCCCACACATAAAGTAGAGGAAGATGGGCACGGATGTTAGCTCAGGGCCAGTCTTCCTCAGCAAAAAGAGGAAGATTGGCAGCAGATGTTAGCTCAGAGCTAAACTTCCTCAAAAAAAAAAACATAAATAATGAAACTCTAGGGAAAATAAAAATACATTAATTTGCAACCCATAAATTTAAGTCTACTGTTAATTCAGACCTAAGCTCTACTGAAGTTCACATTTTCTAAAAAATTGATTGCCAACTCAAAAAAAATAGAGTAATAACGAAGGAAAAGAAAATTCTTCAAGTCTGAAA
This sequence comes from Equus quagga, assembly GCF_021613505.1. NCBI lineage: Eukaryota > Metazoa > Chordata > Mammalia > Perissodactyla > Equidae > Equus > Equus quagga. The sequence continues at coordinate 56,207,314 of NC_060274.1, forward strand.
AAGGTAAAATGATTTTCAAAACATTTACACGAAGGGTTGGTTTATATTTAAAAGACACTTATTTTAGAAAGTGAAGGGCATTCAGACCAATTATATATTTATTAGCTGCCACTATTCCTAAGTAGATCTTTGGGCTCTGAAAACAAAAAGGCAACAGACGAGTTTGCTTTCCTTTAAAACTATTTCGTAAACAACACTGCAACAGCAACAGGAGAAAAATAGGACTGTTCTTATAGGACAGCCTGATTTAACTGTACAACTCCAGAACTTAAACACTGGATACTACATCTAATATTTGCTTCCTTTGCCACCAGAACATTTTTCTATTCATAAATCAAACACTTTTCTGATACATTTCATTAGTCAAGCGAACTAATTTTAAGAGTTCCTTGCTTTCTCATTTGCACCCTTATTCTTCTATGTGGTCTCTGGCTGGCCAAATTCAAGCTGTATAAAATTAAAATACAGCCAGCTACTTTACCCTGCCAGAGCCTCAGAGAAGTACTGCGTTAAGTACTTTCCCCTTGTACTAAGTCTTCATAAGTGAAGAGAGTATATCTGTTGCCAACGGTTGCTTGTACCTTCAAAGCCCAGCTGAACGAATGCTTAATTAAATGCATCTTAAGTGCTACTAATATCACTTCCAGACATATAAATCAAAAACTTACTCTGAAAGGGTACATTATATTAATTACTCAAGGATGAGGCACCTGCTACAACAAAGGCAAGGACGGTCACTTATTGAAATAGAGCTCAATCTACATTGCAGGCACCACCCTAGGCCCTTCCCATACATCATCTCATTGAACCTGCAAGACTGCTCCCGTTTCTCACACGAAAAATCAGACTCAAAGAGATTAAGCCAATTGCCTAAAAAAAACACAACTACTAATAAGCCAGAGTTAGATTTTAAATCCATGTCTTACTCCAAAGAGATAGTACCTCAAATAATAACAGATTCACAGATTGTGATACCTGATATTTGCCTTCAAGCGTTAGCATTGTCCTGTGGAGTAGTACGTAGTTACCTGACTCAATGAGACTAGGCAGGGGAGAACATTGAGCAATGGGGGGCAAATAAATAGGAAGCAGGTTTAGGCTCCAAAAATGGATGAATTTTGTGATATGCAGAGCTGCCCAACAATGGAGTCAGCACAGTCCCCAACAAGACAAGCTTGAAAATCACTTGTTGGAAAAACTGCAGAGAAAGTTGAATGAAAGGAACTCAAGGATCCTTCCAATGCCAAGAGTCACTGTTTCTCTCCATGTGATAGGCACATCTGTCAACTTACATATCCAGAGGTTTTGTGTATTAGTGTAAAAAGACTTCTCTCTTCTTAACGACCCTTTGAAAAGGTAAAAGTTGAAGTACAATGGGAAAGAGAAGGGAAAGGAACCTAAGGAGAAAGAGAAAGGTAAGAAAAAGTACCTAGAAAGAACCTGTGTCCATGAAACTTAGGGTCAATTTCTTCCCTAACTAGAAATTGTATAAATTAATACGCAATTTTGATTTTTTTAAACTTTAAAAAAAAAGGGTTGAGAAAGGAAGGAGATGAATGGATTGGTTAGAAAGAAGAATAGAGAGAGACTTACAGAGTGAGAGCCCCATTCTCCATTGTCAGTGAGTTTTACCCACTTGTCAGCGGCAGTGTCCATCTCCTGGCACTGATCATTTTGAATCTGTGGATTAAACACAAGGGCCCCAGTAAAGCTTCTTGAATAATGGCTTTAATTAAATTCATTACTCAGCACTGGACAAGCTGCAAGAGCTTCTTTTAGTACATACTAAACAATGGCCATGAGTAATTCTCAACAAGTCAACACACCATGACCTCTGGAGCCTAAGTGACAACTGCATTTGAGTGAACGGTTCTAAGCAAACCATCCTCATTATTGTAACAAAAAGGCTAGCCCATTAAGAATTAAGGAGGGGGAGGCGGAGAGGGAGAGGGGGAGAGAGCAGTTAACACTGAAAATTCACTAAAGGAGAAAAAGTCATCACAAAAATCTGCCCAACTTACCAAAATGTTTTAAAAGCTTGCATTCACCATGCAGGCCCAATAGTATAAAAATAAAGTTTAATTTTACAAGATTTAGGGCAGTAAAATTTTAAATGAAAACTGCTTTGTCTTCAGTTAACCCCAGGACTTAATCCAAATGTGTAGGTAAGGGGCCACAGCCTACGTCAAAGTCTCAAATTTTCACTGGGGGTTAAATGCTAAGCACATGCCATGCCACCTCAAATGACTACAGCTACTGTCTTTAGCACCAAACACTCTGTGCTGTCCAGACAATTCTTCCAAAATACCTAAGGAAAACTGCTTTTCCAGGCCTACGAAAAATACAGACATCAAAAAGTCAGATCATCTTTACAGTGTTTCACAATAGTTAGCAACAGGGTGGGGTTAAAATAAGATGTCTATTTCTTTCTCCTCTAAATCATCTTGCCACTTCAGTAAGCCTCCTGTTCAGTTTACAAACAACATAAAAATGTTTTCCATGAGAGAGATTTCCTAAAGACTTAATATAAGCTACTGAGGAGATCTGCTTTAATTAAATTTAAGTGTCATATTTACATTATAAGCATAATGACCATTTTAATGCAAGCGTTACGACATCTTTAAACAGATTTGGACCCTGAATATACCTTTGGTGGTCCATGTTTGGATAGGCTGAAACCTTTTTTTCAGCTGAAATGAGACATCATGTGTTATTGTGACATTCTTCTGACATTCTGGAGACCTGAGTTCTGCTATTCATTCTAAAAGTAATTAGTAAAGGTGTAACCTTAGTCCAACTGCTTATTCTCTCTAGGTTTCAGTTTCACCATTTACAAAAAAGGAGAGGGGGAGAGCTGAATGAAATTCCCACATACTTCTAAAATTAAATACTTTATTGCTTTAAATTATGTAATGTCCATAGGTATAACTGTATCTTTCAGTCTTCAGACATTTCATTTCCATTAACCATTAGCATGATGACCGTGAAGAGTTGACCCTCTGAGTCAATAATCAATAAAAGAAGGAACATGAACTCGCCATCCCTTTTCAGTCTATAAAAGCCAGAAGAACAAAGGCATCATGGAAAGGAAGTAATGAAGCTTCATGACTCAAGAGTATCATTACTGATAACTCTCAAAAGACTTACTGGACAATACAAAACTAAATGCTTATTCTTACTTTAGTCTTAGTAGTATTGCAAAACTGTCTCATGAAATAGGAAATTATTCACTCTGAGAAGTATTTTGCAAACAAAACGGAGGTTAAAAAGCAAGTCAGTTTGAATGTTGCTTAACATCTTAAACTCAAAGGATATTAGAGTCCGGAGGCTCCTTAAAAGTTCTTGTCACAATCCACTTTACAAAAGAGAATGCCAAGGGCTGGAAAGTTAACTTAATTGCCCAATAACACAACTAGCAACTGCAGAGTTGGGACCTGAGCCAGAATCTCTTGACTTCAAATCTAAGGCTCATACTTTCATGGAAAATACCTCTTTCTAGCAAACTCTTGATTTAGAAATTTCCATTATCAAGTGCAATATAAATTTAGAATTATTAGTACATTTGTTCCTGGAAACTGGAGCACAGAAACATTTTACAAGGTATTTTCCCAATTACTTGCACAACACACACTTCTTTTGGTATAAGAAGTCAATCTGAAAACATTTTCTCAAGCATTTGAGTCACCACCACCACAAATATTTGCTAGATTAAATCAGTTTACATAAAATAATTAAATAATTTTAGTGGTAACAGCCTATTCTGTTAGAGTATTATTTTATCCTATATTCTGTAATGCTATTTAATCTCTTAACAGAGACATCAACTAACCCACCCACCGATTCCTTTAGACTGTATAAAACTGATAGAATCAGAAACATGTGGCCACTTCTACTTCTGAAATATTGCCATGATTACACTTAAAAAATTTAAATATTTGAAATTGCAAAGAGAAAAAAAAACCTTTTAAACAAAAACTAAAACTGGTGGAAACATATTTTCAACAAAATAACATCTGTAGCTATTAGAAAAACCAACTGGGGGGCCAGCCTGATGGTGCAGTTAAGTTCACAGGTTCCACTTTAGTGGCCCGGGGTTCACCGGTTCGGATCCTGGGTGCAGACATGGCATCGCCTGGCAAGCCATGCTGTGGTAGGCATCCCACATATAAAGTAGAGGAAGACGGGCAGGAATGTTAGCTCAGGGGCAGTCTTCCTCAGCAAAAAGAGGAGAATTGGCAACAGATGTTAGCTCATGGCTAATCTTCCTCAAAAACAAAAAAGAAAAAACAATTAAAATGAATCTTGGTGAAAATATTTTCCACACAAAAAGTCTAAACAAAATGGTCATTTAATAATCATAACCAAAGTAAAACAAGCCCAATGTTACTCTACAAGGTGGGAGTTCAGACATAAAGAAACAATATTAACCATTAGATAAAATATTATAGAAAAAAATTTTTCTTTTAGTATCAAAAGCTTCAGTCAATATGAAAAACTGAAGAGGCATAAAATGGAATGGGAACAACTGATTAGAAGAAATTTTACATGAATTCTCCTTAAAAAGTAAATTCTAGGGGGGTCAACCCTGTGACAAAGTGGTTAAAGTTCCGTGCACTCTGCTTCAGTGGTCCAGGTTCACGAGTTCGGATCCCGGGCACGGACCCACTCCCTCACCAGCCATGCTCTGGAAGCGTCTCACATATAAAGTAGAGGAAGACTGGCACAGATGTTAGCTCAGGGCTAATCTTCCTCAAGCGAAAAATTAGGAATATTGGCAATGAATATTAGCTCAGGGTGAAATTTCCTCAGTAAAAAAAATAAATAAATTCTAGAATATAAAAAAAACCCTTACAAAGAACTCAAAGAAGATGTTGTTGTCGACATACTGGTACTCAAAGAAGACATAACCCGACTTCTTAAGGTGCACAGCATAAATCAAAGATACCGTGCAGTCATCACGATTTGACTCTATGTAATTTCCACGAGGGATCCAAGAAGAGCTGTGGAAACAAAACCAAGAGGCATTTTATGTGAGCATTCAGAAACCTCCTCTGTTCACGAGTTATGTAACTCAGATTCAAAAGTAGTTCCATCAGTAAAGCACAGCAGAAAAGACCAGAAGCTTTTCCAGAACTCAAAGGCCAACACATTTACTGGGAAAAGTTCATTTCTTATGGCACATGAGCTCCAAAATTGTGGTAAGGTTATGTATCAATTTGCTATGAAACTGTTATTTTTCACCAAAAAATTTGATCACTGTATAGATGACCACTAATTCTAATAGTCTTATGTGGAATTATTCTTTCAAACAACATAAGAAGTTTTATTTATAAACATGTACACATAGCAGGGTGGTGAGGAGGTTCTTGCTATGAGAGAAGAAACAGTCCTTTAAAAAGCCAATCTAAAATGAACCTAAATAAAATGCAGATCACAGTTTCATAGTATATAGTAGGAATAAAAGTCTAATTGGAACTTTTATCTACAAAACAGGACGAAAAATTTAAAAAATACACTGTTAAACAAAATTTGGGTTGTAAATCTAACCATAAGTTAATTCTTAGAATTAATCAATAATGAATCACATATTGACTTTCTGGGCAAAAAAAAATTCTAACCAAACAGTAGGGCAGCATAAGGTAACATCATTCTCTTCAGATTTAACTTTTTATCTGGATGATAAGAGTGAGATTTTGGCAAATTCTTTCCTTTTTTCTAATAGAAAAAAACCTTAATGAAAGACTGAGACTTCCACATCCCACATGACTAACTGGCGTTGGATTGCCCTTTCTCTTTAATAATCTACTAAACTAAACAAAATATATGAGCCATGTTCAAACATTGACAACAGGCAGTGCAGGACTGAGATTCTTGAGAGCAGAAAGACACATGAGATAAAGCCCAAATTGACCTTGACTTCATTCTTCAGGACACTCTCCAGACTATGGCACCAGGACATAGCATCCAAGCAGAGCACAGTGGTCTCACTAAGCTGAGCATCCGAGACGAGTGTTTGGGTCAGCTGAAACAGCTAGAATTCACAGGCCTGAGAATCAGAGAAAACAGAGGCTCCAGAAGTCCATATGGAGTTTCTCCATAGGTCCTGAGGTTAGGGCTGGAGTGTACCTACCAGAGAACAGTCACTAAAAGCTGAGACATAATCATAGAGGTCACTTTAATGGGAGTCATTAGAGCTCCAGGCCAGCCAGAGAGGAGAAAACTTGATAACCATATTGGACACTCATCTGAAACTCTAGAATTTGTACACCTTAGGAATAAGGGCCATGCCAAGAGCAAGTGTCAACAAATGTTTTCATAAAGGGCCAGACAGTAAATACTTCTGGTTTTGTGAACCATCTGGTCTCTCCTGCAATACTTAAGTCCCCCATTGTAGCTCAAAAGCAGCCATAGACAATGCAGAAATAAATACGCACAGCTGTGTTCCAATATAACTTCATTTACAAAAACAGAGGGAGAGCCCACAGGCTGTAGTTTGCCAATGCCTGCACTAGAGTAAAGGCTATGACCTAGAATTAACCAGTACAGAGCCACCTTAAAAAATAATAAAACCAGGCCTGAGAAGATCAAGGCGCTCTCCTAGTAAATAAATTGCCTGCCAGAACAAAATTCAACACACTTCAAATGAAGAAAAAAATAACCCACATTCCCTACATCTTAACATTCACAAGGTCCAAGATACAATAAAAATTTACTAGACATACAGAGAAGTGGGAAAATCTGACCCTTAATTGAGAAAAAAGAATTGGGCAAAAGAAACAGACACGTATTTAAGACAGTTCTTACAAATATAATCAATAACATTAAATAAAAGATGAACACAATGAGTCAAGGGATGGGGAATCTCAAGTATTTGATGGGAAATAAGAATCATAAAATAAACTAAATGGAAATTATATAACTGAAAATTACAATATGTGAAATTTAAAATTCACCAGATGGGCTTAAGATCAAGTTTGAGACTGCGAAAGAAATGGCCAGTGAACTTAATGATAGAGGAATCGAAATTATGTGATCTGAAGTTTGGAAGAAAAAAAGTGAAAAGAAAACTGGAGCTTCAGTGACTTTTGGACAATATCAAGTGGTCTAAAATACATGTAAATGGAGTCAAAGAAGGAAAAGAGGGAGAGAAAGGGGCAGAAAAACTATTGGTGAAACAGTGGCTAAAATAATTCCCAATCAACCTCCAAATCTCAGTAACTCAGTGAACCTGAAACGCATTAAACACAAAGAAAATCAATGCTGAGTACCTTGTAATAAAACTCTTGAATAGCAAAGATATAAAGAACATCTTATAAGTAGTCAGAGAAATGAAGACATTATATAGAGAGGAATTAATCATACAAAATACAGCTAATTTTTCATCACAAACAAGGGAGAGTTCAGAAGGTAATGGAACAACATCTTTAAAGCATAAAAAGAGAAAAGAAAAAGTCCAGAGTCCTATGTTGAACAAAATATTCTTCAAAACTGAGTTTAAAATAAAGATATTTTTAGGTAAACAAAAGCTGGAGAGAATTTGTGAGCAGCAGACCTGCATTACAAGAAATGATAACAGAAATTTTAGAGCCTGAAAAAAATACTAGCTGAACATTCAAATCTATATAAAGGAAGAAAGAGTACCAATAATGGTAAATATGTAGATAAACATATAAAGCTATATTTTTTCATCTCTTAAATTCATTAAAAAATGATTATTTAAAACACATTTCCTTGTATTGTAGGGTTTATAATATGTTTCTAAATATAACATACAACAATAGCACAAAGAAGCGGGTGTAAATGTAACTATACTGATGTAAAGTTTTACGTAAGAAAAAGTACAGTATCTCTAATTACACTATAATAATGCATATTGTAATTTTTAGCCTTTGTAATCAAGAATTAGCAAAGTTATCTGAAGATATAAAAAATACTAATCATAACAGAAAAAAATTGATAAATTGTAGTTTTTCAAATTTTAAACTTAAAAATATCTTTCAGAAAATGAAAAGGCAAATGCCTCAGACTAGGAGGAAATATTACACACACGTATATGTATATGTGCATATGCATATATTATATGTTAAATATTATATGACTATATACATGACAAGAACTTATGTCCAGAATAACCAAAGAACTAACAGCTCAGTAATAAAATAACCCCAAAAAAGTAGAAAATGGGTAAAATATTTTGACACCTCACACAAAAAATAAACACATGGACAACAAACATATGAAAAGTGCTCAACATCATTATACGAAGGGAAATGCAAATTAAAACCACAAGGAGATATCATTTCACAGACACACGAGAATGGCTAAAATAAAACAAGACAATAATACAAATGTCAGTAAAATGCAGAGTAACTAGAACTCAAGCGCACTGCTGGAGTCTATACTGACGCAACCATTTTAGAAAACACTTTGGCAATGTCTTCTGAAGTTCAACATACATCTTCTATATGACCCAACCAACTATAAAGAAGTAAAAAAATTGCAAGATTGACTAGGTAGAAAAAAGGAAAGAAAAGAGGGAAGGAGGGAGGTAATCATAGCAATATCAGACTGAAATTTACATTAAGAAAATTATACTAGAAGACAGTAGATTGAAAAACTTCTGCTTATCATTCAATTTCTTTAATGAATAAACTATTCCAAGTAGAAAAAGAAGACGTCAATATCTCCTGCCTACCAAGACAAAGATCTGAGGTCCCATAACATCCTACTAACACCTTCCATAAGGAACTCTTTTATTTAAACTACATATATACACACACATATATACATTTGTATATATATATATATATAGTACACGTGTGTATATATACACATGTGTGCACATATCTATTCACACGTGTATACACATTTACATATATATTTTGAGAAATAATCCTGTTAATGACGTCTAATGTCATAACCCTATAAAATGAAATGGCCATTATCAGGAAGCAAAAATGTCACTTGGCACAGAGAGAGAGCTAGAAAGCAGGAGGGATTGAGGAAAGGTAGGAAGGACAAAAGGGAGAGAGGGAGAGAACACATCTTTTAGCACAGCTAAATAATTCCCCAGCATCCTTAGCTCATTGCAAAAATTTTGAGTTTCTGAGAAGCCCTTCTTCTCAGAAGATAGCCGATGTCCTAAAGTTTAATTCTCCTAATCACGGCCACATGAAAGGAAATTTTACATAGTCAATGTGCAAGAGAACAGGAAGGGTTACAGCCCAAAGGTAAACACTCTGTGTTTTTTCAAAACAATTTAACATTCCTCCAGCATTGTCATAGGCAAAGCCAATAATCTCCTATGTAAAACGTAGAAATTAAGCAAAGAAGTGAGTATTTAACCCACTCTCTCTTACAGGAGATAATCAAGGGTCTAAATTAAGGTTATGCATTCTTCTTTTCAGAGGAAAAGAAAAAAAAAATCTGAAATCATCCATTAAAAATTAGAGAAGGGTTTGTAGAAACATCACTGGCTTGAATGTAGTTATATTATTAGAAAATTAATTTATTTTTCTAATAGCTTTATTGAATTTCTGATACAATATATATTACGTCTAGAGAGCAATTATTTTAACCTCATGAAAATTCAGCTACATTATTCATAATGACTGTCCAAAAAAATGACTCTTTGCAACTAGTTTATCTATAATCCCAGTCAGGACCAAGATTACCCCCAACTTCTTTCTGAAAAAGAGCAACCACACACTTCCCAAGTATTCAGTCAAGATACAAAGGCTCCTTTGGATTCTTACTTGTTACAGCCATCTGGCCTGGTGTCAGAAGGGCCGACCACAGTGTCCATGAATGTTGCAACATTGGAAAATCCAGCTGGCAATTCATCCCATTCATCAAATTTGATGCCACTGCCCAAGGAGTAGGTGCCTTCACCACACTTACTGCATACCTGGTTCTTCATTTCTAAATACTCTCCAGAAGCACAGGAGAAAGCTGGAAGGCAGAAGATTGTATAATCCATTAGTCACTGCACTCCCCCATCAACTTCCTCCCCTTCACATTGTCATCAGAATTATTTTTCTAAAGCTCTGATCATGTCACGCCCTAATTAAAGCTTTCCAAAGTCTCTTATCACTACATGCACTTCACAATCTGGGCCCAATCTGTTTTACCAGGCTCATCCCTTGTCCCATCCTCTTCCAACCATAACGAAATTTATATCATTCCCAAAATATTTCATCCTCTTTCTTGCTGCTACGCTCTTCGTTCTCTGGAGACACTGACAACCCACCAGCTCTACCTGGAAAACTCCTGTTCCAACTCAGAAAGGACTCTCTTCATAACAGACCTCCCATGCAGGCAGTTGTGCCTCCCTCTGTGTTCCTACAATACTTTTCTTGCAATACTTCCAATAAAGCACGCATGCGCGCGCGCGCGCGCGCGCGCACACACACACACACACACATACATACACACACACACACACACACACACACCATTTATCAGCTCATGGGAGACTCTGAGCTTCCAGAAAACAAGGATTACTTTTTGGATTACTAATTGTATCTGACAAACACTAAGTCCGACTAAAAGGCTGATCCAGTGAGTGAGAATGAAACATAAAGAGGATAATGGATGGGAGGGCAGTGTTTCACACGCAATAGCTAAACAAGTATCCTAACTATGAAGCCATAAGCCCACTTTTCCAATATTCACAACTCCAGCCTAGACATCTCCACAACCTATATCTTATTACTGATGTCACATTCTCTGATAATTCTGAGAAGTGTATGCAGAGACAGCAGGCACGGACAACGTGAAGATCAGTTGACGCAGTTACAGAAAAGAAGGCAGCTCTGAGGCTAAGCTATTATTCATTCAACAAATGCAAATCTATGTCCCCCAAGTGTGTGGTTCTGTGCTCAGAGTGGTATTAGTGACTCAAATATAGCAAAGGGCTTTCTAATCCTTTAATCAGGATATTAAAGAAACAAGAAGAAAATAAAACCTCCAAATTATCCTATGAAGAGAAACAAATCTCTCGGCAGAGAGCAAAGCAGCAAAACCTCACATCTCTTTTGGAAACTTAGCAAGAAATAAAAACAAGCCAATTTTGAAAAACTAATTAAAGAATTAGAGCTAAACCCCACACTCATCTACTTACTTATTCACTGAATAAATATAATAGTTTCTTCAGCAAAGCTTAAGATGCTGTACAATGAACTTCTAACTCTTGCATCAAGATCCTAAAATTAGTAAAACATCAGAAAATAAGACAAGTTTAAGCAAAGAATATTGCACACTGGCTACAAGGTTAAACTATCCTGGGACCAGGGTGTACCACTTCCTAATTCTGTGACCTTGAGGGAGTTACTTCATATCTCTAGGCCTTAGTTTCTATCTCTGAAAAATGAGATAATAACCATAGTATATTTACTTTCTGATAAAATAAAGTTCTCTTGGAAGACAGTTTAGTGTCCAAAATTGAACTTTTAACTTAATTAATAAGTAATATTTTATGATAACTTGTTTCAAGGAACTCTAGAAGCTAAAAAGGAGAAGATTGTGTTTGTAAAGTGTGTCTTCTAAACACACTGACACTATTTTAGAGAGTGTTCACCACAATGTAAAAGTCATTAAGAATATCTCCAACTCTTTCAGAGATGTTTCCTTGTCTAAGGCCAGAAAGAAAAAACTGAGAGACAAAGTTGAAAGTTAATGTAGTCAATATTTACTACAGTCAATTCTTGCTATTCACAGTAGTCAAATAAGTTGTTGTGAACACGAAATTAGCAAATACTGAACAACTGCTCCTATAAACAAGGTCGGATTCCTGCAAGCCTCTGGTCACAATATCTTCACCAACCAATCAATACATAACCTTGTTTTATGTATGTTTCAGTTTAAAAACATCTTATTTAATATACATTGTTGAATCATTAACATTGAATTTATGTCCAAGAGCACTATAACTCATGCTTGAACTAAGCTTAACATATGTATTTTCTTTGAAAAGTCCATCATAGCCTTCTTGACATTAGGCTCACTAGCCAACACCTTAGCACTACATTTGGGGCCCATTTGAAACAATAAAATCACTAATAAAAAGCACAAAAATGCGGGGGAAAAACTTGGCATTGAATAGACTGTGAAAAGGATACTTTGCTGACAAGATGAGAAATGAAATAAGAAGGCAGAATGTCACCTTGTTCGAGCTTAGCCAGGACCATGTGGTCAGTGACTCAAATTTTTCTTGCTCCGTACATGGCTGCAAATGCCTGTGAGGCTATTTGGGGTTTACAAATAAATTTTAGCAAGTAGGAGAATTTGCAAATATGAAACCCATGAATAATGAAGATTGACTGTATTATAACAGAACTGGGGGGCAGGGGGAGATATGATGCCCACTTACCAGAGAAGAAAACTGAGGCACAGTACATTTAAGTTAAGCTGACTAAAAAGGTACCCAGTTAAGAAGAAGCAAGGCTGATATGCAAATTTAGGTCTGTCTGATTCCAAAGCTGCTGCCTCAGGAAATTCAATTCAAGCAATTATTATTATAAACAATGCAAAAAAGGCTAGCAATTCCAACTAAATGCTTTAATAAATTCACATCATTTTTTCACTTCCTATCTTGAACTGTTAAACAACATTTATGTGCATTATAAAGCAATAACCATTCCCCACCCTCAGGTTTCTCTTGAAAAACATACAGAAAACACATTCACAAAATATTTTAGCAAGTTACTAACTTTCATAAGTCTTAATGTCCTCACCTGTAAATGGAAAATGGTAATAATATCTATCTCAAAGAATTGTTGTGGGAATAAATAAAATATTTCATGTAGAGCTCTTAACAGTGTGCCCGACATAAACCACACAATAAATGTTGGCTAGAATTATTAATAATACAATTCAGGGGTCTGGGACAATAAGAATTCTGCCACTGGATTGATGATTTCACATTGCTTCAGAATAATTACATAGTCAAATGGGTACAGGGCCTTTAATAATACAATGGAGATAAAGAGGCTGAAGTTATTTATATTTTAATCACTTACTACTCCTCAATCTTTTTTCCCATCTTGGAAGCCAGCTCTAGAGCCACATGTCAAAGGAAGAGAAGAGCTACCCGTTCTTGCTAAACACAACTTACTCCATGAGATTATGTCAATACAGTTAGCACCAACGACCTCTTCTGGCAGTCACCAATGATGACCAGACTTTCTTTTTGTGATATCTTCTATCTTAGCCACATCCACTTTCTACTTCATCACTGCTTTCTTGGCATTTGGTTTTTAGTTAGATTATAAGGGCTTTTATAATCTTAGGGACTACACTCTTCATTCACATTTATTTAGTGTACAACTTCGGATCCTTTCAACAAAAGCAGGATGATAGACAGTTATTGTAAACAGCTGTTGTAATTGCTATAAATGTGAGTTGACTATTTCATTTGAATAATTAATCATTTCTAAAATAAATACTGTTTTTCTTCAACAACTTCAAAATCTTAGAGTAACTGAATGAAAGCTAAGCAACCTCTGAAGTTCTTGAATATGAGAACAGAAAGATCTTTATTTGCCCAAGATCACACACTACTTAACAGTGGGCGCACTCTGGGATTTCACAATATTTTACCTAAGCATCTGGTTTCGGAAGACTGACCTTTAGAAACCTAGCCTCTTGAAGCTAAACTATAACCAAAAGGTCATGTGCTAAACTCGACATTCTTTTCTCAGCTTTATGCCTCTCTTTTTCTGACATCTACTTTTGCTACTGTGAATCTGCGAGGTTGAAATATGCAGGTGTGAAGAATCAGATATGGCAAAAAGCATTTATATTAGTCTGTCACCAACTAGCAAATGGCTGGGGCACTTTACTTAACCATCTGTGCCTCCATTCATTCACATTCCAATGAGAATACGCTTTCCCATCCTCCCTCAGAGGACTGCTTGTGGTTCTATGAGAGAGTATGGAAACCACTCTGAAAGAAAGAAGAGACAGGAAAATTCAAAGCATTACTACGATCATGAAATCACCCAGTACAATGTAGCAAATAATGGCTACTGAATTGAATCATTCATATGCTGATTATCATCTATGATTTATGCCTAACATTAAAGAACATCTATTTTGAATCTTTTCACCATAAGGCCCTCTTTGTTTTGCTTTTTATTCCTCCAGAGACCTCATGATTTGAAGGATTACAGCTATCAATTACATTTATTCATAATTCATCCATTTTTCTATTTAACTCAGTTATTTATAATTTGTCTTCTAAACAGTAAACAGCAATAATAAGTGGTAATAAAAGGATTTTCAATTTACTTGTTTAATGAGATGATGAATTAGTGAGCCTATGCAATCTCATTACAGGTAAGCATCTGGGAATCACAATATATTACATTAATTCACTCCACGATTATTTCTTGAGCACCTGTATTTGGCAGGCAAACACTAGCACCAAGGGTATTTGGGTGAACAAGATGGAAACAGCCATTACTCTCATGGAACTTCTAGTCTAGTCTAGTCTATACTTATCTTCCTCAAAATAGATCAAATTGACATTTTACTAAGGTAAATTCACTATAAAATTCTATCTTATCTGTTAACCTAAGTTAATAGTTAACTAGAAAATAATTACATATATTTATGGGAAAATGACTAATTCAATCAATTTCAGAATTAAGATGAGCCAATAGTCTATTTTCCTTCAATTGTTTAGTTTCATTTAAATAAGATAAAATAAGGTTAAAGCTGTAAACAATGTTATTATTGACTACAAAAGAAGGATAATCTTGCAACTATTATTATCATTCACTGCCATTAAGGGCAGTACAAACAGGGAAAATAATGCATATTTTGTGGACCTCAAAAATAATAAATTTTACCTTCATCAATCATTTATCCAGTCAATTATCATGATCAGATAATTAAAGTCTCAAACACCTGTGAGGTTTATTATTATAATTCTTCTCACAGAAAATAAAAGAAAGCAGGCACTGGCATCTAAGAGAAACTCAACATCATATGGAACCCAGCAAATCTCAGCTCTTCTTCCTCCCTCTGTACTAGTGATGAAAAGAACATTCACACACTATCTTTTCAAGTTCTTACTTGTGAAATACTTAGCAAAGAAAAAAATAATTTTTACCTCTCATTTTACAAAAATGAAAGTAAGACAGGGAGAATCCAAAACAGTACATTCAAACAGGTCATTCCTGCTGGTATTCTTATTCAGATTAAGGCTTGTTTTTTCCTTGGCTAAAGGGAATCTTTGTTCCCTTTAACTGGGAAGATTTTATTTATCATAAAAGGTGTTTTTCTTGTCAAAATACACAAGGCAACAATGCAGGCTGGTTGTGAGTACATCAACTGTCTGCCATGCTCAATGTAAGGCTGGAGGAGCATAATGGAAGGTAACACTGTCCAGATTCTAATAGTGGCAGACACTGTAATGTTCCTGTGAGGAGCAAATATTCACGAGCATTGAAAAGATGTATTAGTGGTCCACTATACTTCACAAGTTATGTGACCTGGGGCATGACCTGATCATAGACTGAACAAATCATGATATGTAATAAAACTATCAGAATGACCAAAAGGACTGTTGAGATTATCTGGTATAAATCCTCCCAGTACCAATCCCAAATTTCCTCATCTGTGTGACTTTGGGCAACTTGGTTCAACTTCTCTACAGTCAATAGACGCAGACTCTCTATCCAATAGATTCCCATGAGTCCTACGACTCTCTACCCAGTAAACAGACTCCCTGTGGTACCATGCAGCCAGAAGATTTTTTATGGTTAAACTGAGAAAAATCCACTATCCCTATTTCAGGTGAAAAAGAATAGCCTGGAAGTCAAAAGAATAAGTTCTAGTTCCAGTGGTGCTGCTTGGCCACGTGAAGTAACACACGAGATGCTATGTAAACTCCGAAGAGGTACAATAAAATTATTAGAACCAAGTTCTTAAAGCTCAATCCTATCGATAACAATCTAACATTTCTTTAAGACTTGGGGATGAAGTTGTAGGCCATAGGGGTATAATTTTTAAGTTCATATTTAAATAAATAAATTCTTAGAGAAGGAATAAAAAATAATTTTCACCTTTCATTTTACAAAATGAAAGTGAGACAGGAGACATACAAAAGAATACACTAATACAAACCAGTTCTGGCTAATGTTCTCTAATTCACTGTTCTCTGAAAAGAATATTTAGTGAAAGTCTTGTCTCTACATCTCTGAAAACCAATTCTCACTTCTAACATCCAGTCCAATGACTGAGCCCTCCCACAGGCTTTCAGGTAGGACCTTCCCATAGGCTGTCAGGTATGACCATCACTGTGCTTCTTAGGACTAATCAACCAGATACACCCTCCCCCAAAAAATCACCAACTCCTGGCAGAAAAGCTGATCCATCTAACACCACAGATAACAACCCCCATTGAATTAGCAGAGCCTAGATAAAAAGTTTCCAATTTTTAGTTTCCCAACTAGTCAGAAAAAGAGAACTAAGGTAGTTTTCATCTTAAAAAGAAAATACAAATGTACTTTATTGTAACTTCTTGACTTCAGTATTCAATGTGGCAGGAGACCAATTCCAGTCCATTGGGCAAAGGATGACACAGGTTTACAGAAAAAATACAATGGTGAAGGTGAGGGGAAGGAAAACAGAGTATTTGATGAGGTCACTAAAGGGGGCAGAACACTGCATCTGTGAAATCAGTTTTCTCAACTTCCAATTATGTCCTAACACTTTGATTCTTGTCATCCTGAACTTTTCCTCCTCCTTAGAAAGTGTCAGTCACCCCCTCCTTCCTGATAGCCTCTCCCCTTGATTCTGCAGTTCTGAGGGCTGAGTTCTCTTATCTTCTTAGAAAACACTTTTTTCAGAGAAGCTCTCTCATAGCTCCCATCAAACACTATAATTGATGTAAAGTCTGATTTTGAGCCGTTCTGTCAACCATCTTTTTCGCTCCTGCCTTTCACCTACCCCTGTGTGTTGCTGAGCTGACTGAACTTCAGCACTCCTCCCACCTGGACCTTGATGCATTGACATTCCAAACTAAGCCTACTGAGCACAAAATGTTTCTGTCCTTTTACATAGAGAATAAACTTTTACAAATCTGATTATACCTCTGTATTACACCTACAGAAATGAAAGTCTGAACTCATTGTCTCATTTGATGACACCAAAGTTATTCAATCAACAAATATCCCAGTGTTTGGAGTTTTCTTAGGAGCCATGAAAGAATTACAGCTCCTCCCCTCTTGGGAAGAATGAAATAGGACTCTATTCTAAATTAAGAACTTCTATAGTTGAAAAAATACTAATATTTTTCTAATATATGTTAAATAATGAAAGCATACTGTATGTATCAAGGACCAGCAGTTTTCCAGGCACAGAAAAAAAACACTAAATAACTAACTTCTCATTGTATATGACGATATAACTAAAAATGTGCCCTAAATTCTGAATGTTATTCTCTTACCTTCCAGAAAAAATATACACAATTAGGAATACAATGTACAAATAGATCATTAATCAATTAATGACTCACAAAGCAATATATCTGAGCCTCTATATACCATCTTTAAAGAAATTCAATTACCTACAAGGGGCATTAATTTGCATCACATTTCTGTCAAGAGGTAAATGTTAGGGGAGCACAGATGCCTCAAGAAGGAGACTAACATTTGCTCAGCATACACTGTAGTGTATTCCAAAGAGGCAGGACACCATAGGTATTAAGAACACAGACCCAGGAGCTAGACTGCCTGGCTTCAAATTCCAGTTCTGCCTTTGATCTATCAGTATGAGGTAATACAAGGACCTACCTCACAAGGTTATTGGGATGACGAGATGAATTTGAGTGAATACACATAAAGCATTTACAGCTGTGCCTGGCATATAGCAAATAAAGATTGGCTATTATAATTTTTCCTTATTTTTATCATCATTAAGTTATATTTTTATATAATTATGATTTCAGGCATTGTAGACTATATTTATCACCTCATTTAAGCCCCTCAAACACCTGTGAATGGTTGTCTCCAGGTCTAAGTCCTTGGTATGACACATGGGAGCCTATGAGATTTGCCAGAATCTCTGTCTCCTTTCACATCCTCCCTGAGAGCCAGCCATGCAGATCTCACAGAGCACCAAAGAAAACCCAGTGCTGCCCCCAATCTGCACTCCTGCCAATGTTTCACATGCCACTTTGCATCGAGTTAAAGAACATCTTCCTACAGGGTTCGCCTCAGGGATCCTCAAAGAATTAACATGGATGGTCCATTAAGAATGGCATTTAATCCCCAACTCAACCCTAAATCAGGACTCAGTTTTTCACAAGAACCTGCCAGGGCTCAGATCATCTGCCAAGGTTATTCAGCTGGTAACTGATGAGTCTCAACTTGAAACTTACACCTGCTTCACTGTGAGCTCTCTTGACACCCCTCTCAACAGAAGTCACCCCTTCCTCCTTGCTAAGATCACCTTAGGTATTTATATCTATTATGTACTTTGCCCCTGTACTATAAATAATTTATTTACCCATCTGCTTCCTTATTAGATATGAAAGGTCCTGAAAAACAGGAATCTTTTTTTCATTTATTTTTGGATCCCTACTGTCAAGAATATAGGCAATACTCAATAAATGTTTGCTCAATGAATGAATTAAAGCTCAATAAATAGCTGTGGACTAAATATTTTGCCCAAGACATTCAAGTTAGTTGCAGATCTAGAGTTTAATCCCAGGTGCATACCACACCAACCATGGGAGGTCTTCAATGGGACACCAATGCAGTCATGCTGCAACTGAACCTGGCAGAGCAAACAAATTTAATGAAACTATGTAAATCATAGTATAAGTAACTCCAATCAAAATTTACTAAATTAGCCAGACATTTGTAATTAAATCTGTGTTTCCAAAAACAGTATCTGCAGAAGTTAGCCTAAGGTGTCCAACTATACAGTGGATAAGAGCCTTATCATCAAATATACTTGGGAGACTCTGGGTAAAATAGGATGCACTTAACACACAGTAAATGTTCTAGAAATTACTACTACATTTCTCAAAGACTTTAATATGAAGATGTGCACTACATCCCTCCATGTAGTGCTCTCACCCTTTTCCAAACTTACAGGTATTTCACCACAGAAAAGCCCGACACACTTTTTTGTTTACAAGAAGTATTTCTCAAGATTAGCATTCCATGGGACAGACTTAGGGTGTGACATGCAATTGTCATGCAGTGCCAACAGCCTCAATTTGCCCTGGTGCAGTTGCTGCTGTACCAATACCAACTCTTAACACAACTGAGACTAGGTATTGAATCCTAGGGAAAAGCCTACACTTGAAAGAGCTATGATGCCAAGAAATGGGTTTTTAAATATTCCACTCAGAAAGCTAAAACCAACTCTCTTTCCATGAAAATCCTTCTTCTTTTACTTCTAAACTGCAATCAAAAGCAGTTGACTTAAACTGCCATGATTTACTCTCATATACAAATATATAACAATATACATCTAGGGGCCGGCTCCGTGGCCGAGTGGTTAAGTTCACGCGCTCCGCTGTGGTGGCCCAGGGTTTGGATCCTGGGCGTAGACATGGCACTGCTCATCAGGCCACGTTGAGGCGGCATCCCATGAGCCACAACTAGAAGGACCTGCAACTAAGATATACAACTATGTACGGGGAGGGGAGGGAGGGGAGATGGGGAGATAAAGCAGAGAAAAAAAAAAGAAGATTGGCAAGAGTTGTTAGCCCAGGTGCCAATCTTTAAGGAAAAAAAAACAATATACATCTAAGAGAAACAAAGGAAAGAAAAACATTTTGTATTCAGGGCTCTTTTTTTCCTGATGAAGATTCGCCCTGAGCTAACATCTGTGCCAGTCTTCCTCTATTTTGTATGTGGGTCACCATGACAGCATGGCCACCAACTAGTGGTGTAGGCCCATGCCCAGGAAATGAACCTGGACCACCGAAGCAGAGTGCGCCAAACTTAACCACTAGGTCATGGGGTGGGCCCCAAAGACAGCACTTTTTGATCGAAGAAAATCAAATATTAGAAGTTTATATAAATACCGAAATACAAGGTTAAACAATGTCCACAAGACTATGACTGATGTTAACACACCAAATGGAATTACAGATATCTTCAATAGTCATCCCCAACTAGAAAATGATATGTTAAGGCTGTTCTTGAAGTCACGGACTGAGTAATATTTGAAGGAGTAAGCAATAGAAGATACTTCCAAAAGGAAGAGATAGCTTGCTGTGTTTGTTTCCTCTTCAGTGTTCTAGACTTGTCTGAAAATATATAAGGATATAAGCAGGGGCTGACCCCGTGGCCGAGTGGTTAAGTTCGCGCGCTCCGCTGCAGGCGGCCCAGTGTTTCGTTGGTTCGAATCCTGGGTGCGGACATGGCACTGCTCATCAGACCACGCTGAGGCGGCGTCCCACATGCCACAACTAGAAGAACCCACAATGAAGAATATACAACTATGTACCGGGGGGCTTTGGGGAGAAAAAGGAAATAATAAAATCTTTAAAAAAAAAAAAAAAAAAGGATATAAGCAAAGGAATTCCCTCCCTACTCTCAGTAACCAGGCTTTTATTTCTAAGGTTTGGTTTGAAACAAAAAGTCCCTTTCTCCAGTGAGTGATAGAGAAAGACAAGGTACCCTACCCAGGAAGCCTTTCCAAAATGACTATTGTTTTTGATGATCTAAAAACATCAAGGGGACCCTGGGGGGCAAGGCAAGATTTTAGAAATACTTGTGCAAAAGGGAAGTGTCAGAGCTGAGATGGGCATTACATCACCTTATTCTGAGAGAAGATAAGGAGCATTGTGGTTCAAGAATAGCACGCTACTTGCAAGCTATGTCTGAGTGATGCCAAGACCTCGGATGGTGAGTGATACCCACATACACAAGACTCTTGGTACCAGCCCTTGAGAGAAGCAGCAAATTCTGGAGCTGGCAGAGAGAAGGAGGTATATGAGGTCATCTCAGTGATTTTCCTAGAGCAGTACTGCCTAAGAGACTGAGGAGCTTAGGGACAGGAGGACAACGGGGACCAGTGTCAGTTAATAACGAGAGGCCTCCCAAACCCATTTCCTGAGCCATGTAAGCTTCAAGCTCACATACACCCCAGAGTTCTAGCACAACAAAAACTGATACCTGACTTCTCAGTAACTTCACTTAGAAGAGCCTTGCAGACATATTTTATATGATTTTTTAAATAAAGATATATGATATAGCTTGCCCATCAATTTTCTGAAAAAATTTCAACTGCTACCTGAACATTCCTACAATCCCTTTCCTAAGAAAAGACCTCTGTAGCTTCTATTTGAGAAAGAGGAAAAGATCTACCCAATTACATTTTGAAGAATCTATAGCAATTTCAACTAAGGCCAGATTCTGGGTTTGACTTCATTTAGAAACATTAGGTTAGAGGGAAATTATGACCCACACAACCATTGCCCTAAATATTCTTCACTTACTTAAAGTTGCCACATTCCACTTTTTTATTTTCTTTTTCTATACGGTCCAACTGTTGGTCCAACTGTTGGCATAACTGCTGAGTCTAGCATCTGTGGGCATCAGCCACCATCCAAGATCTTGGCATCACTCAGGCACAGCTTGCAAGCAGCATGCCATTCCTGAACCACGACACTTTGATCCTTGAAGCACAAGCATTTCTAAAATCTTCCCTTGAAGATGTCTACCAACAGAGCCCTGTAAGCTCCTCCAGACTGCCATCTGCAAGTAGCAGTCTAACTCAGGAGATAAAAGACAGGCTCTGCAATCAGCCATGTCTGTATTTGAATCCCAGATCTGCCACATCCCAGCTATATGACCTGCGATAATCACAGTACTTCACCACTTTAACTCTGAGTTTTCTCATCGACAAAATGGAAACACTGATAGTAGCTATCTGACAGGGTTGTTGCAAGGATACAATGGGAGAATTACATAAAGCTCTAAGCACAATGTTTAGCAAATAATCAGTACATGAGAAATGATAGTTATTATTAGCAACAGAAAATCTAAGCCACTGAAGAAATACTCAGTTATTACCGTAACTGCCTTCTGTAGTACTTTAATGACTAGTAATGTGGTAAGCACCATGTTTAATGTCATGAATTAACTGAGCTCCTAAGTTACTTAGATATATGAAGTTTCTTGTAAGTCTTAAAATAACTTGGCTTTAACATACAAAGAAAAAGTAGCATATTGGAGGCCAAACTAACAGTTTCCAGAGCAGACATAAGTATGTAATGCAGAAATACTTACAAATTCAGATTTCAGAAAAAACACCGAGATAAAAAATGCTCAGCCCTCACATAAGTATTGCGACTTTTAAAGTACTATTTTTAAAATAAGTAATACCATTCTTAAAGTAACAACTAACAGTGATTTGACTAACAGTCAGATTTTTTAGAAAAGTTCCAGCTGGAGTATCTGATTCATAACATTATCTGTGGAAGATTATAATAAATAATGAGCAAAAATTGTCCCAGGCAATATTCAAATAGAAATAAATCCTATTCAGGCATCAATTCTGTAACAGATTTTTGAACCTTTGGCCAATAAATTTAATCAGGGTGTGCTGGTAAATGCTTAACAACCAGCTCCCAGGGGAAGGGAGGCACCTGATTTGTAGTGTTTGCCCATGTCCACAGTGTAAAATACTCCAGTATTTCTGCCATGGCCTTTTTCAAACTAACAATCAGCTCTCAAAAGCCAGTGCTACCCAGCAGCAGCACGTCACCGAGATCAGGAGCAGTACTGGCAATGGTTAGGTAGTCCACCTCAACAGGGCTCTTTACAAGGGAACCAAGGAATTAGCCCACAGTAAAAAGTACATATAAATCATACGCAGATTTTCTAAGAAGGTGACTAAAGCAATTTGACAATGGGCTAATAATATAGGCATTATTCACGCTGTTTCTCTTTTAACCACAATCCTCCCTCACCAAGAGCTGATCCTCTCTGCACAGGTGATGGCATACTCCCCGGCCTTGTATCATCTTCTCCTATACTGACCCCACTATCCTCTTAAGACTCTTGCTAGACTGAAGTCTCCACCAGGCTACAGAGATTCTCAGGTTCTCTCTGTATTCATTCAACGTCATTCACCAAGAAATAATGGTTTTCTTCTTTAATTTTCCCCATAAGATCATTGCTGTCTTCCCATCTCCCTTTTATGAGTAAACTCACCACCTACAGTAATACTCCTCTAGCCAGTAACAGAGACACATTATCTCATGAACGGGAAGGAATTAACTATCATTTAATAATTTGCTTATCTACTCCTTCATTTGAGAACAGAAAAACTAAGCTTTCAGGAATACCATTTGGAAGACGATAGGAAAACCAAATAACCTCTCTTCGAACTCCAATATACCCCTAGACTACTTCACTACAGGAACCCATGACTTATCAAATTTAAGTATTTAAAAAAGTAGAGATTATAAATGAAAATCGATTTAATAACATATTTCTCATTAATTCATAACGTTGCCCTTCAAATCTGCTTAATTGCTAAAAGGCAAGCTGTTGAATCTGATATTCATCAATTCTACAATCACTCTGTAGGTTACACTGAAAAGGCAAATTACATTATTTCTATGGCTAAGAAAAATAAATTGATTGCTAGATGAAAGAGTCCTGTGGATGGATATCGGTTAATGCCACTGAACTGCACACTTAAAAATGGTTAAGATGGTAAATTTTTATTTATTTATTTATTTTGAGGAAGATCAGCCCTGAGCTAACATCTGCTGGCAATCCTCCTCTTTTTGCTGAGGAAGACTGACCCTGAGCTAACATCCGTGCCCATCTTCCTCTACTTTATATGTGAGACGCCTGCCACAGCATGGCTTGATGAGCAGTGCCACGTCCGCACCTGGGATCCAAAACAGCGGACCCTGAGTCGCTGAAGCAGAACATGAGAACTTAACCGCTGCACCACCGGGCCGGTCAAAGATGGTAAATTTTACATTATATGTATTTTATAAATTTTTTAAACTTTTTAAAAATTTAAAGAAAAAACATCTGTTAAAGAGAAATTCTCCCACTCTGCCCTCTAGAGTTTCAAGTAAGACAGTACACCAGATTCTTTTAATAAATAGATTAAAATAACTTCCTTTAATATTGCCTGTGTCTCTCTCATTAGAGATCTCAGGCACAGGGGCATCGAGTATTGAGAAAGGATGCTTTTGTCCTGCTACACATCAATGCCACGTGTTCATTTTTTCAAAGATCTCTTATATTCATTATAATTAACTTCTTGGATGAATATGAAGGGGTTACGGTTTAATCAGGAAAACAAAGGGTCAAAAATTCAAAACATACTGCATTCTTTGCCTCTCACTGGGTCAGGCAGGCCAGAGCAGTCCACTGCAGCATTCGGAATGGCAACTCTCCACCTGGAGCCACTGCTATCACATTCTGTATATTCAAAGTGGTAATCTTTCTGCAAATAATCACAAAAACAAGCCTTTGTTAGAGCCAATTTTAAAAAGATAACTGTGCTTTCTCACCCCCAAACCTGCCTGCAAGCCTGATTCCAAACTGCACTCTCTGGTTGACTCTCATTCTTCCTCCAGTCCATCCACATCAAGGAGTTTTTGATCAAAAATGCATCATGCCAGGCAATCAGTAGGCACTGAGGATATGATTAGAGGCGGATAGTCAATGCTCTCAAGTTGTGACCATTGATCTCACCCACCAAAAAGGTATGAATAGCACACTTCTCTATTTCTTTTGCAGATTTTTAAAACTTTAAATAATTGATAGATACAAGAGCAAAATAACACTAGGAAACTGAATGCTGTCACTGTCCCAGGCTTTTCAAGGAAAGAAATGAGAACCATTCCCAATGACCTAATTCTCACTGTTTAAAATTTAACAGAAGGTATAATAATTAATCATCCAAATACTAGTAGAAGACTACCAGAATTTTTAAGGAGCTCTCGCAGGATCAATACACACCCACCACAGCAGGCTGCCATCAATCACAGACTCTAAAATAGACAGTTGCTGCAATTGCCAAATTAAGACCAACTCACTTGTCTCTGTCTGGCCTTTGGTTGCTTTGAAATTTTCATAATAATGTCCCTTGGTCAGAGCTCATTACACACGTGACATGCTCGAACTGAGAGTAACAAGGACAAAATGCCATTGGAGCATTTTAAGAATGAAAGAAATCCTAAATTTACCTCAACTTATTTTCAGTTTAATATCCCGGAAGTTGCTATTCTGCTTCATCTACTCTCTGTGCTTCCCTTACTGTATAAATGACAGGAGAGAACAGAAATATCATCACATTATCACTGGGAAATAAGACGTGGGAGGGAAGGAGGTAGCTGTGTATGTATGTGAATGCATGTGTGAGTGTGTGTGTGTGTGTGTGTGCGCGCGCGTGCAGTGATGGAGTGAATCTCAGTCAAGATATGGGTTCTGGAATCAGAAAGGTCTGGGTTTGAATTCACATCCCTTTCCTCCAAGTACAATATATGTGATATTGGCCAAGCCACTTTACCTCTCGAAACATCCATTTTTGTTTATTGATAAAACTAGAATAATATTTCCTATCTTGTATGGTTGTTGTGGAAATTCAGGTAATGCACGTAAAATGTTAGGCCAGTTAGGCTACACTGAGTTAGCATTTGGTTAATGGTAGAATTATGATCCTTATTAAGGACAATGGGAGTAGAGAGGACGATATAGAGGAAGGAGCTGGAGGTAACACAGTAAGGCATAAACTAGCTACCTACCTGAGTCTTTGTTTCACCTACTTCAATTTCTGTATATACTTAGGACAAAACGAGAAGGAAGTGTGAGCTAGAAAAGGTGGAATTCTCAGGCTGGAAGCAAAGGTCTTTATGTTGCATTCAGACTATCCTCCAGAAATAAAATTTAATATATCTTTCGGGCAATTATCTCTGAATATTTTTTTCACTCAAATTTTAGACCAAAGTTTGGCAACAGACAATTTGAGATTAAGTTATTTGACAAGAGCCTGTATTTCAAGTATGCTTTACCACCACTTAAGGGCAAACCTACATACCTAAAAAGTCAATAAAAGCAGCCAAATGAGAAGGCTTTCCAGAGGGAGAGATAGAGGACCAAGGAAGGAAAGAAAGGAAGAAGGAAAACATAATAAAAGGTCATTAAATTTGACTACATATAAATGCTTAGCACTGGTACATCAAAAGTCACTGTAAACAAAAGTAAAAGGCAAACAACAAACTGGTCAAGGATACACACACAACAAAGGTTAATTAACTTAAGAATATTGGGTTTCGAAAAATCAATAAGGAAAAGGACAAATAATTACAGTAGTCGTCACTTATCCACAGGGATACGTTCCGAGCCCTCCAGTGGACGCCTGAGTCCATGGATAGTACTGAACCCTACACATACTATGTTTTTTTCTTATACGTACATATCTACGATAAAGCTTAATTTTTAATTAGGCACAGTAAGAGTTTAACAACAATAACTAATAATAAAATAGAACAATTATAATAAAATGCTGTAATAAAAGTTATGTGAATTTGGTCTCTCTTGCAGTATCTTATTTGTAGTGTATTCACCCTTCTTGTGATGATGTGAGATGATACAACGCCTACATGATGAGAGGTGAATGACACAGCTGGATGGTGTGATTTCATCATGCTACTCAGAACTGTGCAATTTAAACCTTACGAATTGTTTATTTCTAGAATTTTCCATCTAATATTTTCAGACTGTGGTTGATCCTGGGTAACTGAAACCACAGAAAGCAAAGTCATGAATAAGGGGGACACTACTGCATTCAAAATACGGTCAAAGAACACAAGCAATTCATTAAAGAATTACACAAAAGGCCAAGGAATATATGAAAAAAGTTAAATCTCACCAAAGAAATACAAATAATAATTTTCATCAAGTTGGCATGACATTTAGAATGCTTTTTAAAAACTCTTTAAGGTAATGGTGCAATAAAATGAGTACTCGTGTGCTTTCAATGAGAGAGTAAAGTGGTACAGGCTTTCTAAAGAGATCTATGTCAATGTGTATCAAGAGCTTTAAAGTGTTCAAAATTTTGATCCCCAAAATTCCACTTCTGGAATCTAATTTAATCTCAGGCAGGGGGAAAAATGTTTAACGCGTTCAGTGACTTATGTGCAAAATTGCTCATTATAATTTTGGTATTGTTGAGGAAGCATAATTAATAGCTGAGCATTGTAGAAACTTACATTTACATTATCTGGTATTTTTCACATATATTTATATCATTAAATCCTCATAACAATTATGTGGATTACGAAGGATAGTTAATATCATTCCCATTGTTCAACTGAAGCTCAGTTTGGGAAAGTGATTCACCGAGATACCCAGCCAGTTGGTAAGCAGCATAGCTAAGAGCAGAAGTTAAGCTTTCTCCTTATTTACCAGCATTTTCCATTTACATCATACCATAATGCTTAAAATAAAAGTTTCTGTTTTAAAATAGAAGGAATGGCAAAAGTTTCAAATATAAAAGCCTGATGGTTACAGAAGTCTAATAGTAATCATCAGGAGATACAATATTTAGACAGCATACAAAAGTACACACATAAGCAGAAGCCATTTGATTTCCCTCTACTTCTGGATTAGTTTTCTCCAGCTGCCACAACAAATCATCACACACTGAGCCACTTAAAAACAACAGAAATTTATCCTCTCACGGTTCTGGAAGCAAAAAGTCCAAAATCAGTATCACCGGGCGAAAGTCCAGGTGTCAGCCAGGCTATGCTCTCTCAAGAGGCTCTAGGGAAGAACCCACTCCCTGCCTCCTCCAGCTTCTAGTGGCTGCAGGCATTCTTTGGCTTGTGGATGCATCACTGTGTCCTCTGCCTCTGGTCATACTGCCTTATCCTCTTCTGTCTTATCTCCCTCTGCCTCATTCTTATAAGGATTCTTGTGATTACATTTAGGGCCCACTTAGATAATACAGAATAATTTCCTCATCTCAAGATCCTTAACTTAGTCACATCATCAAGGCCTTTTTTTCCATAAAAAATAACTTTCATAGGTTCCCCAAATAAGGACATGGATATGTTTTTTTGGTGGAAGGGCATTATTCAGCCTACCACAGTCCACCTTTTGGCCCAAAGATTCACATCCTTCCTACATACAAAATATATTCACCATATCCCAACTTCCCCTAAAGTCTCAGCCCATTACAGATCAACTCCAAGTCTAAAACCTCATCTACACCTCATCAGATCAGAAGTCCCAAATTTAATCATCTAAATCACGTACTGGGGAGAGACCGGTTATGATCCATACTGGGGCAAAATTCCTCTCCATCTGTGGACTTCTGTTATCTACTTCCAAAAAACAACAGTGGTTAGGCACAGGATGACAGTTACAGACATTTGCATTCAAAAAGGGATAAAAGGAAGGGAGAGAGGGAGGGAGGAAGAAGTCAATGGTCCCAGGCAGTTTCAATATCCAGCAGAGCAAACTCCATTAGGTTTCAAGAACTGGGAATAATCCTCTGTAGCTCACAGCTCCAACCTCTGGGCCCCAGTCTCCACCCTCACTCATTCTTCCATTTTTTTGAAAAGTAGAACATGTTTGCAGATGAGTAGTTTTATCAGCCTGTTTCCTGTCTATAAAATTTTGAGACTCCAACAGCCTTTCTCCATTTCATCCTCTCTCTGCCCCTGTCATTCCAAGCTGGTAGCATTTCTGCTGATATAACATTATCAAAAACCTTGGGTGTCTCTTGTATATGTCACAGGATTCACGCCATTAGACAGAAGGTCCTCCACAGAGCTTTCCTGGTTAATCCCATCTTCTATTCCTGGCTTCTGCTAAGATGGTTGAGGAGATCCATTAAGTTACACATCTAATTTCCTCAGCAGTAGCAAAAGGTTTTCCAGCCACACTCTTGGCCTTCTTCCCACAACATACTTTCCTAACAGTGAATCTTCCAATTTTAGCATCTTTTGCAGTCTGGCTAGGCTAAGAATTACCTAAATCATCAAGTCTGGACTCCTTTTTGTTTAACAGTTCTTCCTTCAATTTATCTCTTTCCTCTCACATTTTGCTATAAGCAGCAAGAAGAAACCAGGCCACCCCCTGAAGACTTTGCATGGAAGTCTCCTCAGCAAATATTCAAGATCATCACTTACAAGTTTTGCTTTCCACACAGCAATAGGACAAAATTCTGCTAAGCTTTCTGCCACCAAATAACAAAAATTGCCTTTCCTCTAACTTCCAATAACATGTTCCTCTTTTCCATCTGAGACATCACCAATAGCACCTTTAATATTTCTACCAACATTCTGCTTATAACACTGTACATATTCTCTAAGACAATATCAGCTTTTTCTGCTGTGCTCTTCACTTCTTCCTGAGCCCTAACTGATAGAGCTTTGACCTCCATAATTCTACCAACAATCTGCTCAAGGCAATGTAGGCCTCCTCTATCACGTGTCTTAAAATTCTTCCAGTTACTATTACCCAATTCTAAAACTTCTTCCACATTTTTAAGTATGTGTCACAGCAGCTCCCCATTTCCAGGGAGCCAAGTCTATACTAATTTTCCTATTGTTGCTGTAACAAATTACCACAAATTTAGCAGCTTAAAACAACAGAAATTTAATCTTTCACAGTTCTGGAGGTCAGAAGTCCAAAGTCAGTATCACTGGTCTTATCACAGTATTGGCCAGGCCACGTTCCCTCTGGTGCCTTTAATGGAGAATTCATTCTTTGCCTCTTCCAGCTTCTGGTGGCTACCAGCATTCATTGGCTTATAGCCACATCAGTCCAATCTCTGCTTCTTTGGACAAGTTGCCTTCTTTCTCCTCCCTCATGATTGCATTTAGGGCCCATACAGATAATCTCCCCATCTCCAGATTCTTCTTTACATCTTCAAAGTCTTTTTTTTTTTTTTTTAAAGATTTTATTTTTTTCCTTTTTCTCCCCAAAGCCCCCCAGTACATAGTTGTATATTCTTCATTGTGGGTCCTTCTAGTTGTGGCATGTGGGACGCTGCCTCAGCGTGGTCTGATGAGCAGTGCCATGTCCGCACCCAGGATTCGAACCAACGAAACACTGGGCCACCTGCAGCGGAGTGCATGAACTTAACCACTCGGCCACGGGGCCAGCCCCCAAAGTCTTTTTTATCATATGAGGTAACATTCACAGCTTCCAGGGATTAGGATGTGGGAATTCGGGGGCTGTAGGGAGCATACTATTCAGCCTACCACAATCTCCTATTACAGAACATCCTTGAGCAGCCATGCAGTTGCATAATGGCTTTTTAGCTCCTCTTGTTCCCAGTTACTTGTATTAGGAAGTCTTTCCTATTTTCATATTCCACTGAGAAGATCTCGGCCCCCATATGTGAAATTCAGGTACTCTGTTATCGTCCTTGCAAAATAATGATGCTGAGAAGGCTGGCATGAATTTCCAATGAAGCAATGCCTCTGAATAAATTGGTAAGCTCAAGAAAACTCTCCTCTACCACTGCCTCTGTATCATTCAGGTTGCTAGGTGTAAAATGAGAACAGCAATAAGAACATGAAAAAGGTATACTGTGTTTTCTGGCTGTAATGGTAAATGTCATATGCCAATTAATTTTCCTAAGATTCTTTATCCTATCTGCCTCCTCCAGAATACCCTTGAACTCTAAAGGGCCACAGCTACTAAGTTGCAATATTCTTAGGGTTCCAGCAGGAAGCTATAATGTGTTTATTTATAATTTAAAAATAAGAAATGCAAACCTACTTCATGCAGAGGACAGCACTTGGGGTCACAAATTTAGATTGTAGCCCATGCCAGATAGGTTTTATTTTAAATTATTTAATAGGCTATTTCATCTGGGCTGGTAACAAGTGACTAAAAGAAAAAATCTGTTTCTGAAGGCAACCCTTAAATCCACAGCAAAGATTTAAGAAATAGTGTGATATAGTAAAATCACTAAAGATACAATATAAGAGCCCAAATCATTCTGAATGATATTCAAAGTACCGAATAAAGAGAATTATAGTACATAAGTTTTCAGATTTATAGGTGACATCTCAAAACTCTAGCCTTAGACCCAAGTAAATATTGAGCACTTAAACTGATCCTTTAGAAATGGGAATTTTCTGGGTATTAAAAAGCAATTAAAAAGAAAGGGTAAAGTTTTTTTCTCATATAAATATAAAGTTAATACATGTCAAGAATTTTATCTAAGTCATTAATGAGCAAGTCAATCAGTAAGATGTTACCACCAGTTCAAAGGAGAATTCAAAGAACACACATAAACAGGGCAATTAAGAAAGTGAAATGAATTAACTAAGAGATGCAGAACTAGTAAATATTCAGAGGGTAACAATAACATTCCAAGGGATAAAATGTATTTTCATTTCTATGGACAAGAATCATCTGTATTACTATTGGTTTCCTACAACTGACAGTTTTATAAAATAGTTCAAAGACAAAGAACAATGCAGGCCCCTACAGAAACTAATCATTCAGAAAGGTGCACTACCCAGGACATCCAGTAATCTTTTCTGCCTATTTCAACGTGCTTCACAATTTTTCCTAACAAGAGGGAAAATTTCTGACAATTTCTCCCACATTACAAGGCTCCCGACAGTTTATCACCAAACATACTGATATGAGTCAGAGCACACTCGAAATGACAGAAGGTCAGCTCACAAGCCACACTCTCCAAACCATAAACTGTAGGGAGTGCTTAGCCCTACCCCACTCGAAGGAGGCAGTTTATTTAGACATGTCTGCAAATCACAGAACGCTGGGGCATGGAGACATTGCCTCAAATAACAACAGAATGGAATTCCCTGAAAGCCTTACATTGTAAATATGCAGGAACGAGGAAACAACCCAAAAAGAAATAGTCAGAGCATGGAATTACTCCTGATCACCAAACACTTAAGGGAATACTATCCCTGAACAGAAATCATCATGCGCTACATACACATACACACACTCACAAGTCATGGTACAGGCACGAATTCTCAAACAGCAAAACCTCAAAATGTGTTATCTTACACCGAAAACACAAAATGTCAGGATACACCCAATAAATATTGGATGACCACAGTGTCCCCCGACAAAGACCCCCTCCTTGACCAATCTTTAGTCAAGCTCCTCTGAATGCTCTCCCCAGTGAAGCCTCAGCCTTTGGGCTTCCGTGTTCACCTTTGCATTGCTCAGTTTTATCAAGAATCCTGTCAAGTCAGTTTAGCCAGAATCTCCCCTTACCCCTGAGGTTTCCTCTTAGGTATTTTCCACCACTGACTCCCACCCTATTCCTTGCCTATAAATCCCCACTTGTCCATGCTGTATTCAGAATGGAGGCCAGCTCTGTAATGAGGAAGCTTTTCCTCTATTGCAGTAGTTCCTGAATAAAATCTGTTTTTACATTTTAATTACTGTCCAGCTCTGGTTTTCTTTCACACCACCAAATACAAAAGTCATTTACCCTATGAAAGTCTCATGGTGCTCACAGAAAACTTAGGGGTATCATCTCCCAATTATGAAGACAATTCTTACAGTTTAACTACACATAGGCTAGACCATGTTTCAAATAAATCTCACATATAAAAATATGCATATATATGTATACAGAGACACTATTATTGACAATACACATATTTTATAAATTGACTAACATTTATCATATAATGATTTATGCATATATCAATATACATCATCTTTATATATTAATATATATCATTCTTACTAGCTGGCTCTTAATTACTAAATAAGTAGTATGGCCTAAGTGCCATGGGGAGATTTAAAATAAATGTAATACATAGTCCCTGTACTCAATAAGCTTATGATTTTGTTGGCATGGACAGGACACACACACAAACACACACACACGCCATATAATTTTATAAGAAAGCACAAAGGCTCCAAAGTGGAACAGTGTCATCACAAGTCAGCATGCAAGTAAAAACTCTACCTGGTAAAAATTACCAATAAAAATCCCTTCACTCTCCAATAAAGTAGAATCTTGTACCACTTCTCAATAAATTCATCACAGCAAATTTTTCCTTAAGCCCTCTATCAGATACCTATTTCTTAGCACCCAAACAGCTTACATTTTAGCGGCTATGTTTTCTAGAAAAAATAAGGTAGAATATGCATGATGTGACCTCATTATATTATGATTTCAAAGTAGGAAGAAATTTCTATGAGCTGGAACTGCCTGAAAAGGCTTTGAGGAGAAAGCCCTGAAAGATAGGCAGTAACTATTCTAGTGCTTACCACTTCTTTAACAAATAGCTAGTTTGACATGGTGTGATAAACGTGAGATCAACCCTAAAGATTATATGCCTGAATATATGCAGTGAAATACACTAGCCTAAGGATGGATAGATGAGTGAGTGAGTGAGCAAATTAAAGAAAGAACAAATGAACAAAGCTGCCCAGTCTTCAGTATCCTAAGATTTGCTCGTCAGTGACCCACCAATGAGAAAATCAGCTCCGTGATGCTCCCCTCTTATCTTCTGTAGTCAATTAAGAGTTGACCAGAGTTAATTATAAAGCCCCAGAAGATGACCACAAATTCTAGTACAGAATCAAAAGCAGTAGAGGCAGTAGGTGGCCTCTGGCTTCAAAGAAGACAAAGTGCTGGTACCTAAGAGAACGCATACTGAGGGAAGGAACAAAAAGAAGCAAATGTAATTCATTTTCTTCCCATAAGGTTCCTTTTCTTTGAATATTTTTATATGAAATGTTGAGAAGAGCATAGTAACCTTGTATTTGACGAGACTGCAATTCCTCTGGGAGAAAGGGCCCCAAATTTAAGTGCTCAGCAAAGTGCTTGGCACAGTTATTTGAGAGAGCAAGACAGCAAGAGAGAAAAAAGGAGAGAGCATGAGACTGTAGCGCACGGCACAAATATTACAACTCCAATTCCAAGGAGCAAGCGTACTCATCCTACTATGTGGATAGGTCAAACTCATGAGAACACAATGCAGACACACACGCAACTTACAATAAAAGCTGCCTTAGCCTACATTATCAAGTACATGAGCACAGTAGCACTGTGAGAAAATATTTATATTCAGATTTTTCTTTTATAAAAGGAACATGAAGTTATGAAGTTACCATGGGAACCTAAGGCTAAGTAAAGTAATATGTATCTGATCTATTTATGACATCCTTTTCTCTGCATTTGTAGACACTATTGCTTTTTAGAAATTATTTTGAAAAAGTTCATGCTTTAAACCTAGTGCAATGACTGTCTTAGTAAACAAAGCCTTACAGGTACTCATTTTGTGATTCCACATATATTTATTGAGTACCTCCCATGGGCCACTGGGTAGACGCTGGGGACACCACAGTGAACAAAGTAGCCAAGTCTCTACTCTCATGGGGCTTATGTCTTGGTGTAAATGAATGTGCACAGGGTTTCTTGGAAAGACCCAGCTTAGACCATTTTCCTTCTATGGCTCTCATCTAACCTTGCAAAGGGGTGGGCAATGAACCAGAAACAACAGACCTAGATTCCAACCTCACCTCTACCAGTGCTAAATTTAAGATCCTGAGCAATTCAACTAACTCTCTGCACCCCAGCTTCCTTAATCTTTGACAGAAAAATCTGTGCTTATAGTATTATAGTCTATATCTCATATTTTCACTGTTCTTGATAAAGGCAAACCAACCACCTCTTGTAATCATGTACTGTCAGGGCAAGTTTCAAAAAAGAACATTCTAAAACAAGTGTTTCCATGAAGAAATGAAGGAAACTTCAATTTTCTCAAGAAATCTGCAGTTCGAAAATCTATAATATAAATATTAGAAATATTAATTCTAAAAACTCTCATAGAAGATACTCAAGAAAAATGTATGCTCTTCTACAAAAAAGTCTTTAAACACATGCAATCATTTTATCTAATTACATTTAAACTTAATGTTTATCTCTGCTCCCCACAAACCCACAAAAGTGGAGTTTCTAAAAGGAGCAGATGACAATACTATAAGACAACAAAAATAAAGAGACGATAAGTGAAAATGAGAGTAGACGCAGGTGTCAACAACTATTTTTGGAAGATAGCATAAGGTGAGCTCTTCTTGACTTATCAAAGCAAGGACATCTGAAAGCTAAGGACTACAGAGGTGGATGATAAGAAGAAAGCTGATTTGAGCTGTAGAAACTCTCAGAATTGAAGGCACCAAATACGTCAGAAAACAAACAAAATCTACAAACAAAAAAACTGGTTCAAAATCTGTTTGAGGATGTAGACCCCCCTGATTTCCTTCTACATCATGACATGAGAAAAGAATTATCGTCTCTGGAAAAAACTGAACTAGAAAGGTTACAGATTCAGGGACACGAAGTGTAGCAAATGGAAGGAAAGGCATCTTACTGAAAACAGGGGACCATGTGAAACACAGCTACATACTCAATGATGAGATCCACCTCAGGGACACTTCTCCATCAACACTGAATCCCAGCCCCAGCTAACCCCAACACCACTGTCCTTTCCACTTGAACCACCACCCCCAAAGACTAGCAAAGGCACCTTTCTGCTCTCCCAAAGGAGTCCTCAGTGGATGTTACACTTCACATTAGGACCGTTACCCACATCATTTCAGCTGATTTTCACAACTGCTCACCCTAGAATTGAGATTAGCTGTAATGTAACCTTTACCTGCAATATGATAATTATTTTTGTTATTTTGTTATTAATAATAACACTAGTTTCAGAGCCCTATTAGCTTTCAAAAATAATTTTCATAACATTATCCTACTTGAATTGGTCCACAGTATAGCCCTACATAGTGGACAAGGGTCTTACCTCCATCCTCATGGCCACTGCCCTATCTCAATCACCATCTTCTGCTGTCTGGATGACTACCACCAACAGCCTAACTGGCATTCCTCTTCTGCTCTTGCCCACACCAATGACACTTAGCAGGCAGTTCTAATTATGTCATCCCTGCTCAAAACCCTGCAACAACTTCCAGTCAGCCTGAGGATAAAGTCCATAATCTTAGCATAGCATAAAAGGCTTTTCTTGATTCATTCTCCATCTCTTTCTCCAAGTTTCATGTCTCAACCTTCTTCATGCATGAAATACTGAAACAATGGAATCAAACATGCTTGCCTCCAGGCCCTGGCATGTGAATTTCCTCTGCCAGGAAGGTTCTCTCTGCCCATATCTTGAACAGCATAAGGAAATCTGTATAATAACAAGGCACTGTGTAGCAGGTTCTCTCTCAGGTGCACCCCTTTGCAGCACCAAAGGCAAGAGTATAAACTGAGGTGCTCCTTCCTCTTTTATACTCACCTCACACCTTAAACAGCCTCCTCACATTCAAGTGGTGACCTCAGCTGCACATCCAAGGTCTGTCAGTGCCCCTTCCACAACAAGTCTACCATCCGGAGCATAGACCTGGGAAAAGCTCATGAAGGCTCTGAAAGCAGACGTGGGCCATTCAAGCATGTAATTCCAAAATTCTATTACCCAGTGTATGGTATAAAAGGGTGGGGGAAGTGGAGGACACAACATCCAAGTAGGCAGAACTCCTTGGCCCACAGACTGCAAGGCAGGAGCAGGAACACAGCTGGAGGAGGACCAGAGTGAGGCCCTTTACAGCAGAGACCAAGGGAGGGGCTCCTCTTCCCTGGTCTGAAGGTGGTACTGATCTCTCTTATATAAAGTCATCCAAACAAAAGAACTGCAAGAAAGATATCTACCACTTCATAATACAGAATTTCCTGGGAGAGCGAATCAGTCTACCTCTTGAAGGGTTCCTAGGTGGAGGTAATTTTTTTCTTCTTTTCTTTTCTTTGCCTAACCCAAATTAAAACTATACAATGGTATGTAAAAGTCCATTTTTCAAAAAAAACAAATCCCTTGGAAATCTACTTGTTATGTCTAATTATATATGGCTGCAAGCTTATCTGTGTGTAATATAAACTACACATTTTTCTACATGAATCAGGCTGAAACTGAAAAGGCACTTTTGCTTCTACAAAATTTTTGAGCAACTACTTACTATTTAGTAAGTGCCAAGAGAAACTGCATCAAACATTTCAGAAATATACCCCATGGCACATTAATTCCACTTTCACTTCAAGGCATGTAACCTAAGGAAACTATTTGCATCGTAGTATTATTTAAAATAGTAAAACTTGAAAACAATCTAAATGTGCAACAATGAGAGACTAGTTATTAAACTATAGTGTACTCATGATGGGATTTTATACAGTCCATTTTAAAATGATAACACCAATGCCATATTTAATGACAAAAAATATTTACAACGTATTTAAGTGTAATGTGAAGGTTACAAAACAATATATCTGGACCCTTTTACAGTGTATTTGGGTGTGTAATTAATACATGGAAAAATGACTGTAGGTATGTCGACCAAAAGATTGACAGTAGTTAACTGTGTGGTTAAAAAGAGTGATTTTTAATTTCTCTTTTGTGATACTAAGTTTTTAAACTTTTCAACAGTTTAAATGTATTACTTTTCCTAAGTTCAGGTAGTTGCTTTGCCAAGACTTAAAAAAAAGTTTCTATTTCTCCTGACTTTAGGATAAGGTACCTGGTAGGACATGCAAAAATTCAAAGGATACCATTGAAGGCTTATTCCATTATCATTCATTAGCACCTGAGTCTAGATTAGTTTCTCTGATAGGTGTCATTCACCTAGCAAGGCTTTAAGGGTAAAGGTCACAAGACATAGGTCAGATAGATTCTGTAGAAGGTAACGTGGAAGAGAAAACCCAGAGCTTAAGTACTATAGAAGCAGGCAGCTACAAGAAGCCTTCTGCTACAAAGCGGATGAAGAAAAGTGCAAGCAGTCAACCGGAAGAAAAGAGAACAAGGAGGTGGAGGAGCTCTGACAACACACTTTGCGGACTTCCCAGCTTCGCTCAGGAAAGGGCAAACGCCACAGCTGCATCCAGCTAAGCTACTGGCAGGGTTCAGACACAAAAGATTTATAAAACACAATTTAAATTCAAAAGCTAATTTTTGTCAATGCTGCCACTTGATACTGAGCTTTACTTGTAAAGAGTGCTTACAGAAATAGCATAAGTGCTAAGTGGCTCTGGAAATTTTAACATCCAAATCATGTTTTTGCTGGCAAATTTTGTGAACTAAATAAGAATAAGCTAGTTATTTAAATTCTTTTGCATTCAACTGACCCTATAAGAATCTCTCAAATTAACAGAAATTTTTTTTTTAAAGTTTAATCCTAATAAGACCTATTGTCATAATTAGACTCCTAGAAAACAAATTTAAAACGTTAAAAGATTTTCTTTTTACAGAAAGAGTAGATACCTGTTGTTCTGTCTGACTGGCATCCTTTTACCATTTTTTCAGTAACAGCATGCCCCTTGCCCTCATATCCTTTGGGAAACTATTTTAAGGTTCCACGCAGTTCTGATTAGGCAGCCAATCACAGGAGTGTAACCCCTGGCCAGGCCCTAACATGGATGTGTGCCCTGACCCGTCTTAATAAACTACTCACTGGTACCAGCCAAGATGGAGAAAGCCCACTACAGTTTGTCTTTCCCACTCTGCACAAAATACACAAAGCAAGACTCTGCAAGGTAAAGAGCAGCAGGTGGGTTGGGGAAGAAAGTCAAAACTTGAACAACAACTAGCACAATGGTAGTGAGTTTGCTGGTTTCTTTTCTCCCATTATCTCTTGGCTTTGAGCTGAAGGTGGGCCAAATCAGGGAACTGGCTGGTAGGTGTGGAGTGCAAAACTCCAAGAGAGTCCCATCTTTCTGGCCAGGAGACCAAGAAAAGGCATCCCAGTTACTCGGATAATGATAGGGGAAACAATGTGCTTCTTTTTGTTTCTCTTTTCTCTCTTCCAGCCCCGCCCCAAGGTCAGTACCAGTTGTGGAACTGCTCTGACGCCTCCATAGTGACACAGGCACCCCAAGAGAAAACCTTTCTTTCTAGATAAAGGAACTAGCACAAGGGATTCCTGCTGTGCAGAGTTTTCGGAAGAGAATCTTTGCCACTTCCCCCCAGGCAGGCAGAATTGCAGAAAAGCATGGAGGCTAAAACTATGCAGTAATCCACCTTTCTGGCCAGAGGAAATATAACAAGGAGTCCCTGACACAACATCTCAGAGTATTGGAAAAGGGGATCCCGTAGTTCTGTGCATGAAGTGATGCAAGGCCCAGGCTCCCCCTCAAGCTGGGGAAGTGTGGAATATAATCAAAGCAGCACAGCACAGCCAACAAGAATTCAACTACAGTATAATCCACCACCACAACTAAACCCTGAGTGGCTCAAGCAAGGGGCAGGTAGATGATTGTGCTGGTGATGACAGCTATTCATTATTGACTAACATACACCAGTCATTGTGCTAAGTTCTTTACAAATATCTCAATGCTGTCCACCACTTTATGAGGTAGAGTTTTTACAGATAAGAAAACTGGCAGAGATTTAGGTAAGCTCCTAACGTCATACTGCTGATCTGTAGCAAAGCTAGGAGTAGAACCTAAGCCTGCCTGACTCCAAAGCACATCATGGACATTACAGTTCCCTGGTTAGATCCTGAGCGCTAACAACAAATCTTAAAACCTCATAAGCAGAAATCAAAACAAAAACTGACGCCTCACTACCCGTCTCTGAACTTCAGAGAAAGCAGAATTTGACCAGCAATAATTCCCTTCACCCATCCCTCTCCATATCTCCCTGTGCTCTCAGCACCATCACACCACCGTGTCCTGGGGAACCGATGACCTCAAAGTAAATTTACAAATCATTTTTCAGAAGCTACTTGCTCCAAAATACCTTTATTTTCTACCATAAGCCTTCTAATTATTCAGCTTTGTCTCTTTTCCTCAAATGTTGGCTTTAAAATAATATTTAATATTTTATTTTCTGATTACAAAGCAACACGTTTAGTATGAAAAGTTTAGGAAATACGGAAACACAAAGAAAATAAATATCCACTATATTCTCATCGACTAGAAATAACCACTGTTAGGATGTCAGTCATATTTCTAAGCACATTTATTTTAAAAACTGATATCATTTATATTATCAAGTTTGTATTATGCAAGTAATAAATACTTACTCTATAAAAATTACTTAGAGAATAGAGATAGGAGGCTTTCCATTCTACAGCTTTCTCTTGACTCATATTTTTTAAAGCAATATACAATACAGTCACTTTGAACAAGAAAATTAAATAAACATTTTTCTTAAATAAAATAAACATATGTCTTCATTAAACATAATACACTTCTCTGAACCTAGGGATAAATTAACACAGAAAATAAAAGTCACACTAGTGGGAAATCATGAAGCCTATGTGCTTTACTCTTTTCCCCAATACTTACGGGCATCTTTCCTTCACGGGAAAAATAAAGAAATATTTTCTCAGTGCTCTCTCACACCCTTCTCTATGACACAGCTCAGAAATGTTAAGCAGACAGATTATTCATAGTCTGAGATAAAGACTGGGGTGAACTTGATTCTAGTCCCAGCACCCCCATTTTTCTGGTTGTATGCCTTAGGAAAGCCACCTGACATCTCTGAGCCTCAATTTTGTCCATCTGTAATAAAACTGTAATACCTACTCTCCTTATCTTGTAGGACTATAAGAATAAATAAACTGAAATCACTATGCAAATATGGGATGATCATTCATACACAAGATATATTTAGGTTTGCGTGCCAGAAAACTCTTAGTGATTTCAGGCCACATACTACAGTAAGCACCAGAAAATAAGGACTATAACCTCTTTAGCTCCTTGCAGTTTAAAAAGATGTTTCACATAAATTTTCTGTTTGATCCTCATGGCAATAATGTGAGGGAGGTAGTACCACATTTCCTCAATCCTAAAGTGCAAATGTGAAGATTTCTGAAATCCATATCAAAAGAAACCTGTCATTAGCTGTGCAAAATGACGAAACTGTCAGGGCCTGGGCTTGTGCAGGGTTAACAATAGGCCAACTATCCATTCATTTGCTTATCACTTCAGTTGAGTTATTTGTATCCCAAGAGTTGAATTTTCTCTTTGTTGCTTACAACATCTGAAAAAAAATTACACAATGATGTGGCACAGAAACCAAAAGTGAATGTGTACAAAAGCCCACCTCTCCCACAAGAGGCAATTAGAAGAGGCAGAAGTTGCCAATTCCCTAAGAACAGACCACAGAAGTTTAAATGCTAGAACAGAACCACTTCGTGCATCTTGAAGGACTGTCACCAAAATATTACCTGCCAAGCACTTCTGAAAAACTCCGAAGAGACAGTGTTTAAGTACAAGCGACAAAACCATGAGTGTAACCTAGTAGAAAAAAGCTTTTTAGGGATATTTATAAAACAAGGCTCAAATCATTTGCATTAGGAAATACAAATTTAAAAACAAACAAAATAGAAACAATAGGAAATGTGAGACCACAGTCCAGCCTTAAATATGTGACACTCTAAGAACTAATTGATTAAGTATATAAATTGGCAGATACCTAAGCCCTGTTGAGCCAGGGCTTGACCCAAAAAAAGAGAAAACTCTTGGTGGTGAGAATGTAGAGAGAAGGCAAAAGAGAGGGTAGAATATAAAAAAGGAAAATTAGGCAGAGACCAGTGTCATGGAAGGCAAGACAGAGGTTGTGTCAGGCCAAAACAGACCAGTATCCTTAGCACAGGTTTAGAAAAGAATCTTATCACCCAACCTCACAGGCCGTTGATAGAAGTAATTCAGAAGAATCTTTAGATATTTCAGGTGAAGGCAAAGATTCAGTCTTTGACATAAATATTAAAGAAGGATGATATATAATTAAGTGGATATATTTATACTATTGTTAGTTGGAAAAAAATATTATACATTTAACACAATGGAGATTTCTCCCACTCTTCAAAAAAGTTAATAAATCTCTGGTGCGTTTTAAAATAAATGATGCTTTAGAATTGAGGAAAAATGGTATTGTAAGAAATCTGAGACTCAAGATTTCTGAGATCCAGCAGCATGTGTAAGGCCTAGCTAGGAGTCAAAAATAGCACAAGCAAAATTCTATCTTCACTATATCACGGTTACTAACATCAGCAATTTTCTTATTAATATGTATTATGGGTACTTCCCTCTTTTATTACTTGCTTTTAGTACTTAGCACTTCCCGTCTCAGCTCGATCCCCACTCGTCTCAGCAGTCTTTTTGTACTTCTTCCCTAGTTAGTCAGCTCACTTTCTTATTCTCCTCACAGCAATTCTCAAATTAACACTAATATTTTCAAGCCATATACTAAACTCAGTCCTTTCACTCTCAGCAGATAACCTTGCATCCTACCTTGACAAGAAAACAAAAGCTCTCCAGGCACAAATTTCCTCAAATGTTTCCTGTCTTCTGAGGGTGTCTGTACATGCACAAACTTACTTACCTGCTTGCCTCCTTCCCTTGGGTCTCATGTAACAATGAACCCTTCCTATTTTACAAAATGTACAAAATGAGAATTTTACAAAATTTTACAAAATGAGAATCTCTGACTGTTCTTCAAACCTCCTCCTCTCCTCAAACTTTTCCCATTAACTATTCTGCCTCTCTCTTGCTTCTGTTACGCCTCTCCTTCTATTCTGGCTTGCCCCTCAACATATAAATTATTCATGTCTCTCCCATTACTTAAAAAAAAGTCTCCAGTGACTCAGTGTGTTGGTAATTCATCATTTGCTCCTTAGATCCATTCTCCACCCTTATCTGCCCCTAGTGAGGCCGGGGGGGCTGACCTCTCTCGATTATATTACTCAAGCTTGTTTGTCCTCTGGATTCTGGTTATGTTCATGCAATAGGAAGCACCAGCAAAAGACTAGAGGGAGGTATTTATCTCCCTTCCGCCTTCCACAGCCACTGTGGAAGCTTCCATAACACCCTTCCCTCTCTTTGTCCCTTTAGGCCTATGAGCGCTAACAGCTTCCTGATCTGTTCCTGCTTGTTCCCAGTGCCTCTGTAGTTGGTTCCCTTAAAATCAGCCCACATCTCCATAAAAAATTTCTGTACTAAATTCTGTTGAGTTGAACTTTTTGTGAGCTGTTTCTTGCCAGGACTCTTACTGATACATCTCATATGCCCCTCCAACTCCTTTCCATTTCTTGTCTTGAAAGAGTTGTCTATACACACTATCTCCCATTATTGCCTCTCATTTACCCCTCAACTCACTGTGATCTGGATTCTGCCTCCAGGAATCCACTGAATTGAGGAAGTAGGGTATTCAAGACCATTTATGATCTGGCCCTGTCTACCTTCTAGCTATATCTCCCACCGTCTGCCCCTAAACCATGTGCTCCAGCCATAAGTGCCCCTAGTTGTCTTAAGCCTCTTATAGGATTCCCTCCACCTGGAGAGTCTTTCTCTGCTTTGGGCACCAAGTGAACTCCTAGCCATTGTGCAAGCTTCAATCCAGGAAGCACCTCCTTCTGGGAATCCTTCTCTCCCTCACTCACCCTCCACTAGCCAGAATTAATTGTTCCTCACTTGTACCCCCAGCTCCCGTACACCAAGGCTTGTGAGCAGAATTAACTTTCTAAAAATTTGCAACACTTTGGGCTCCCACCGTCTAATAAGTTCAACCTTTTTATAATTTCTTCCCTTT
This sequence comes from Equus quagga, assembly GCF_021613505.1. NCBI lineage: Eukaryota > Metazoa > Chordata > Mammalia > Perissodactyla > Equidae > Equus > Equus quagga. Next base: position 56,250,866 of record NC_060274.1, read on the forward strand.
CAGAGACAAGTCTAATACTCAAAGCAAAGAAGTTTGATTTATCAGTCAATGTTTCTCAACTACCTGGTAGGGACAATCTCCATTGTGCAGGACTGTTCCATTCATCTGATCCAGATTAATCTCATAGTTTAAAAATGAGAAATGTTGCCATTCAACTGATGTCATTTTTTGTAATAGTAATATAGTGTTATAGAACTTAATAATTAGAAAATGTACCTTTCATTGGATCCAAATTCCACAATACAGTAATAAAGAGCAACTAATCAAATGTTCATACTTGTAACCATTCTCTGAAAAACCAATGTAGCCCTCCAGTGTTACAGTAATGTTCATCCTTACACTCCCCCCCAATTCACTCTACTTTTACATCACTCACTAGTATCTAAGTAAGCCCAAACTTATTTAACCTAGACAAAAAAGCAAAAGAATTCCCAGAGTCCCTTTTTTGATAAGAAGGAATCTAAATCAATTGTGATTATCGTTACTCAGCCACATACCAAGCAATTAAGGTGGGGTTAACAAATAGCCCTTTCAACCTTAAAGCAGAAAAATTAGCCTGTGTCCAAAACCTAATTCAAGTACAATCAGGTCTGTCGAAGTCCTTGATAATGAGTGAAAATCTAGGTCCAGGCAACATTCACACCTTTCACTTAGGTCAGTCCCCTACAGGATGCTATGGCTTTAAGGCATCTTGAAATGTCATTTAATACATCTCCTCCCCTACAGGCAAGATAATATCAAAAGGACAACAGTTCCTTTTGAAAGTTCCAGAACCACCTTCAGAACTCAGTCTCTTCTTCCTAATGCCAGAAAGCAAAGACCCTGCTGCAGGGCAGGCTCCTTACCTACGAGAGCTGAGCTGTGATGAGCAGTAATTCCCCATTGGCTCGTGGATATGCTCCAGAGCTCCATTATTGGAGAACCTAAATCTGATCACAGTGAACTCAAAGGAGTATTGAAAATTCTTCTACATTATCACATCATTGAATTACATACTGCTTTAATAAAGGCTTCACAATCTTTCAATAACGGCCTGTTTTAAAATATATTAAGTATTTGACTCACAGATGTTACTGTGGAAATCATCAGCCTCTCAAAAATTAAATTTTAAAAGTGAAGTTCTCAGCCGGCCCTGGTGGCCTGGTGGTTAAGTTCAGCGCCCTCCACTTCAGCAGCCCGAGTTTGGTTCCCAGGCACGGACCTACACCACTTGTCTATCAGTGGCCATGACATGACAGCAGCTCACAGACAAAATAGAGGAAGATGGGCAACAGATGCTGGCTCAGGGCGAATCTTCCTCAGCAAATTTCTCCCTTAACATTTTCGTTAAAATGCTCCTGCTTCAATGTTTGCTTCAGTTGCCTCTGCAATGAATTTTCAGGTCTTTGTTGAAAGAAATCATATCTTTACAACTATGTTCTTGGTCACAATAATTTATCTTTCAACCAAGAGGCAGAATTATGTAGTTGATAAAAGTACAGGATCTGAAACTAGACTTGATTTGATTAATGGGCAGGTTGCTTAACTTTTAGTCATCTGTGAAATAGGAGTAATAATAGTATCTTCTTCAAAGAATTGTTGTGAAAATTAAATGAGTTAATATATATGAAAGTACTTAGGACAGTGCCTGGACCATAGTAACCCCTATGGTAGTACTGCCACTATTACTACAAAACAGTTCAAGCATAGTTTTCAAAAAGCACATCTAGGGCCAGCCCCAGTGGCCTAGTGGTTAAGTTTGGTGCACTCTGCTTCAGCGGCCTGGGTTTGGTTCCTGGGTGCAGACCTACACCACTATGTTAGAAGCCATGCTTTTGCTGGTGGCCCACATACTACAAAATAGAAGAAGATTTGCACGGATGTTAGCTCAAGGTGAATCTTCCTCAGCAAAAAACAAAAGGCATGTCTGCATCAAAATGTTAATAACATATTCTTGTTACATATCTGTGCAAGAAAGTTTCCCTTCCTCTAGAGAATCTAAGCAACCCAAGGGAAGGGACGATGCCATCTCCACCTATAAATCACACAAGGCCTATAATGGAGCCTGAAACCACACACAACTGATCCACAGTACATATTGTGTTGCATGAAACAAAGAACCAAAATATATCCCACTTATCCAAAAATAAAATTCTCTCTGAAGTTTTAAGGAAACAGAGAAAGCTCAGATGAATAAACTTACTTTACTCTCATGCATACCAGCAATGTAAGTGGAAACTGACCCAAATTAACGTAGTGTTAGAAAACCATAAATAACTATAAACTAAAATCACAAAAGCCCATCATAAATGCTCTTGTGCTATTAAAATAAAATAAACACACAAAGGTTAACCAATAATCTATTTTTGTGAGAGTTTCATAATTAGTGAACCAACAGATTGTAGATATTTTTTAAATATGCAATTTTAATCAATTATGGCTTTATTTTCCTTTTAAATTATGCAAACTATATGCTCTGGGCTCCAAATATCTTTTTGTTTAGCTGTAATGAAGAGAATAAAATATGCAGATACAAAACATGTGCCTCTTAGAGACAGAAGGTTCTGGCACATGGGCTGGCAGCTCCGCTGGCTCACTATTCGGGACTGCCTGAAGGAGACCGGCCAGCAGCAGGTGGGCAGGAGGAGGCTTGGTGGGCTGGGCACTGCTACTTTACTTCGAAGTGGTCTGAACAATTGGAAATGCAAACAAGCACACTAGAATGGACAGCTCATTTTGAAAGTAACATTTGCACATATTTTTGCCCTTTATATTTAAAGAAAAGAAACTGTCATGTCATTGCCAATGTTACTTACTATCACTTATGCAGAAGTAACTGAAAAGAAATCCACAAGGCAGAGGTGATTTTCGGTTTTAGCCCACACTTCATCCTGATGTGGCCGTTCTGACCACCATTTCTGATGCGTGTTGTCTGTGTATGTGTCTTGCTTCTTTGCCTCAGGTTTCAAGTGGAATGCCTACATTCTATTCTTTAAACTGAGGTCCCAAGGAGCAGAAAATTTACAAATTTTAAATATAAAGAAAATAGTACACCTTTATCATTGCAGAATAAAATTATAAGCCCCCAAAACCTTGATTCAGCCTTGGTTAAAATTAAGAGAGAAATTACTGATCAAAATAGTATTTTAAGAGATGCCACACAAAGAAATAATGTTGCAAATCTTAGTTCCTTAAGAATTCGAGGTGTTGAACTAGCTGTTACTCTTCTCAGGAAGATAAAAAAAGAGGTTAATGATTCTTTCTTTTTCAAGGACCACTAGAGCACACTGAACAAAGAGCAAAGTCAGAGAACTAGTTAGGTGGGTTATTTCAATTTAAATTGAAATTTCAATGGTCTTATTTCAATTTAAATCTATATAGTCTGTGGCCCTTATCATAAAATGTTCCTTTCTTCGGTGTTTGCAGAGAAGAAATAAGCTACGCATCTGCTAATTACACAGATTTCATGTAATCTCCCTGGAACATAACCTTTAACTATACAGCATGTTATTGCCACAAAACTTGGAAATCATATTTGTCAAAGGAAATGATATTTGCTTCTTTCATCTATAGGATATACTTGCCATTAAAAAAAAGGAATTTATTCATCTGAGCTGTAAATAAACTCACCAGCACTGTGTTTATTATTCTATCAAAATATGTAATCATAGATTTATTATAAATGTATCATATTTAGATCTGCCATATATCATAACGGAAGGCAATGAGTACTAAAAGGTAAGACACAGATTAAGTGCTATGGAAGTCCCAAAGACTAGCAAAGAGCCCACATAGAATGGGCACAGAGCAAACGCTTGGTGAATGACTGAATCAGGCGACTGGGAGAGTGATGACAATTCATTTTATAGGTGAAGAAACAAGAGGTCCATGCTATTAAATAACTATGTTACAGGATAGCTGACCAGTGACAGAACTGGGGCAAACATTCCAAGACATCATATTCGGTCTAATGTTTCATCTAGTACACCACACAGCCTTTCTTTCCAGGAAACTAGGTTCTCACCTCCAGACTTCATTATTTCTAGTGATTATCATCATATGTGTGGTCGGTGAGACAAATTTACAGTCTTTTACTTTCAAAACACATGCATGATATTCCTGATTAAAAATGTAATTACAGAATTATTGCTGACAGTAGGGAAAATGTGCCCCAGCTCTGTTATGCCAGGGTTTCTTCTCTTAGGTAAAAGCAAGCAACAAATAAGCAGCTCAGAGTTGATTTGGGGGTTTCATGATATCATGATGCTCTTTCATTCTTTCTGCTTCACCCCCCTTGACTTCCACCCTAAAGGTCACCTCATGATCCAAGATGGCTATTGCAGCTCCCGCCATTATATTCTTATGACAGTTAGCAAGACGAAAGATCTAAAGACAAAGAGGAGAGAATGTGTGCCCTTGTTATCCGGGCCCCTGGCCCCATAAGACATTAACCACAACCCTGCTCAGAAGAACTAACATGTTCTCTTTAGCTTACAGGAAACCACAATAAGAGGAAGGAGGAGATGGCTGAAAGATATAGTCGAAACCAGTTAAAACTGGTTGAAGGCAAGATGGCAGTCTGACTTGATCTGACATAGACCCCACAGCTCATTATACACTCATTGTAATACATAACCATGCTACATAACACACCCAATGGCACCTAAACAGTTTACAATTGCCATGGCAACAGCAGGATGTAACTAAAGAAAGAAAGAAAAGGGGTAGCACCCTTGTTCCCCAGAAAAGCCTGCATATTACCCCAAATAACTATGAATATTCCACTCCTTCCTTACCTAGACCCCTTACAACAACTGCCTAATCACCCCAGGAGCTGAGAAGTTGATTTGTGAACGTAGTCCCCACTTCTCCATTCTTTGGCCATTGAATGAAAGCTTGTGCTGTTGACCGCTCAGCTTCAGTCTCGTTTCAGATATGCAACACCGAACAGAAAAGAATCCTCCGAGGAAGGGACAGATTGTGGGCATGAGGCCCACCCACGGGCCTTTCCTCGGAGCTCCTCTGAATGTGGGTCAGAGTCCCAACAGAGTGAGGTGAAACTGGTAACAGCCTCAATTGGTAACACCCTCTCCCTTTTAAAAAGAGTTCCTGGAAATCCCATCTGACATATCTGTTTATGTCTCATTTGCCAACACTTGGTCCATGGCCACAAACTGCAAAGAAGCCTGGGAAAGAGTCTTTTAACTAAGCATGCTGACCAGGTTTCTGTCACTAATGAAGAGGGGATAATAAATATTGGCAGGGAACTATCTCATATGATTTTTCCAATGTGTAAATAAAAATAGTGTCATCAATGAAGGAAAGTGGAGTAAACTGCTGCTATAACACGAACTTGACTAAAAAATAGTTTCTAATAGAAGAAATTTCTAAAATCTAGTGTTCCTAGATATAGTTTAAGAATCTTCAGTCAGGATGAAATCCAAATAAAATGGAGATTGACCATAAGCTTATACAAAAGAAATTAGACCCACATTATTTCCTAAGCTAAATTCATGTGGATAAATTAGGAAAACTAATTTTAACTAAGCCCTAATAAATGCTCTTTGTCTTTCCCAGAAAAGACTCTCTAAGCACATTAAATGAAAAGATGAAATTCCTCCTATTGATGCTGCTATGGGGACAGAACTATATAATTCTAAAAAAAAGTTTATCCAATGTCTTCACTGATGTTTTGATCCAAAATAATTTTAGAATGTTAAATTTCGGAAATTCCGAATAAATTTTAAAACAGCACCTGAAATCTTTTCAATTGAAGAATGTCATGATCCGCTATCCTCTTAAAAATGCTACAACTGTAAAATCTAGTGATTCATTGAGAGTAGAAACAAAATCCTATGAAATGAAGTGACTGGAACCCAGAACTGAGTTCACTTCAACTATCACATGGTGATCCCCTACCTCAGAGTAATTGCTGGGAATATAAAAGTGAATGAGACATGGCCCTGCCCTTTAGAACAAACAGAGGAATTCAAGACACAATGAGTTTCTTGAAAACTATACCATAACTACTGAGGATAAAACTTCAAAAGAAGGAAAAAAAAAATCCATCTTGCTTATTAAAATTAGAGGAATCTTACAAATATTTGGAGGACAGTTATTGGTTACTAATGATAAATCTCTCATTTTAATAACTGTATTTTATATTAAATTAGACTTATACTATTGCCACTCATTTTCTTTTATAAATCACAATTATTTACAAAAGCAATCATGGATTTAAGATTGTAACAGAGTCCAAACCACATGTCCATCATCCCAACTCCTCCATAATCTAGCCCTCAAAGCCTTCTCAAAATCCAACTTTTACATAATCCCAACATTCCAGCCAAAGTGGTCTAATTACTAACCTCTAAAGGCACCAGGTGCTCATCTGCCCCCTCTATTGGGAACAACTCCCTTAATCACCTCACTCACTCGCCACACATCATTCAGCTAAATAATCCTCTTCTTACAAACCCACTTAAGACCTCTTCTCAATGGAATCCATCCCAAATCAAAATCTCTCTTTGATCTCCCTTAGCTTTTTCACCTGCACCATTGATATGATTCCTCAGATTTCCTTTCTTATTACAAACCTAACATTCCTGGCCAAATTTTAATCTCTTATGGGAGCAGGAATTAAGTTTGATATCTCTTTGTATCATCTGAGCCCAGAGTACCAGAGACATTCAGTGAATATTGATAATTTTGATAATTATCAATCATATCCCTTTACCCTATACACAGAAGGAAAGGCAGGAGAATAACCCTAGAAATGAGATGCCCACGTGGGAAATGAGGAAACCATATCAGACTTTCCTTTCTTCCAAAGACACAGAGAATTGCAAAGATGAGTGTAAAACAATCTGTTGAATTAAGCAGTATAACAATGAGTAAATCAAAGTCATTTATCAAGTGTTTTGAAATTCTAAGATAAAAGCTATCAAATTAGTATAAGGTACTCATCAATCATCTTAAATGCTTAAATGATGTGGCAAAGCATGAATAAAATGCACAACCCTGAGGAATAGTTCCACTAACACACATACTTTTAAAAAATTGAACTGGTTAAATAATCCTTGTCCAAAATATGATGAAGTTTCCTTTTAGGGCTTCCTAACACCTTATGACAAGAAGGCCATTTCTAAGAAATTTCCCCAGTCACTGAGCTTGGATGGCTGAGGTGGGAGAGTGGGCAGTTTCACTGCCAATACAGTAAAAATAAAATAAAATCTGATTGGTGTCTCAGGAATTAGATGGGAGAATGGTGGTAACACAAAGTTGACTTTTCTGCTGGTACTAAAAAGAAATCTGAGTTTTATAGATACACTTAGCAGTCAGCCCATAAATCAACTCCTCCATGATCAAAATAAAAGAGACAAAATACACTTCCTGCCTCACATCTCATTCATTCATTCCAACACGTTAAGTACTAATACATCCCTTAGAATTCCCTTGAGCTGCAAGTAACAGAAAACATCTTCTCAAACTGGCTTAAACAAGAAAACTAAATTTTGTCAACATGAAGTCACCAAGGTAGGAGACTTTTCAGACTTGACTGATTCAATGGCTCAAGGATGTCCTCAAGGACTTAGGTTCTAACTATTTTTCCTTTCTGTCAGCTTCATCGTTAAACTGGCCACAAGATGATTGTGGTAGTTCCAAGTATCACCTCCAGATGACACACTATCCAGACACAGACTAACGAATCATCTCTTTCAATTCTTCTTTCTTATGGTTACGGAAAGTTCCTCTCACTTCTCATTGGCCAAGACAGCACCACATACTCACCTCTAATCACTAGCAAGGAAAAGAAGATCTCCAAGACTAGCTTAGACTGGTCATCAGCAAACTATTAAAAAATTATTTAACTATATAAATAGTTAATAGTTAAACTATTAACTCTGCCATTGCAGAACAATCACAAATGAGTAAGGGGTGCTGTGTTCCAACCATATTTACAAAAACTGGTGGAGGGCTGGATTTAGTTTTATGTAGTAGGCTGAGTCCTAGCTTAGACTAACAGAAGGTATTCCTGGAGTTGTATAGAGAGTTATTTTCCCAGAAGCACATAGTAGTCTTCTAAACAAAACCACAGTGGAAAGGAAGGTGGAAGTGAGGAAATGGGTGGAGCAACCAACTGGGTCTGCTACAACCTGCTTTGTGCTCCATCCTAATGCTAGCCACGTGAGTAAGGCCAGGCTGCCTGTTACCCTTTTGTGATTTCTTTTCCTCTCTCAATTCTTATTATAAAAATATAAACTGACTTGCCTCAGGGAGTTGGAAATGGCAGCAAGAGAAAGAGTATAAAATAAGCAAGATTCAAGAAAAAGAATATAACTAGCAAATAAATTTGAAATATAGGAGAAGAGTCATTAAAAGCAATTCTCCCCAGGAGTCTATTTTTGTGGATTAATTCATTTTTTGAACAACCATCAAGTATGTATTATATTACTAGTTAAAATCACCAAGCACTTAATACGCTAAGTATTGTTCCAACTGCTTTACATGAATTATCTAATTTTCACAATTCCACGAGACAGATCCCCACATTACAGAAGAAGAAATACGAGTAACATGATCACAATGACCATGTAGGGAAACCAAGCCATCTGCCTCCCAGAGCCAAACCCTTAACCACAATGAAACCAGCCACTGAGCTAAATGGGAGGGAACTGAAAAATAGCAAGCCAGATAGGAGCCTCACCTTTGGAAACTTATGTTATAGTTACAGATAAAAATCAACGACTAAAATAACAGATTATTAAGGCTAAGACACAAATTGGAAACAAACAGAGTGACCTACTGCTCATAGAAGGTGGCATTTATGATATGACCTGAAGGATGAGATGGAGCCAGTGATTTGGGAAGAAGAGCAACGGATGGGGAGCAGGAGTGGGCCACCCAAACGAAGGGCCAGCCACAGAGAGAAGGAGCCTGAAGAAGAGCATTCCCAGCAGAAGGACCAGCAACTACAAAAGCCCAGAGGAGAACAGGGGTGGGAGGTTTTGAGGAACAGAAAGGAGGTAAATCTGACTACGAGTTTTGGGGAACTAGGAGAATAGTGGCGTGAAATGAGAAGTAGAGAAGCCTGAAGGTAGAGTCTTGCAGACTGTGGAGTTTGGATTTTGTCCTCAGTGCGATTGGAGCCATTAAAAAGTCTGAAGTAGGAGGACAATTTGAAATGATTTTGATTTCTTGAAAGAGCAAACTGGCTGTCAAAAAGACGATGAAAGTGGAGGTAGGAAAGCAGGGACACTAGTTAGGGTGCTAATGCAGTTCTTCAGGCAAGAGAGGAAAGGGTGTGGCCTAGATTAGCGGATTCCAGATGTATTCTGACTTTTTTTTAATTGAAATATAATTCATATACCATAAAATTCACCAATTTACAGTGTACAATTAGGTAGTTTTTAGTATATTCACAAGGTTGTACAACCATCACCACTACTGAATTACAAAACATTTTCATCATCCCAAAAAAAAACCCCTTACCCCTTATTAGTCACTTCCTATTCATCCCTTTTCCCATCCCCTGGCAAATATTAATTGTATTAGTCAGGGTTCCCCAGAGAATCAGGACCAACAGGAAATGGTAGATAGGTAGATAGATAGATAGATAGATAAATAGATAGATAGATAGATAGATAGATAGATAGATAAAGATAGATTAGATAGATAGATAGATAAAGATAGATAGATAGATAAAGAATTGGCTCATGCAATTATGGAGGCTGAAAAATCCCAAAATTTGCAGAGAACCAGGAGAGCTGACAGTTTAATTCCAGTCAGAAAGCCGGCAGTCTCAAGACCCAGAAAGAACTAATGTTCTCTAGTTGGAGCCCAAAGGCAGGAAAAAACTGATGTCCCAGACCAAGGCAGTCTAGATCAAGATCAAAAACTCCTGCCTAGGGGGTCGGCCCCGTGGCCAAATGGTTGAGTTTGCACACTCCGCTTCGACGTCCCAGGGTTTCGCCGGTTTGGATCCTGGGCATGGACATGGCACCACTCATGGAGCCATGCTGAGGCAGCGTCCTGCATGCCACAGCTGGAGGGACCCACAACTAAGGGTATGCAACTGTGTACCTGGGGGCTTTGGGGAGAAAAAGGAAAAGAAAAAAGAATCTTTAAAAAAAAACCAAAAACTCCTGCCTAGAAGGAGTTCCCTCTTACTCACAGGAAGATCAGCTTTTTTGGTCTATGTAGACCTTTCACTGATTGGATACGGCCCACCCAAAACAGGGAGGCAAATCTGCTTTACTCAATCTACTGACTCAAATGTTAACTTCAGCCAGAAACAATCCTCATAGACACATCCAGAATAATGTTTGACCGAAAGTCTGAGCATTCTATGGCCCAGTCAAATTAACACATAAAATTAACTGTCATACTAATCGACTTCTTCCTAGATACATTCTGAATGTAAAATAGACAAGACCCTGGGACCAACTCATAAGTTTTGACTATCTCCTAAAACAATTTTAATTCTAAGTATGATGTTAGGTTCAGTAATATCAAGCAAAGTCACAAATTTAGCTATATTTAGCATTTACTTTCATAAGGCTTTTTATACTATTTATATACTACTCTACAAATTTCTCTCTGAGCCTGTCACTAATTTTTCCCATAGTTAGCTATCTCTATAATTAAATCAAGTAACAGGAAGAAAAAAAGGAATTTGTAGCTTTCTGCATACTTCATGCTTCATAGGAGTATTTAAGGGTTTAGAATAAAGCATCTGGAGTGGAGGGTACTGTACACATTTTTGAAGCAATGTTGTCCAATGAAAGAAGCAGGCAAGTAAACCTAAATACACTTAAATATTCTGCCTCCCTGAGTAGGTGGCATTCATATATAAATTTAAATGAAAGCAGATGGCCACCACAAAGAGAAGCCAATACAGTACTCCAGGGATTTATCATATTAGTACTAAATCTGATTTCAGCTAAGAAAGAAGAGATCAGAAGCTGCCAGCCTCCCCCTCCGCTCATCCGTTATGCCCAAAGGAACTCTTCCTCTGTGTCTCATAAGGACTACCAGACTTAAATGGTTGCAGGAATGATTTGAATGTTCAACATTAAAAACTCCAACCTCACTTATCCACCAATTTCTCCATGCATTTGGAAAATTTAAGCAGAAGTAGGTCAAGTGGCATGAGAAGACATGGAATCATCAACACCACCCTCACTAACAGCCTGGGAAGCTGATGGGCTTTCATATCAAGTTAAGAAATCCAGATCCTCTCCAGAACTGATTGCAATCCTTGATCTGACTAAAGAACTATCATGAGTGTCCCTCCTCACTGTGGACACTTGACGAACGGTATTTCTGGGCCTACTCCAGATCACATGTGGACCCAAATCCCTGTAGGTCATAGAAGTATCTCTCTATCAAGTATGCATCTAGTCAGTTGCACCACAAAGTGATTTGCTCTAGAAACCCCAACCTAATCAGTTAGTTTGGGTACTGAAGCACTATGAAAAAGCCTTCAGCATGGGTTTATATAGGAAACACATGGTATGTGATTGACATCTCCAAGGAAATTAGAGAGCAGTTAGACCCACTATCTAGGAGCTGACAGAATTAAACAGCACCATGCAAAGGTAGACAAACAAATAAAAGACTAGATTTTCATTAATGGAAGGTCTACAATATGCAAGTATATAATTAACAAAAATATACTGTTCCTTTATATCCATGGCATTGTACTTGAAGATATAAAAGAAATGTAAGTACAAGCCCTACTACTTCAAGAGATTATCACACAGAAAATTCAGAATTCATCAAGAAGTTGTTCTGGTTAAACAGTAATAATATAAAAACATTCAGATGTGTTTTAGTATATTATCATACAATTTGTACATGTCTTTCCTTTAGTTTACAAAACATTTTAACATCCATTAGCTCACAGTGATCTGCACAGCAAGGTTAAAGAATTCGTGGATGATGAAGCACTATTTGCATTTCTGCAAAGAAGAAATTGAGGCTCACAGAAGTCAAGCAGTTTTGCCCAATGTTTGAGGATTATTGAGTGATGGAGCCAGAATTCAACTCCAGGACTTCCTACCTCTGCATCTAGTCCAGGGTTTCCCAGAAGTGGCACTTCTGACATTTTGTGCCAGATAGTTATTTGCTATGGGGGGCTGCCTGTGCACTGCAGGATGTTTTGCAGCATCCCTGACATCTACCCACCAAATGCCAGTAGCAAAACCTCCCTCCCCCAAGTCATAACAATCAAAAATGACTTCAGGGCCGGCCCGGTGGTGCAGCAATTGGGTTTGCACGTTCCACTTCGGCGGCCCAGGGTTTGCCGGTTCAGATCCTGGTTATGGACCTACACACCACTTATCAAGCCATGCTGTGGTAGGCGTCCCACACATAAAGTAGAGGAAGATGGGCATGGATGTTAGCTCAGGGCCAGTCTTCCTCAGCAAAAAAGAGGAGGATTGGCAGCAGATGTTAGCTCAGGGCTAATCTTCCTCCAAAATAAAATGACTTCAGACATTGCCAAATGTACCCCTGAAGAACAAATTCACACATCCCGTTTGAAAGCCATTCATCCAGTCTACTTTCTAGACTTCTATTCAGGCTAATAGAAACTATAGACTTACAGTATATGGCAATTTTGATTTACCGATCATCAAATTTTCATAAACCAAATGTAAATATGTATATAAAACAATCTGTCCTACCAAATATTTTTTAGTATTCCATAGTTTCATTTTTTCAAAGAAATTGAGGAAACTATAATGTCTCATAATTAACAGCAACATCAAGCTAAAGATGTAGGAAAGTGATAGTTCATAGAAAGTAGTGGTTAATGAAGCGTTCTGGAGCTTTCACAGCTTAAAAAATTTTTTTCTTAAATGTATTTACATAATCCATGAGGTTAACAACAGCAAAGTGCCAAATTGGTTTCATTTCCACTCCCTGTCTTCCTACTTCTAGTATTATACATATTTTTCAGTTGTGGAAGGGCAGTAAAAAGAGACACCCAATAAATTACCCAGTCAATATTGGCCAAGAAAAAAACAGCTGACAAAGCCCCGACTTTGGCACCAATGGCCTTTCCTTGGCATTCCCCACTGCAGCCACTTAAGAACATCAAACCTGTAATGCTACTTGATTCGCATGGGGTATTCAGTATTTTGATTTTCTAGCATCTTTTAGAAACAGAGTTTGTTTTAATCACTATGTTCTGTACTTTGCTCTGCTATAAGAATAAAGAAATGTTCCCCAACAAAAGCCTTAGAAGGGAAATAATTAAAATGAAAAGTGTATAACTCCATCACTAAACTCTTTAGGGTAACAAATTATTTTAGTAAATGGTATATTCTATCAATTACCATCTTGATTATTCAACTATAAAAATCAATTGAGTATACAAAATACAACGTAAAGAATTTAAATGATTTGAAATTATAGCTTGAAGTAGACAATTAAGTCAGTTCCCACAATCATGTATTCTGTGTCTCCTTTTGGCTCTGTTCATTAGAATTATGCAACAGCTTCTAGAGACAGCATACCCAGCTTTATCAACACCACCTACAAAAGCACCGAGCTTCCCCAGGGAAAACAGATCAATAACAAGCGCTGTCTATGATAGCAACATTCACTACAGTTTAAGCACCATATCTCACCTGTGTTTTAAGAGGCTGAATCTAGATTACATTGAAGAGGTTCTATTCCTCCATGTAAACTCCTGTGGTTTAGAATAATTTGATGGCCTAACACATTAAGGATAAACTCATTGCATTTTCATAACAAAGATCCATGCACATGATATGATTCTCATTCATATTTCATTTGTTTTCAGAACAGACCAACTTCAGGTCTAAAGGTCAACACCTAGTAAAGATAATGCAAGAATAAACAACAGTACCATATGGGACTTCCTGAATTTGACTAAAAAATACATGAAAAGAGCCAGATTAACTTTACAGGGAACACATTAGTGTCCATATGCAAGGTAAATGCTGCATGAACTATCGAAAGCTAAATGCGACATTTGATGACCATCCCTGCAAGCCATCACACCACCCCTCATGAAACTGTCGTGGTTAATACTCATCAACAAAGGCTGGGCTCTCCCTTAGGAAACTACATGTTTAAAAAAAGAAAAAAAGACAGGAAGGGAGACATTTGTAAAAGGAGCCGCGAGGTGAAAGCATCACATCCCGGGTAATGTGGGCTTCACGGGTGGCTATTTGAAAAGCCCCTCCTTGCCCCCAAGCCATAGAGTGAAGGGTTATTTTCTAAACCAGACAAGAGAAACCTCCTGAACCTCTTTCCCAGTAAACATTAAGGTGTCTTGTAAATATAATTCATGCCAGAGATGCCTGAAAAAGTCTAGAAAAGAAGAGTGGCATGGATTCATTCACTGGCCCAGACTCAGTGTCTGACTCAGCCCTGCAATGTCCCTGACCTGCCGGGGGTTCTGAGCCAGCCATTTATTTTGCTGCTACTACTGTCATTTCTCTGCCTGTGCTATTAACCTAAGCAAGTGCCAACCACATTCCGCATATTGTAGAGAATATACAAGAGGAAATGAATCCCAGTCGTTGGCTTCACACCACAAGCTTAGCTAATTAAAAATGTAGAAAAGCACTATCATTTCAATGTTTTCAATCAAGAGAACACATCATTCACTGACCCATATCAAAAAGTAGCTGCACTGCTGTCTGGCAACGTTGGTGTACCCTGTAAAGAGTGCTGACCTAGAATAAGGGCACGTTGTAGAGAGGAAAATAGGTGGCAGGATAATGGAGCAAGAAGTCTAAATCTCAGCTCTGTCTCTTACTAGATGTGTGACCTGGGAGATTTCCTTGACTTCTCTGAGCTTCATCTAAAAAAGATTCTTCATTTATAAACAGAAACATTGTAGCTCAGAATTGGGGAAGATTAAATGAGACAATGTGTAATAGGGATAATAGTGTATTGTTTATTGTTTTCTTCCATAAATTAGGATCCTTGGAAACCATTCTGCCAGGAAATGACATAAAAGAAACCTTGGTCCAATTGAAAGAAGTAGAAAGCCCACTACACCAGGCTCTCAAATTATTGTGAGGAAAAAAGGAAGGTGTGCGAGCAACCGTGAGACAAGTGTGTCTAAAGCTCCCTCAATCAAGCTAACGTCCCAGAAGGGGTAGATGTGTTATTAGAGAGATTGAGGAGACTCAGCTGTGAAAAATGAAGCAGCGCTATTTTCCACGCACATCTGAACTTAATGGGGTAAACTGTGATCCACCAGAGCCACAAGTCAATGCTGATCCACTCTGTCAGATTTGGCTGAAGAGTCTCAACACAGTGCTTTATTTTTTTCATTAAATGTTACCAATCAAGAAATCAAGGATCCCATCCAGCTGGGCAAAGGTCAAACTTTAACTTGCCAATTAGAGATATCTCAGTCCAATCCAATAATGTTTCCAGTTACTTCTAGTTTAAAAATTAGACCCCTTCAGTTTAAAGCCAGGGTGCCCGTCCCTTCTAACACAGATTGCACTTGTGCACAGTGACTAGTTCCCTCCTGAGATGGGGAGCGTGTGGCCTGCTCCCTTGCCTCCCTGCCTCTAGACTGGCTCTTTTGAGGACAGCAAGGAGAAAGCAAGGGGGTGGAGGAAAGCTGGGATGGCGCTTGCTCATTCTAGCAGCAGTCCCCATTCTGTTAGCCACTGCTACTTCTCCATCTGATGCCCATGACAAATAACTGTTGCCATCAGCATGGTCTGTTGCCCTATGTGAATGCTAAACACATTTGCCTTCTACCAAACAGGTATTCTTGGTGTAGGCGAAGCATGCTACCAGGCATTATTCCCTCCACAAAGGCACACGAGATGCTGAAAGGGGAGTTTTTGCATCACCTCTAGACCCCACTAGTGGTAAGCAGAACAATCCCTCACTGAGGATGTACCTCCTCACTTAGTTGGGGTAGATCTCCCAGGGCAGCCCACCAATGCCTACCACTCAAGCAAGTGCCACATCCTTAACCCCAGGCACTTCTGTGAGTTGCCAGCCAATGGTAACTTCAGGTGAGAATTGAACCACACTCCTTCAAAACCTCCCATGCTACACGCTGGACTAGATGTTCTCCATGGCTTTGGGGGCTTGGTTTTGGAGAGAGAGACATGTCCTCCTGAGAGGACAGAAAGAGGTAATTACAACATCACAACCTTGGTCTCCCCAGAGGCTTTCTATTCCTACACAGATGGGTGAATAGAGAGTTATACAAATTCTACAGGTCTACCCTTTCTTAGCAGGCCCTGCTTTGTGTGACTGGTCACATAGGGCATTTCTCTAAAATACAAGGAGTGTATCTCCTTATGCTCTAAACTGTGAGCTGTCTCCAGAGCAAAGGGGAATCGGCAAGGGCATCTCTTAGTGTTATCACACATCACCATGTGACACCTTTAGTATTAGGAGTTAGAAACCTAGACTCCCACCTCCAGCCTTAGCATGTACCAGCAGGGTGACAATGGGTGGGATAGTCACCTAACCTCTCAGAGGCTGGGTTTACATTCCTCAAAAGAAAATAATACCATCGGCCCAGCACACTGCACAGAGTGATAGAGACTAATGAAAGCATTTTTAAAACTGTAAAGCTTCAAAAACACATGTTAATATGCAAAGAGAGAATACTACCCTGTTAATTTTCCAAAAAGGATAAGGGAGAAGTGGGATGCTAGAAGGCCTGTCCTGCATTTTTACAAAGCCAAAGATAGACTGACATTGCAGGGACCAGCTGGACTCACCCTCTCCCAAGGCCATAACACACACGGTACCAGTCAAAGGCCCCTTTTCCTTAGGTCCTGGATTTCTGATGTTATGGCTTATGATCTCCAGAACCTCAGCATTCAGTGAGGATTCTAACCTTTGAACTCAAAAGTGCCTGAAAGCCTATCATGGTTCAAATGCCTCGTGTTAAAATGAAGGAGCTGGAGCTCTGAGAATCAAGCGTGAAATAAAGCATTCTCTCAGAATGCAAGCTGTGCTATGCTGGAGTCAAGAGCTGGTTTCTCCCCAAAGCTGGGAAAGGTACAAGACAAAGGAACCACATGAAGTAACCTAGAAAGCAGTCTGTGCCACGGTGGCAGGATCAGACTGGAATAACAGTGTTGAAAAAATACTGCAGCCCACTCAGAGGCTGAGAGAGTTGAACACGGCTCTAAGGGGACATGAGGGGACATGCAGGCTCCTCACTCTGTTGTAGTGGGTCTTATCTACAAAGCCATCTACAGAGCTAAGTGTGAGGCGCTGGCTGTGCCAGGAGCTCACTAATTAAAACGAATTAACAGCATAGAGTCCTATTATCCTTTCAAAAGGGAGAGTGCCAAGTCAGACCTCTAGCAGCAAAGAAGATAATTAAGTAAAACTGTTTCTCACAGATAAACAATGGATACGACAACAGATTCCCCCTGTCCTGGATGGGGGAGGATAACAAAGGAAGAATGTGCTCATTTCCAAAATGAAGGCAAATAGCTGCAGGCTAAGGAGCAGCCCCCGGTTTGAACACCAGAACAGAGAACAGACCTGGCCTCTGTGCCCCAGTATGAAACAAAAATCAATGTTTCTACACACATTACTTATTTCCTTATGTACTTGCACTTTGCCTTACAAAAGAAGCTAACACAAATTCAATACATGTCCACGTTCCAAACATAATGCTGGTGCCTTGTCAGCCATGTGGAGCTCCCATCCCCACGCCTAAGCATCTATGACAGGCCATTGTACACAAGATGCTGCAGAAAACAACCCTTCCTGAGAGCCTTGAGCCTGCCTGCCCTGTCATCTGCCATTATTCTTGCTTAGCTGCAGTGGATTAGAGATAACAACAGTCACCCAACACATTTTTTTCTAACACACACTGTCAAGGTTGCATGCTGATGGCTACTGGAGGCACATCATCAGCTGCACGCCTAATTACACACAGCATACTCTTGCCATGAAAGCCACGGGACATATTAATGGGAGAGGAAGCCCTAAAACTGCTATACACAAAAGGTCTAGCTGCAAAGAAAACTAACATCATTTTAAATATTTTCCTCCAAAGGATAAATATTAGACTACAAAAGAAAATTGCTAACCTTGGGAAAATGAGTCCTAAACAGTAAGCAGTCGGAAGGAGAGCTACGATTCCTCTTTGCAACAGCCCAGAGCTACTAGTAATGACATCTCCCAGGCAGCTCCCTAATTCTTCCAAGGAGTAGGGAAAATGTACTTGCACATGTGTGTGCATATTTTATGGGCTGAGTGCAGGTACCCATTATGGCAAATTTCAGCCCTGTCTATCTTCTAAAAACCCCTTACCAGGGGTTTATGAAATGTGATCACAAAAAGCCACTTGACATTCATCCTATGGGCCCACAGTGAGGGAGTTTATAATAGAAGCTTAATACATCCACACTGAACAGATGAACAAAAAAAACGGAAAAAAGAAAAGCATGCCAACTGCCTTTATTTATTTACTTACTATAAGTGTCATCACACATAATACTTGGGTAAAAATGAAAGACTGATGTACTACATTATTAAAGTCTATATTTTCTAAATAGGGTGATAAAGAAACTACCCAGGAAGCTTTCTATATTGTCAAAAGGACAATGTGGAGAAAAGCAAATAGCACATGTGCCAGACCCCAGTGAGAGATTTCACCCCAGGGCAAAACATACCAACTTATCCTGGCATTTGACGAAAAGGCTGGTCAAACTGTAACAAATTTTCCCTAGGTAAAAGCTGAGTGAAGTTTTTATGAATGCTGCTGAAAATATAAAGTAATAGCTCAATGAAAATCAAAGCCATGTTTCTAACTAACATTATTCAGGGAACTCATATTTGAAAGGGCAACTGATTTTCCAAAAGGATGCCAAAGTAATTCAATGGGGAAAAAGGAGTCCTTTTGACAAATGGTGCTAGAACAATAGAATATTCATATGAAAAAGTAAATAAACCACAAGCACTATTGTCACACCTATACAAAAAGATTAATTCAAGATGGATCATAGCCCTAAATGTTTTTTGTTGTTGTTGTTGTTTTTGAGGAAGATTAGCCCTGAGCTAACATCCGTACCCATTTTCCTCTACTTTATATGTGGGATGCATACCACAGCACGGTGTACCAAGCAGTGTTATGTCCACACCTGGGATCCAAACCAGCGAACCCTGGGCTGCTGAAGCAGAACATGCGCACTTAACCGCTGTGCCACCAGGCCGGTCCCACCCTAAATGTTAAAGTTAAAACTATAAAACATTTAGAAGAAAATAGGAGAATATCTTCATGACCAGAGGGGCAGGTAAAGATTTCTTTGGAAGGATACCGAATGCAACAATTATAAAAGCAGAAAAAAAGTAAATTAGACTTTATTGAAATTTAAAATTCCTGCTCAACAAAAGATAACATTAAGAAAAAAGAGCAAGCAAAGTCACAGACTGGAAGAAAATCCTCTGAAAATACACTCTGGCAAAGAATTCACATTCAGAATATATAAAGAGCTCCTACAACTAAATAATGAAAAGAAAAACAATCAAATTTAAAATCAGCACAAGACTTCAACAGAAACTTCACAGAGAAAGATAATACAAATGACCAATACACACATAAAAATGCACTTTCCTCATTGGCCCCCGGGGGAATGCAAACGAAAATCACAATGAGGTACTACTACACATCCACTGGAACAGCTACAATCAGGTAGAGTGAAAACTCAGAATGTTGACAAGGATCTGAAGCAAATGGAACACTCATATCTTGCAGGTGGAGGTGAAAAATGACCACTGTAGAAAGTGTTTGGCAGTTTCCTACACAGTTACATAAACACTACCCAATGGTCTAGCCATTCTACTCCTAAGATTTTACCCCAAAAATATAAAAATAAAATTTCCACAAGGAAGACTTGTACAAAAATATTCACAGCCACTTTTTTATTCCTAACAGCTAAAAACTGGAACCAACTCAAATGTCCATCAACAGGAGAATGGATAAACAAACTGTGGTACGATTACACAAGGGAATACTGCTCAGCAATAAAAAGAAATGAACTGCTGATATATATATATAAAAATGTAAATGAATCTCAAAAACATGAAGCTAAGTGAAAGAAGGCAGACATACAAAAAATATGCACAGTATAATTCCGTTTATATAAAGTTATGGAATGGGCAAAACTAAAGTATGGTTAAACAGTCAGAAAAATTGGAGAGAGAATTAACTGGAAAGGAATACAAAAGAGTTTTTCGAGCAATGAAAAACTCCTCTATCTTGATAGAGATATGTTTCACACAGATATGTGCATTTGTCAAAACCGAATTCTACACTTCAGATTTGTGCGCTTGATTGTGTGTACATTGTACCTCAAAAAAAAATAAATATTGAACTCTAGTTAGTAGATTTGCTTTTTGCAGTGGTATGGGCTGGTAATTCTGAAACTACTTTCTGTGTTTTCAAGATTTGAGCAAATGAGCATATACACTGAGTATAATTGAACCAGGTTTCTCACTGTTGTAAAAGGAAGTTACAAATATAGAAAGGAAAAAGACATGAATGTACCCTATGTTTTTTTATTGGAAGTTACCAGTACAAACTTGTAGTTGTTAATATGAACAGATAGATACAGAACTAAATCAGATATATATGTATGTATATATATATATATATACACACACACAAGCTCACATTTTCTAGCTTTATCTACCAAGAAAATTTAGAAAAAATCATACCAGTAGAATAAACATGCTTAGCTCCCAGATCTCAGTTTCTAAATACCATCCTCCATTAAAGGAATCAGGGCTCCTTGGAGAAAAGTCTAATTCAAGGGCTGAAGCACAAAAAGTATATGATAAGCCTAGGGGCTGGCCCCGTGGCCGAGTGGTTAAGTTCGCGCACTCCGCTGCAGGCGGCCCAGTGCTTCGTCAGTTCGAATCCTGGGCGCGGACATGGCACTGCTCATCAAACCACGCTGAGGCAGCGTCCCACATGCCACAACTAGAAGGACCCACAACGAAGAATATACAGCTGTGTACCAGGGGGCTTTGGGGAGAAAACGGAAAAAAATAAAATCTTTAAAAAAAAAAAAAAGTATATGATAAGCCTAGAACATCCTGTGCCAGAAAGTAAGGAAATGTTCAAAAAATAAAACAAACAGATAAGAGTGACATCATAGCTAGCTTGAAGGAGCTTTCATTGGCTGAATCTGGGCCAATTTGAGCATCAAAATAAATGATCAGAAGTATCAACTAAAATAAGAATCCATCAGTCTATACTGATATAAATAAACAAGGGAGAGGCCTTCTTCTCAATAGAAGGTCAACTAACAAGCATAGAAGGAATATTGATGTTAGAAAACCATTAACTGCTGCTAAACTGGAAGTTTGATGAGAACCAGGATATTTATATAGTCTAAATGTCTCACCCACAAATTACTGATTGATTACAAAGGGAAAACAGTAATTTTATAGTGGAAGGTCCCAGCAGACTTAACAAAATGGTCAAAATTATCATCAATACTGGCACAAATTGATATCATGTGCCTCCTGAAAGGATGTACTGGGAAGGACATAATATTATATGTCTTATTTGGGTCAAAAACATATAAACTCAATTTGATCATGAAGAAACATCCCACTAACCCAATTTAAGGGACATTCTACAAAATAACTGCACTCTTCAGAAATGTCAAAATCAAGAAAGATAAGACTGAGGAACAGTTCCAGATTGAAGAAGAGTAAAGAGACATGACAACAAAATGCAAACTATGCATCGGACTGGGAAAAAATAGCTATAAAGGTCATTATTGGAACCGATGAAATTTGAATATGAACTATATATTAGATAGGAATAAAATGTCAATGTAAAATATCCTGATTTTGATCATTATACTATGGTTGTGTCAGAGAACGATCTTGTTCTTAGGAAAGAAACACAATGTCTCTGAGTTAGTCTTAAATGGTACAAACACATACAGAGAATAAATAAAGCAATTGGAGCAAAATACAAACAATTAGAGAATCTGGGTAAAGGGCATACAGGAGTTCCTTGTACTGTTCTTGCAACTTTTCTGTAAGTTTAAAATAATAAAAAAAGTAATCAGAGAAATATGAGTAAGGCAGAGAAAAGCTATTTAATAAATGGAAAACAATACACAAGTAGTAGTACACTGAATTTAGGATATTTAGGAGGAAAGAGAACATATCTGAAGTCATTGATTCATGAATCAAAAAATATTTGCATCCACAATTTTTGTTAAGCATTGCTAGGTGAAAAATTAAAAAAGACCTATGAGACATAAGCATTTATCTTCAGCCTAGGGCAGATAAGACATGAATTCAACTAGTCAGCATGCAAGATGAATTGGGATCTTTACTATAATTAAGGTACAAGTTTAACAGGTAAGCAGAGGGAGCACTGGCCTCTGTCTGGAAGATCTCACAGTAGCTTCACGCAGGAGGTAGAGATTTAATCTACAGGTAGGATTTCAACAGATGGAACAGAAGTAGGGAATGAAGCAGGCAGGTCTTCCACACAGCGGGAATATTATGGAGAAATGCACTGAGGAGCAAATTGCAAGATTTACTGCAAGAATTGTGAGGAGACAGTTTAGCTTAGGAGTAGAGAGTGTGAGAAGGAGCAATATGAAAAAAAAACTAGAAAAATACCTCAGGACAGATCATATAGGAGCTTTGAATGCCAGAGGTGTACTTTTAGCCAGTGGAGTGCCCCAGTGCTTTAGGATAAGGAAAGATGGGGAAGGAATGGGTATTTCACACAGAAAGTCAGGCAAGAGGCTAATCTAACAGTCCAGGAAAGTGGGAATAAGGGTCTGTACAGGGGAGGCAGAAACAGACTGGTGTTCCTAAACCCTTTCTCTGATCTTCTCACCCCTAGTGATAAAAAGGCTCAAGGTAACAACTGGCTGTCAAGCAAGCTAATAAGCATGGTGTGCTCACAAAGTGTTTTATATCTTTTTTCTTTTTTTAAAGATTGGCACCTGAGCTAACATCTGTTGCCAATCTTTTTTTTTTCTTCTTTCTCTCCCCAAAGCCCCCATAGTTGTATATTCCAGCTGTAGGTCCTTCTGGTTGTGCTACATGGGAGGCCGCCTGATGAGTGGTGCCATGTCCATGCCCAGGATCCAAACCTGTGAAACCCTGGGACACCGAAGCGGAGCGCACGAACTTAACCACTTGGCCACAGGGCCAGCCCCTATAAGTTTACCTTGAAAGCAGCCTTTTAACAGTCTCCACACTAGAAGGAAGATATTTGTACAGGTTTATTAGCTTTTCTGTTTTTCTCCAATAAACATAGGAAAGCTTTAAGGAACACCCTTTAAAATCTCATGGTAAAAAACCCTTTTTATAAACACTAACTTTGAAGCTTCTTTCCATGTAAATACATTTTAAAAAAAAAAGAAAAAGCCCAAATTCAAAGCAATTCTCTAAAAGTCTTTTTTTTCAGATTCAAAAATAAAATCTGTGCCTGTGGCTACTGTCAAACTTCACAGTGGAATTTACATTTAATATGTCCTACATGTCAGCACTCTACAACTAGTTTTAAATCGTATAAACAAATACATTCTTCACCTGGGCGGGGGGGGGAGGGGGGTGCGAAGCGGGGTGTGGAGGGGTCTAAAAGCAAGATTCTTGATACTTCCCACCCCAGACAATAGTCTTGCCAGCTTTGCAATTGGAAAGCTTTGAAATTAGGACTCAAGTAGGGCTAAGCTGTTTTTAGAAATACAAATGGAGTAAAATAGAGCCCCAATGTAGGGAGTAGAAACATACTGTTGGAAGAACAATCTATGACTTTCAGCTGTGTTCACATTAGCAAAGAACTAAAATGATAAGCTGCAAATGGGAAGGCTAAGCATCCCCACTTTTGTCTGGGAAAAGCTAAACAATATAACACATTTCTATTACATTTCTACTAAAGGCCACCAAGAACTTTTTAAACTTGAATTCACTAAGAATTTCTCTGATTTTAAGAGAAGATAGGAGAGATGAACCTTAGAGTAGAAGAGAGAAGAGCCTCATGCTGCCACCCTCTTACTATTTCTCTAAGGATAATACTATCACACAATCCACACAACACATAGACAGGAGCTATAATAGTTTATAAATAATAAACCCAGTGGAAATTCAATATAAGACACTACCAAAAACTCTTTAAAGTTGTCAAACACAAGAAAGAATGAAGATACATATAAATTTCCATTAATCTTACTACATGCCATAATGTGACAACCAACAGCATCCAGCCAGTGATTATAGATTGTCTATCTTTACTTCTCTTAACTTCTGGCCATAAAACGAGTATAGAAATTAGGTGATGGTGGATAAGAGCACAGACTCTGAGCAACACCAATCTAGGAGTGACTCCCCTCTCTCCCATTTACCAGCTATGCATCACTGTGCAAGTTATTTTCCTCACCTGTGGAAATAAAAATTATAAGAGGTAATAAAGATAAATATTTCTAGTAAAATAAGTATTAGCAGTTGGATTTGATGCTTGAGTGGATATGAAACATCTGAACAATTAAATTAGATACTGTACATAAGATACTCCATAGGGAATCCTTGTGTGGCTGTGCAGTTTGAACATACCCTCCTGAGGGG
The DNA here is from genome assembly GCF_021613505.1 of Equus quagga. NCBI lineage: Eukaryota > Metazoa > Chordata > Mammalia > Perissodactyla > Equidae > Equus > Equus quagga. The sequence continues at coordinate 56,275,442 of NC_060274.1, forward strand.
GATTAGTGGAGTCTTAAAATCCAGCCGATACTGCCCTGATGAAGTCATGTGCACTGCTGAAAGCCATGCCCACACCTCATCCTCTTTTTTAATTCACACAAAGGCACAGTATAGGTTAACTGTGTTTCCAAATATGCATTCATTGGTAGCTATTATTCTTAAACATCATAAAGCATTTGGTAGGACAGCAGAACTCAGAAACCATTCACCTTCCAGAGTATGTTCCAGCCTATAATTACAACATAGTTTATTAATGGAAGAAATAAACCTAAACTTTCTAATTTAATATATGCAGTTACTGAGGCCTCCTAAAAAAACGACAGAATAAAAAATATTCCTGGGTGAGGTTTAGGGGACAGTGGTGGAGAGGAAACACTAATAAATCACAATAAAATCACTAGAAAATCAAACAAAGAAAAGTGACAAAACATAACTTTTTTAAAGTTCTCCCCTTTTTTGACCAAAAAAAAAGATGGAAAAAGCCACATGGAGTAAAGAAGGACTGACTTAGACCTCAGTGCTAGCTCAGTCTAACTTGGTGACATTCTCACTCAGTCTAACTTGGTTAACTCTTCTAACTCAGTGATATTTCAAAGATCCAGCACAGAGAAAAACAGCACAAACAAGCACCCAAGCTGCTCAGTTGTGATGAACAAGAAATTAAACTATCAATTATTTAGTACCAAGTCACTTCTTTGCCTAAAAAAATTAAACAAATCTAAAACCAATCCCATGGAACAAATGGGAATCCAAAGAAGACACCTTTAGCAAAATGTTCAGAAGAAATGATACAAGTCAAAGTTTTTCCTCTTTGAGGAAAAACTGACAAAGAGCACTGTAATGATCACTAAATCAACCTTGTTTCTGAGCCAGAATAGACTGTTTCCCCCTACAATCACAAAGTAAGTGGATGAGCCTTTTCTTTTTTTAATTACAAACATTTTTTCATTTAAACATTAAAAGTACCAGCAAATATTAGAGATTGAATGCCATTGCTGCCTAAAAGTCCTTATGCAGGCTCGATCATTGTCTGTGAGAGACTGCATATTAGTATAGGATATATAGTACATTGGATGTAGACTCGCTTCTGATAGACATTATATTAAAATTAGATATATAACTTTGCATTGTCCACATTTATATGAGTAAAATGTCGTTTTTATAATACAGGCTTTAGAAATTTAAAAATATTGCCACAAAACAAGTTCACAAATAAACAATGTGCTTGACGTTATACCAAGCAAAATAATAAAGGAAAGAACATTTCCTGGACTGAGTCTACCTCTGTATACCTGAAAATATCATCCAGCTTTTTAAAATTCATAATACTGCTAACACTCTGGTAACATTCAGTTCTTACTGACTGACAGTAACAAATTTCAGAAGAACTCATACTTGAGCAAAGATTGCTGATATTTATTCCAAACTCCTTCTGGGAGACTCTCAATACATGTTTTCAATACATGTTTGGTGAGTTCTCAACATTGCCAATTGGCTTAACTTCATCACATAAACATTATGGTCTCAGTTTATCCAGCTTTTACTAATTTGGTATCTTGGGAGCTGTCACAGGAGTGAATAACAACTATGAGAAATGTGGCACTGGGTGACTAGGGAGCTAATCATTGAATATAAGCTTATTATATTTCTTACCTTCTATGCAACAGGACAACATCACAGCTATATTTATAAGAGGGTAGGAAAGACGACAGAAGGAAATAAGAGACAAGGTCTATACATTTTAAACATCTGGCACAACCTCTATACCAGTTGTATAGTGTTTACTATCCAATAGAAATATCATATAAGCCTCAAATGTGAGTCACATATGTAATTTTGTTTTCTAGTAGCCACATTAAAAAAGAAACAGGTAAAATTAATTATAGTAATATATTTAACCTAATATTATCATTTAAAGATGTAATCATATAAAAATATCAATAGGAAAATACATTCTTTTATTTGTTCTAAATCCAGTGTGTATTTTACACTTACAGTACATCTGAGTTTGGACTAGCCACATTTCAAGTGGTCAGTAGCTACATGTGGCTAGACTACAGTTTTAAACAGTATAGATCTACACTTTCTAGATGCAATCAGTAAATTTTTATTCAATTATATCACGTCTCTCTATCCTGAGCTAGTGATCATTTTTGCATTTAGAACATGTATATGTAACACTCTGAACAGATAACTGCACTGCAACAAAATATGACAGAAGCTAAATCTAATGTGGCAAAGATTAAAAAGAACATTCTAACTGGAATGAACAAAGTATAACAAAAGTCATATCTGAAATGGGTCCTTTGGCAGAAGGTAGCTTTAAATCTGCAACTGTTCTAGAAAAGAAGAAAGTTCACACAGCATGCCACTGCTGAACAGACCAGAGGGCAAGGCAGTAGTCTAAAATCCAAAAATTTAATAGCTAGAAAATCCTCTAGAAGATTGACCACAAAAATTCTAAAGCTGGCCTGCAAGGAAGTAAAGCACAAAATTATGCAAATATGTTAATGTTGCCATGGAACAGAGCACAAAGAAGTGTTTGGCTATCTAAGGGCTAAATGTAAACCTTTCCAGAGACCTCAGAAGGTGGGTACTGTCTTCATGCTCTCCCTCTACCACACTCCAGAGTGCCAGTATCTGTGAGGGAAACTCTTACACGGGTCTAATGCCCTAGTTTTTACATCTGATGCCCTGGTTTTTTGCGGCTACTGCACAGGGGACACTCCTTGATCCCGACTCTGGTGGCCAGAGGGGCTTGCGTTCCTAGGTCCCCCGGGACTGTAACAATCAGAGAGACAGTTCTTAGCAGGCTTCCACCCCCAAGGTACTGCATAGAGAGCACACTGCAACACACCACTAGTCTTCCTGTGAAAGAGGCCTATTGACTTGTGAGCTTTGGCCTGAGGGGCAGACTTCAGGATTGACACACCTCTAGATGCTGCTGAGCTGCTTGCGGAGAATGGAGGCCTGGAGGTGCCATCTTACGCTCTTCCTCTACCTCACTGCAGCTCACTGGTACCTCCCAGAAAAGATTATACACTCATCTGGAGCCCTGATTTTTGCAACTATTGCACAGGGGACACCTCTAGATCACCTGGTCTGGAGGCCAGCAGGATTTACTATTGTGGTCCCACAGGACTGTATATATTTGCATATTTTAAAGCTGCTACCTGATGGTCTGGCTTCCAAAAGCCTGAAACTAGGTGTTGACTGAGATCCCTCCCTTTGGAACACTGATCGGTCTTGGCACTCCCTCAACAACTGGGAGCTATTAAACATAAATCAGGCTGCTTGGACAAAGGTTCCAGAGCCAACCGAGAGCTAGAGCAAGGCTGAAAGATAAGGTTCATCTCCTACATGAGGCCACTCCTTCAAGACTGGGAAAGGTAGCTGTTTCGCCTAATACACAGAAACAAACACAGAGAGTCAAGAAGTGTTTGGCAAACTTCCTCATCAGCTCTGCTATTACTCTAAGATATTCAGATGGTGTTTCCAGACCTCAGCATCCATTTGTATAAAATGAAGATAATGTAAGTGGGAATGTATGCAAAAATGACCAAAAGTCTGCTTTCTATCAGAGTTTTTGTACAATCTCAAAGGAAAGAATAAAGCTCAAGATATTAATGCAAGCTTGAGTGATCGTCCCCACTGATCTAATGGCAAAAACTCTGGTATTCTAAGTCACTTAATACATCATGGAAAACAAAATGCTAACAAAACAAAAGCCTCTCAGGCAGAGGGGAAATAACTGTCACAAAAGTAATGTACTAAAGCCCCTCTCTCACTGTCACACTGAAGTTTACTGAACATAACTCATGTCTAAAAACTATTCCTAATCACTCAATGACCGTGGTTTTCTGCTTTTTCCTAAAATCTGCAGATTTTCCCCAGGATATAGGAAACAGCAAATTAGGAACAGCAGGAAAGGGAATGAGGGTGTTAGATACCTAAAATTGCCACATTGAGAAGTACCAGCTAGGGAGGCAGCCCCGTGGCGTAGCAGTTAACGTTCTGTTTCGGTGGTCCGGGGTTCACCAGTTCGGATCCCGGGTGCGGACATGGCACCCCTTGGCAAGCCATGCTGTGGTAGGCGTCCCACATATAAAGTAGAGGAAGATGGGCACGGATGTTAGTTCAGGGCCAGGCTTCCTCAGCAAAAAGAGGAGGATTGGCTGCAGTTAGCTCAGGGCTAATCTTCCTTAAAAAAAAAAAAAAAAAAAAAAAAGAGAAGTCCCAGCAGGGATGGAGTAGAGGAGGAGCAGGCGATAAAGAAGATAACGGTGAACCACTGGGGACACTGGTGTAGAGTCAGAGACACTGGGAGTAGCAATGACAGACACTCAATAAATGTTCTATTATCTTCATAAGCATCTTCAGAATGATAAGCCTATAGCATCAAGACAAATTTAAATTAGACTCAATTCTATTTTAGAAAAATTTCTACCAAAACGGTTACAACAGATTCTCATTTGCAGATTCCATATTTCTGAATGCCCCTACTTGCTAAAATTTATCTATAACCCCAAAATCAATACTCATGCTGCTTTCACCATCATTCACAGACATGCACAGAGCAGCAAAAAATTTGAGTTGCCCAATATGCACATTCCCAGCCGAGGTCAAACAAGATGACGCCCTCCTTCCTGTTTCAGCTCTCATACTGGAAACGTGTCCTCTTTGTAGTATATTTCACACAAAGTATTTTGCTTTTTTTGTTTTATTTGGGTGATTTTGCCCTTTAAAACGGTCCCAAACACAGTGCTGACGTGCTGTTTAGTGTTCCTAAAAGGTTGGGATGTGCCTTATGGAGAAAGTACATATGTTAGATAAGCTTCTTTTAGCTGTGAGTTATAGTGTTATTGGACAAGATTTCATTATTAATGAGTTAACAATACATATTAAATAAGATGTCTTTAAACAGAAACACACAGAAAACAAGGTTATGTTTTGATGGGTTGATAAAAATGCTGTAACCAGAGGCTCTTGTACTTTCCCTAGGAGCAAAGGGTCAGTATTTGCTCATTCCATCTTTGCAGCAACTTTACAGACCAAAGCTACTGCCAATAATAAGAATTAACTGCATATCATAAAAGTTCAGGTGCTTAAATAAATGACATTTCCAGATAATTATCTAGTAATACTGGATTTTGTTAAGACGTAGCTATAATAAGAAGCTAAAGGTAATGGCTGAATACAAGTTTATTTCCAGAACTTCAAGCACACAAATGTCATACTGAATCGACTCTGTTCGTAAATACAGTCACAATAATTTGATTCACAAATAATGCAAGGGTAAAGAAATAACTCAAAAACATTTTAGTGAAGCAAATATGGGTGTATCTTTTAAACTTTAAATTTTGACTTCTACAAATTAACCATTTAATATAAGAAATTAGCAAACTTTTTCTTACTGTAATTAGACAGTTCTTGGTAGCTACAAAATTATATTTACATGAGAAAACACTAAAACAAAACTGCATGAAAATAATCATGTAGTATATTATAAAGTCTGTTTTTATATTTTTGTAAATATTTTTGCAACATATGCAAAAAATTCCTTTTTGACTTTAATCTTGTATCAAAACAATCTTCATGAACATTTTCTATCAAAATCTGGGATCACAAATAAAATTGATAAATTGGTTGTGAACTGCGATGCGATATCTAAAGGTCATTGGACACAAATAGGTTATCTGCTTCAGAAGTTATCTGACATCAATTTTAATCCCAGCTCTTTCCTACTCTCTGCCTGAAGTTTTTTCAACAAACCAACCATTTAATTCCTGACAAAAACTATAAAAACTGTTTTGAAAGGCTTCCTGCTTCAAAAAAGAAAAATCTTTCTCTAACAATAATGAATATCCCTACATTTCATATTTTACTTCAAGCTTTAGACAACACGTTTCCTTAAAGTGAGTTATTTATCAATCAACAGGTCTACATTGGCCAGCCTTTTAATTAAAGTGCTAGAAATAACAGCAGCAATTTCCTTTCTGAGCAACAAATCTTTCTCTGAAGGTGTGATTTCCTTCACACTCTCAAGTCTTTCCTACATTAGTAGTATGCCCTTTTCTGTGCTTAATGGTTCACTATGAAACTGACACCTGAGACGAACAAATCTAAACCCACAAAAGCAAACAGGTAGAAAATTCCTTCTCAGCCTTTAAGAAGTAGAGAAACAGTCATCATTTCTCAAAGACTTTGATGACAATGAAACTGTTCTGTATCTTAAGGTTTATGTGTATAGGAATATTTCAGCCCCAAACTATATTTTTGTTTTCAGAATGAGATTATGATTGATAAACTTATAAAGTTCTAAGTTAGAAAGTTGTTGTTTTTTTTTTTTAAAGATTTTTTTATTTTTTTCCTTTCTCTCCCCAAAGCCCCCTGGTACATAGTTGTATATTCTTTGTGGGTCCTTCTAGTTGTGGCATGTGGGACGCTGCCTCAGCGTGATTTGATGAGCAGTGCCATGTCCGCGCCCAGGATTCGAACCAACCCAGGATTTGAACCAACGAAACACTGGGCCGCCTGCAGCGGAGCAGGCGAACTTAACCACTCAGACACAGGGCCAGCCCCTAGAAAGTTTTTTTTTTTTTCAAAGATAGGCACCTGAGCTAACAACTGTTGCCAATCTTCTCTTTTTTTTTCTGCTTTTTCTCCTCAAATCCCCCCGGTACATAGTTGTGTATTTTTAGTTGTGGGTCCTTCTAGCTGTGGCATGTAGGACACCGCCTCAGCATGGCCTGATGAGTGGTGCCATGTCCGCACCCAGGATCCGGATCGGAGAAACTCCGGGCTGCCAAAGCAGAGCGCGTGAACTTAACTGCTGGGCCACGGAGCCGGCCCCAAAGTTAGACAGTTTTAAGCCTTGCAAGGAAGGGGATACAACATAATTAGAAATCATATAAAACAGGGCAGGGCCCAAATAATTTACAGTTAACGTCCCAATTGCTTTTGTCAATTATATAAGAAGAATTGACCGTATTGAAGTATTCACACACCAGATTACGTGACTATTCTGAGACTCTGAACCTCTCTTCTCTCTATTCCCATTATCTTGCCCAGCCACTGCACAAGGTAGGCTCTTAATGTCCATAGAAAAGGAGAAGGGAGAAGTTGAGAACAAGGTGAATAATCATCAGCAAACAGTAATACCAATAGTAAAAACTTTATAATTATCAAAGAGACAGACCAGACACGGTTAGAAGAATGGAAACCTCCATTCTAAAAATTTGTCTTCAAAAAGTAATCAAAAAGAAAAGACCAACTTCCCAAGAAGAATAAAGATAGGAAGCAAATCTTCGGAATTCCTATCCTATTGACCCTCTCACATTTGTTTTCCAGTCAGGAAAATAAAGTGGAAGATGAATTGTCACAGAGAGAAAAATAGAAAGATATACGATGCCTTTACACCGAAGAGAAATTTTTATTTGATTTCATGCATTAAATTTGAAAAGACACCCAGTCTAGACTGCTACAGTTCTGACAATCTCATTTATCGCCTCCCCCCAAAAAAACCTTTTAAGATTCAGAAATTGGACACATTCCATTCCATTTGGGGGAATTTGTCCTAAGGAAGTATCTAAAAACAAACGTCTAGATACAGAAAAGATATAGCTACAACAAGGTATAAACATAAATGTAACAGCAAGAAGAAAACATTCTAACAATCGACAATGGGGAATTGCTGCAATATATTTTGATACATCCACACAGTGGAATTCTGTGCACTTATTTCAAATTATATATATCAATTGTATACGTGCCCCTGACACGGCAAGATGCTCATAATATGATTAGTTTAACATGATTCCATTTTTTATAAAATGCATGAATGACTGCATATATATGAAAAGGATCTGAAGGGATATATACAAAGGCATTAACAGTAATCATCTTAGCATGTTTGACTTGCTTATATTTCCCAATTTACTTAATAATAAATATGTATTATTTTTGTACAAAGAATAAAACAGATCATTCAGAAGTAAAATACAAAAACAAGTAGATAAAAACTAAATGACTTGTCATTAACATCCTCAGTCTGAAGTAAAACGATGTTCCATTTCATACCACCGGAAAAGTCACTTTCAACTCAGACATTTAACGCAAGAAAAATGCTAGATGCTTACCTAGGCTAGCATCAATTCACATCATTTGTTTACCTAAGCTGTAAGAATATTTTACCTATGTATAATAAAGACAAATGAATTGGGATGTCTAAAAAATAAGATGTTCTAGTTAAATGATTTTCAAAGTGTAAAAACAATGTCCCCTCAAAAATGAACCAGCGCAATTTCCTGTACAGGTAAATGGAGTATGAAGAACAAAATTCAATCTTTCTTTGATGAACAAGGATCTGAGTACCTCAAAAGTCAATGCAAGTCATAAGGCTCTGGACACAGAGAAACCAGGGAGAGACGACTAAGTGAATTTGTTCTGACTCGAGCACAAGCCGTGGAAATGGGTTCCCCGAAGAAATCCCAGATGTACCCTCGTTTTCTAGTGATCTATGTCCGTCTCTAAAGTAATAACACAGAAGATCCTAGGCTGATGGTTCAAGACGCTCTCAGTTAATTGCAGTTTTTTCTGTCATTGGAGAAAGTTCGTACATAGAATAAATACTGAGACAAGCAGCATTTGTAAACGATTTAAGTTTTAAACCACATTCATACAAGACAATATAGGATTTTTGCTCATTATCAAACTCATATACCAATCACCTCAGGAAGACAGAAAAACATGTGAGCAAAGGCAGAAATCGAAAAAAAGCAAAGAATGACAGATTTCACTACATAAAGACTTATAAGGCCCCGGTGAGCAAAATATCACAGACAAAATGAGAAGACAAGTAGCAAACTAGGAAAAAACATTTTTAACAGATTGTCAAGACTTATACCTTCATTATATATATAATATATATATATATAATATATATATATATATAATATATATATTTTAAATTCTACTTAAGAAAATGACAAAGGTCATGAAGCAGGCCTTCACAAAAGGAAGAAAACAGTAAACATATGGGAAAATGTTTTATATGAATAGAAACAAAAAAATACAATATAGATAGATACCATTTTTGTTAAAATGGCAATGATTATGAATTTTAAAAATGAGCGGATAGGGGCTGGCCCCGTGGCCGAGTGGTTGAGTCTGTGCGCTCCGCTGCAGGCGGCCCAGTGTTTCGTTGGTTCGAATCCTGGGCACGGACATGGCACTGCTCGTCGAACCATGCTGAGGCGGCATCCCACATGCTACAACTAGAAGGACCCACAACGAAGAATATACAACTATGTACTGGGGGGCTTTGGGGAGAAAAAGGAAAAAAAAAAATCTTTAAAAAAAAAAAAATGAGCGGATAGAAGAGGAAACAGACACTCAAATATCCCGGGAGGAATGTAAATCAGTCTAACATTTCTGGAGGGAAATTTGGCAGTGTGCATCAAAAGCTTTCAAAGTATTTACTCTTTGACAAAACAGTTCTACTCCTAGGACTTTATCCTTAAAAAATAACTAAGCAGTATTTCATATAAAGGGATATTCAGTGCAACATTATTTAAAACATAGGTCAAAAGCTAAACTTTTATCAATAGAAATTAGCAAAATAAATTGTTTATTAAAAATCATGATGTACTGGAATACTTATAGACATCAGAAAATATTCAAAAATGTTAAATAGTAAATACTGCCATAAAACAATGTATAACGATTCCCAACTTTTCTTTCAAGAAAGCATGTTTTTGTATACAGCTGTGTTTATATATATATATATATATATATATATATGCATCAAAAAAGTACTGAAAGGACCTATAGCAAAATGTAAATTGGGATTATTTGTATTTCTGCATTTTCTGAATTTTCTATAATAAATATAAACCACTGTTAACAGAAGAAACTATTATTTGGTAAAAATAAAGATGTATTCATAGCAGCACTATTTGCAATAGCCAAAATGTTGAAGCAACCCAAGTGTCCATCAGCAGATGAACAGATAAACAAATTGTGACATATACATATAATAGAATATTAGCCATAAAAAGGAATGAAGTACTGATACCTGCTACAACGTGGATGAACCTCCAAGACATCGTACTAAGTCAAAGAAGCCAGACAGGAAAGGTCACATATTGTATGATTTCATTTATATGAAACATCCAGGATAAATAAATCCTACAGACAGAATGCAGATTGGTGGTTGTCACGGGCTGCAGGGAAGGGGGAAATGGGGAGAAAGTGACTAATGGGTACAGGGTTTTACTTTGGAATGAAAGAAATGTTTTGGAACTAGAAAGAGGTTGTGGTTGCACAACATTGTGAATATACTAAATGCCTGTGAATTGTTCACTTTAAATAGTCAATTTTGTTACGTGAATTTCACCTCAATAATTTTTAAAAATTAAAAAACAGTAGAGGAAAAAAGCAAACATCTAGTGATCATATTCCTCATTAAAGTTTACCAAGTTGTTTCACTCGCTTGATACTCTAAGAGACCATTTCCTCTACCAGTGAATTCTAAGTATGCTAGTGTGTCCGTCTGTCCATCTGTCCCTCTCACTCGCTCATTCACTATTTTAGTACATAAATAATAACAGCTAATATTAATATGGCATTTTATTATTAACTGTTCTAAAGAGTTCACATACATCAAGTATATTGAATTCTCACAACTCTGTGAGGTAGTTATTATTGTTATTTATTATTGTTATCTATATTTTACAGAGGAGAAAGAGAGGCACAGAGAAATAAAGTGACTTGCTGAAGACTACACAGATAGTAAATTACAGAATTGGAATTTAAATGCAACCAGACTGGCTGCAGAGTCCTATGATGTCAAGTGCTTCAACTGTTGTGTTCTACTTCCTTTCAGGAATCCATGGTCTTTGTGGAAAAATAAGAAATAGAGGTATGCGTGTGAAGTAGGGGGGAGACTGTCCGTAATCTTGCCACCCAGGGATAACCACTGTAAATCTGCTGCACATTTTTCCAAATAAATTCACACATTTATATACCTACATCAAAGTTTTCATAACATGTTTTATAATATAATATGTTTTAACATATTGTAAACCTCTTCCATGTAAATAAATATGCTGCTATGTCACCACATTTAATGGTCCCACGGTATTCTATTTTAATAAAAGAAATAATTTATTTAACCAGTCCCCTATTAAAAATTTGGGTTGTTTACGAACACTGAGATGAACCATCTTATACATACATCATTGTTCAGTCAACCAATTTACTTAAGATAACTATAGAAGTAGATGTAGAATATTTAGTGAGACTATGTTTTAAAGCTCTTGACAAATATTACCCAACTATTCTTAAAAAGTATTTAATAGCTTGTACTCCCACTTATAGATTATGGGAGTACCTCCTCTTATCACAGTCATTTTGCAGAATTTTCCCAGCTGATCTCAGAAGACATTCTATCTTATGAACCTAAGGATCATTTTATTTCCTACTATCTCTCTCCAACAGACACACACTCCCAAGGGGGAAAACTATATTTGGATTTTGGGGAATTCTTTGAAATTTATACATTAATTGTGTAGCACAGACATCTTTACACTGTTGAGCCTTTCTGTCTAAGAGTATGATATAACTCTATTCAGGAATAATTCTTATAAAACATCCCTGTGGGGCACAGTCGTTTCCAAATGAGAAAATAAGGTCTCTGCAGTTGAAGTAAAGCCAGAGGTCAGTGGATAAGCTAAGGAAGATTAAAATGAAAAGCAAATTTCACCCAGGCCTGCCTCACATCACTAACCTTTGAGTCTTTTCCCACAGAAAAAAATCCTAAACTACCTGTCATGGAAGTAATTTACCTCTTAGATTAAGTCCTCCTTATTCTAAATCATCCTATAACCTAAGGCAGAATTATAGAAGCCTGACACCTTCTCAGGCCCCAAAACCATGTCTTGAGGAATATTAAGTATCTCATGTTACAAGTAAATTAACTAAACTCAATTGACTTAGATGCTTAAATGAAATTACAGAACCAGCCATGTGCTGGTAAAAAATGCAAACACATGTCTGGATCTGGGTCTGTGTCAAACAAAAGCAGCAGAGGTCAGAGTCACCACTAATTCTTGTTGACTATTTTTAGACAATGCTCACTTTCTAGAAACCATCAAGATATATCCCTCTGCCCAGTATGACCGTACTGGACACGAAAAATTCCACATTCAGTCAAAAATATCCAATAAGAAGCAAAGATATAATCCCTGTTTCCCTAAAAATATTAAACCATAAGAAGGAAAGTCATAAAATATTGAGCTTGGAAAAGACATTACAAATTTTATCTAAACCAATCTCTTTCTTTTCCAAATGAGGAGAGTGAGTCCAAGAGAAAGCAAGCCACTCAAGGTCACACACAGCCAATGAGCAACAAGAGAAGTCCCATAACTGGGTCTCTTGACTCCCTGGCCAATGCCCATACCACCACACTCTAGTGCATACCTATCCAAGAGAACATTACCTTTCTATCAATTCATTTCCGATAAAAAAATTGTGATGAAAATAAAGCTTTTCTTCTGAATAATCAAAATTAAACTGTATGCTTCGTAAGCTGATGTACATTAAGGACGATTCTGTAAATAACATTTAAGAAAAATTAAGCCTCTATCATCAAGTACTTTTAATAAATTAAAAACATTTCATTTCAAATAAAATCAAATTTGAGCACAATTCTTCAAAAATCTTCAACATTCTTAAAATATACATGTTAGACGTATCGCATTTTTCAAGGAGCCAACTAATTCACTGAAAAAAACTGTCAATGGGAAATTCTTGTCAAACAGTGTAGGAATAAAGGTGTCCATTTCTGGCAAGCCATCCTAGAAAAGAGAAAAAGCAGCAGCTGGTACAAAGGAAAACCTTAAACAAACATGTTTTCCTGTTGTATTTGCTTAAATAAGCCAGTCTACCAAAACATAAAATCAAGACCTACGCATAGCTCTGCTTCCATATGCTCTGTATATCTCATCAGTACAGTCACTGAGAAAGCACTAAGAAAAAGATTTCTCTCCAGAGTCAATGAACATGAGAGAGCAAGGGGAGAAGGGGGGAGGGCTGGGATTTCATACATGCAGAAGAATATAAAATTAAGCTAATTGAGCCGTAGTCATCAATGAGGTAAACCGTGGAGCCAGGACAAGAACTCATGGTAACAAATTGTCTGCTTTAATACGGTTAGTGTCTGAACTACTGCCAGACTTTATCTGTGGAAAACCCACTGAGGATATGTTTGCTGCTTTTTACACTAGAGAAGAATTAGCTTTCTTAGAGTGTGTTTTTTTAATGTTTAAAGTTAAACAATATGAAATTTTTAAAAAATTATTTCAATCATGTATACAAAGTTAAAAAGTCAAGGCCTCCAAGAGACCCATTCAGTGGCTGTTTTAGAGCATTACCAAAGTTAGGTTTCCAAGCCAAAAAGTAATTCAAAATATATCCAAATAAATATTCTATTTAACACTAATTTTCACCACAGATGTTTTCTTTGTTTTAAAGCACTGTATTCTGCCTTAATGCCATAAGGGAATAATAAGCCCCCCTCCCCCAAAATATTTGCTATTCTAAAATTAAATTTACATTTCTTCCTTGTTGCACTAAGAACTTAGAGCTAATGGGTCCATGTGCCAACAACTACAATCATTAGTTATGATCTGTTTTTTAACAGTTTCCAAATAAAATCCATTACAGTCACAAAGTGTTTTACGAGGATACATCTTAATGGCCTATATTTCACGTAAAACCTGATGCTGGAAAAGAAGCAACTCTAGCGAGAACAGCATAGCCAGGAATTTGCTGGAACTACTTCCTTGCATCACACACCTAGATACACAAATATGTGCTAATTTCTAGAATGCTTTTCTTAGTGCAACAAAACCTCTTATAATAAACAACTTAATTTCTCTCTATAATAAGGGTGATATACTATGGGGTCAGATGTCAGCTTTTATTTAGAACTTGGCTGTGCTGCCATCTTGATGAGACCAGGGAGATGATGCATATATTTAAAGTAGGTGTTTTTCTAGAGAAGGCGCTTTGATTTACCTCTTCTTCTTCCCAAGGTAGAGAGACTTCATATGTACTAGCTTACTTGTTCTACTCTTTTAAACATGAAAGTAAATGAGAAGTCTAAGAAAAGTCCGACTTCCTGCTCATATAAAGTATTAAGACAGCACTTGTCTAACTCATGTATTTTTCTTCAAAGAGGCAGTCGACGGAAGGTCCAATTCAGCAATTGTTCATTTTACATCAGGAAATCCACCTCTTGGTCCAAATCCTCTAAAGCAACAGCTAATGTCACCAACACAACCACATTAAGTAACCAACAATTGTGCCTAAATATCACCCAGCAGAAAAATTTTAAATGTTATTAGAATAAAACTTCAGATGAGCCTACGGGAAAATAAAGGTTTTATACCACCCCCCACACAAACACACAAATTCATATATCGAAGTCCTAACCCACAGTACCTCAGAATGTGACCTTATTTGGAGACAGAATCTCTACAGAAGTAATCAAGTCAAAATGAGGTCATTAAGGTGGGCCCAAATCCAATATGACTGTTGTCCAAATAAAAAGGGGAAATTTGGACACAGAGACAAGCGTAGAGGGAAGACAGATGTGAAGAGACATAGGGAGAAGACGGCATCTACAGGCTGAGGAGAGAGGCCTGGAATAGGTCCTTCCTCGGAAGGAACCAATCCTGCTGACACCTTGATTTTGGACTTCCAGCCTCCAAAACTATGAGACAATAAACCCCTGCTCTTTAAGCCATCCAGTCTGTGGTACTTTGTTGTGGCAGCCCTAGAAAACTAATACAAAAAGATATCCCCAAACTAGAAAGAAGGAGGAACAGTCATGTGATATAAATAAAATAGCTGAGCTTGATTTTAAAATGTCTCAAATTAAACAAGATAGGAAACTATAGGTGTGCCTCATCTTAAGGAATTCTTAAACAAGGTATTATAAATAAAAAATAAAACCAAAGTCACTAATCGTAGAAGAAAATCTTACATTTGGAAGGAACCTTAAAGTGCAGTTTGTTAGCATTCCTCTCACCAAGTAACTATTCGCACTTCCTCCTTCAGCTACTGCCATTTTTCTCTTCTCCTCTGGCTATCAAAGCTCCTCCAAAGAATTGCCTATTTTCACTGTGTCTGCCTGCTTTTCTTCTCATTCTCTCCTGAACACACTCCTATCAGGTTTTTGCCTCTACCACTAGATCAAAACTGCTCTTTTCAAGACTGCTGATGGCTTCTACCTTTCAAAACCCAAACATTATTTCTCAACATTCCTCTCACTAGATCTAACAAGTGTTTGATTCAGTCCATCACTCTCTTCTCCTTCAACACTCTTCAAACTGGCCTCTGGGACACCCTTCTCCTCCATTGGCTCTCCTAACTCTCCTGACGTGCCCCAGTGCTTGGTCTTTGACCTCTTCTTTCTCTAGCTAAAGTCACTCCCTAGGAGATCTTAGTAAAGCCTATCATCTCTTTCAAAATATATAAAAATATAATTTATATACAAAATCTATACAGAATCCAATTTCTTTTCACCATCCCACCTCAAAAATCTTAATCTAAACTGCCATAATGCCTCACCTAGGTTATCATAATACTTTCATTTTTTTTTTCCACATAGCAGGTAGACTGATCTTTTTACATATAAATCATATCGTGTTATTTCTCTGTTCAAAACCCTGCATAGCTCTCCTCTCATTCATAATAAAAGTCAAAGTCTTTAACATGCCCTAAAAGGTGCCGTGTGATCTACCACACCCCATCCACCTACGACCTCTATGTTTGCACCTCCTGTCATGTCCCACTCCAGCCAGTTGGTCACTCTTCTTTGGACATGCCAAGTGTATGCTTACCTCAAGGCCTTTGCATTTGCTCTTCCCTGTGCCTGGAAGCTCTCTCTCCGGATGTCTACACAGCTTGATCCCTCTCTTCATTCAGGTACTGCACAAATGCCACAGCATCAAAAGTCCTCTCCTGAACTCCTAAACAAACACCTCCTCTGTCCCCTCACTTCCTTATTTTTCTTCTTAGACTTATCACCACCTGTCATGTATTTGTGTAATGTCTATATTCTACCATTCCATAAACTCCCTAAGAGCAGGAATTCCCTGCTTTTGTTCACTGATGTATTCCTGGTACCTGGGCCAGGGACAAACACAGATGCTGAATAAATATTTGCTGGAAGAATAAATGAACATCACATGGCCTGCCATAAAGTAGGTGTTAAATAAATGGCACTTTGAAAAATAACCATTAGACAAATGCTTCTTAACCATAGCTGGACACTGGAATCTGTTTCCTGGACCCTGTCCTCTGAGATTCCAAAATTGCAAATAAATCATTAGCCTGTGAGTCTAATGTGCAGATTGAGAACCACTATATTAGACTACAAGAATCTTAAAGAAAATAAATTTTTAATCATTGTACCTCCAGTAGAGCAGTTGGCAAAGTGATTAATAATGTTGATTAAATGAGTGAACCCACGATAAATGGTGATTTAGTATTTACGCGTATATTTGTATTGATGAAGAGCTAACTAGTTTATAAAGCAAGTCTTTTGCATTGCTGCACATCTTTAAAGGTTACAGTTCTTCCTTAATCTTTAGAAAGATCTTCCTCACTAAAACATCCACTCATTGATTCCAGGCCTACGGTCTGAAATACACCTGAAGTCCATTCTCTAAAGGCAGCTCTTGATACATTTAAAAACAATCATAATGAGACCTTTGACCGGGCTTCGTCTCTAGTCAGGATGAATCAAAGCAAATGTAGGAAGTGTAATGCTCCAGATTCATTCTGCCTGGGGAAAGGGTATCTCAGTCGCAAATAAAGACATTTAATCCAGGTCTTAGATGATAACTAGAGGCTAGCTGTACCAGGGAGAGAGAGGAAACGGCTTTTCAGACAATGGCCATGAATGAAGCATATAAGGATGAAAATGCATGAGAATCTCTGGAAAATGGGAATGGTGGTTAGATTGCTGAATAAGAAAGAGGGGTGAAATGGAAGGGAGTAAAGGACCTAAAAAGGTCACCTAACACCACATGATAAAGGACCTTGTCTACCACGTTAAGTGACTTCTTTTATGACTGACTGGATGTGGAGTTTAGAGATGAGAAGGAAGAGGTCTAATGAAATCAAGTCAACCACTATTAATCAAAAACAGAAACAAGAAAAATGAGTTTTAAGTAGAGGGGAAGATAATGAACTTGGTCTGGGATGTATTTAATTTGAACTAGTACAGGACATTCTACTAGATGTGTCTTTTAAGGAGTCGCAAATGGGCTTTTGGAACTTGATGGAGAATCAAGCATTGGAGGTTGGATCTAAGAGTCATTTAAACAAAGGTTATAGGTAAGACAAGCAGTTGGATGAGAAATGTTAACAATGATTCTTCACAGTGGGATGACAGGTGCTTTTCATCTTTTCTGCTTGTTCAAATTATTCAAATTTTATAATAAGTACGTATTACTTCTAATTACAGGAAAATAAAAATTAATAAAGGAAAATATGGATAATATCTTTCACAGAGGACATGTGCAATGTAAAGAGAAGACCAAAAGCAAAAACCTGGGATAGCCAACATTTACTAAGAAGTAACAGAAGAGTAGCTAGCTACAGAAACAAGGATATAAGGTTGAGTGATACAAGACTTCAGCATCTCAGAAAGCAACAGAGGAGCAGCCTGGAAACAAAGTTAAACACTGCAGAGAAGTGGAGTAGGTTGCGGATCAAAGAAACTACTGGTAATTAGGAGTTGATTACTAAACATAAAAAGAGATTTAGGAAAATGACTGGAATAAAAGCCAGGCTACAGAGTTGAAACAAGAGTAGAAAAATGCTAAGAGTCCAGTTTTGAAGAGAAGGTCAGAAAAAAGTCTTAGCTGAAAAGAAGGCCAAGCTAAGGACTAGCCTGCCTTTATCTGCATCCATCATACAGAATGCAGAACTTGCTACTGTGAAGTCAAGCGAGTCATATTCATTCTCCCTGTCCTGTCAAAGTCATCACCTACTGCTACAGAAGAAACAAACCTAAATGGGACATGTCAGCCAGTCTCACAATCATAGTTCATATTATCAGTACTTTTGTCTTTCTGTAGGAAAAAAAAAAATTAAGAGTCCCCAAAATTTTCAGAATCACTAACAGCCTAAAAGAATTCTGGGGCTGGCCCAGTGGCGTAGTGTTTAAGTTTGCACACTCCACTTTGGTGGCCCAGGGTTCACGGGTTCGGATCCCAGGTGGGGACCTGCACAGTACTCATCAAACCATGTTGTGGTTGCATCCCACATACAAAATAGAGGAAGGTTGGTACAGATGTTAGCTCAGGGCCAATCTTCCTCAGCAAAAAAAAAAATTTTTTAAGTAAAAAAATAAAAGAATTCTTACCTTGTTCTAAATGCAAACAAGTTAGTCAATCAAATTCCCATCACTTTCCATCAAAAAAATAAAAAATACAACTAAACCTAGTTATCTTGCTGGATTTACATTTATAAAAATATTATTTCAACTAATAATGAACATATTTAACTGTCCTTCCAAATGAACCCAAGACTGTTTTCGTTATCTAGAGATACACAAATGCTCATCACAAAGAACTAAAAAAAGTCCCCATTTTAGCCTCTGAATGAGTGTTGCGAGATCCACCTTTCTCACCTGCACTCTGGGAGACATTAATTGATAATGAAATAATCCACAGGCACACAGGTAGGCAAGTGAAAGCAGTTCCAACAACAAGCATATCTAACTCAAAATTTATCTGAAATAGCACTAAATACTGAGTGAAACAGAAAACTAAATTACCTCCCAGAATATCTCAGAACGCCAAGAATCCTTTAGTGCTTACATTTACATTTTGGGCTGCTGCTGCTGAACTTTATAAACAACCTATTTGGAGTACTCACTAATGAGTTCTTGATATTCATAGATTACATTATTATACTGGAGCTTAAAAATATCAAGCACTATTATTAGAACTATATTACGTTAAAAATAGATAGGCATATGTGGTATAGCCATACAATGGAATGCTACTCAGCAATAAAAAGGAGCTATTGAATACAGCTCAATGTGACTCAATCTCAAAATCACTATGCTAAGTGAAAAAAACCCAGGCCAAAAAAAAAGAGTGCATGTCACATGATTCCATTTATATAAAATTCTAGAAAATCCACGTGAATCTGTAGTGACAGAAAGCAGATGAATGGCTGCCTGGGGACATGGTGGAGGAAGGGTTGGATTACAAAGGGGAAGCAAGATATCTTTTAGGGGTATGGAAATTGCTGTCTTGATTATGGTGACGGTATAGAATGTCAAAACTAACCAAATTGTATACTTCAAATATATGTAGTTTAGTGTACTTCAATTAATCATCATAAAGTTAAAAAAAGATTCAAGCAATTGTTTAACCTTCCCATAAAATATCTGTATAACTCTTTAAAGCAATATCATTTACATACAAACAATGAGTGGACTAATAATAAATCTTTGTTTTTAAAGGGGTCAATATGTCTAAAACACTCAGAACAACACCTCGTCCATATAACTGATAAAAGTCTTTAAAGAAAGAGGGATAATAAAGAGAACAAAACCTTAAAATAGTTGTGATAAAATGATAGAACTATAGTCCATCAGTTTTTATTCTGTATTGTCTTTGGCATGTATTGTTTTTTCAACACCAGTTTGGCCTTTTATATTTGAAGTTTTACAGGCTTCTAGCTTGAGATGTCATTGGACTAACACCCCTCACTCCCTCTGACCTCTGTGTCTCTATTCTTTATTTCCAGAACTGTACTGGTGAAAACAGAGGCAGCACATGCCCTACATCCGGTGCCTGTCATGTGCTGCTTACCCAAGAACCACAGACAGCTCTGCTTCTTTAAAATTCTAAAAAAGATTCTTCTTCCAAAAAGATTCTCATAATCAAGAATCTAGTAGAGACAGAATGAGATCCCCTTGGTTGATCAGCACAGCATGGGAAAAAAGTTTGCCAGACAACAGAAATTGGACTAGGGACTCTGCACAGACACCTCACCCTGAGAGAAGAGGAACAATGGTCACCCACACACCTGTGTGTGGATAAAACACAACAGTACAAAGAGCTCTCCTTGTTAAAACAGGTGGAACACCAGGGCCGGCCCGGTGGCGCAGCGGTTAAGTTCGCACGTTCCGCTTCTCGGCGGCCCGGGGTTCGCTGGTTCGGATCCCGGGTGCAGACATGGCACTGCTTGGCAGCCATGCTGTGGTAGGCGTCCCACGTATAAACTAGGGGAAGATGGGCACGGATGTTAGCTCAGAGCCAGGCTTCCTCAGCAAAAAGAGGAGGACTGGCAGTAGTTAGCTCAGGGCTAATGTTCCTCCAAAAAAAAAAAAAAAAAAAACAGGTGGAACACCAACATCTACCTTGGAGGAGATAGACTTCTGAAACACGTGAGAAATGGATTACTATGTTGAGAAAAAGGAATAATCTAAAAATGACTGACTACAGGGGAAAAAATTATAAATAGCTGCTTGGTACACTTAAGATTCAGTATACGGCCTCTAGAATCAGTTGAGAAAAAGGAATAATCTAAAAATGACTGACTACAGGGGAAAAAATTATAAATAGCTGCTTGGTACACTTAAGATTCAGTATACGGCCTCTAGAATCAGTTGTAGAAAGCGGTAAGTCTAGACCAGTCCCTTGTAGGCAGAGTAGGAGGCACTGGGGTTCAGTGGAAAGTGAAGT
This sequence comes from Equus quagga, assembly GCF_021613505.1. NCBI lineage: Eukaryota > Metazoa > Chordata > Mammalia > Perissodactyla > Equidae > Equus > Equus quagga. Next base: position 56,296,222 of record NC_060274.1, read on the forward strand.
CTCTGGAGACAAATATATCCCCTCCTTACGGCTCACTAGCTTTGTCATCTTTTGAAAGTTATTAATTGCCTTTGAGCTTCTGTTTCCTCATCTCTAAAAGCAGAGGTATGGATTGCTGTGAGGATTACTGTTAATATAAGTAAAATGTTTCACACATTTAACTACTCAATACATGGTACTTATCAAAAAAATTGAAGACAATTAGATGAAATATTAGAATTAACAAGATCACTCTGTAAGAGACTAGATATACAATTAATTTTCAAAAACCAATGGCTTTTCAATATATCAGGGAAAAATCAATTAAAAGGTAAAATGGTAGGGGAAATCTGCCATAGAAAATGTAACAAAAAATACTTGAAATAGAAAGACTGTGCCAGTGAGAAATACAGAATGCCTCAAATGCTGAAGCAGACTATGTCTTCAGATGCAGCGATAATACTGTAAAGATGATAATTTTTTGCAAATAAATGAAGAGATTTAACATAATGCAAGAGAAAATTCCAGTGAGACTTTTTTTTTTAACTTTTCAAAATTATTCTGAAGTTAAACTGGAAGACTAAATGGAGTGAGAATAGCTGAGAAATCTTTGAATGAAAGAAAAGCATAAAGTGTCATACAAAATCATATCTTAAAACTCCAAGCAAGCTTGGTACAAAAAAATCAATAGTACAGAAAGTAGCCCAAAAGAAATCAAATAAATGTTTGTGTGCATATGTATAATATAATGTACCATATATTATACATAAAACAAAAGATTATAAAGAAAAATATATATATATCTCCACACAATAGATGGTATAGAAAACAAATCAATGGAGAAAGGAAGAATTATGAACTGTTCAAAATACAATTTGTGAAAACTGGCTATTCAGAAAACAAAGTGAAAGGCTTACCCTAGATCAAGCACTGAATAAAATTCTAAATGAGTCAAAAATGTGGAAATAAGTTCACAGCATATTGTTAAATGAGAAAAAAAAAGATTACCAAACCATATGTGCAGAATATTCCCATTTTTGTAAACATACATGTATATTCACAATGAAATATATGCAAAGACATTTGATACATGTGATAGAAGCAGTATGTCCTGATGGTTGAGTGTGGCCATTGGGCCAGCAGCCTGGGCTCACAGTAATTTAACTATGCTGGAAGCATGAAGACCAACCTCACCAGAGTTTGGAGGACGAATAAGTGAGTTAATAAATGAAATGCCTTAAAATTGTACCTGGCTATTGTTCTTTTTACTTAATATTCCTATCACAAATGCTAAGAATTTAAGAGTGGTGTGCATATTTGATGGAATTATTGGTGTTTTTATTGCTTTATTTTTCTAGAACACATACAAATTGCTTTTAATTTTAAAAAGGTCAAATGTGAAAAATGAAACCACAAAAAATTACAGCAAATGCTCTTAATATTTATCTGCTCTTTAGATAGAGAAGCACTTCCCTAGCATACCAAGCTCAAATATGTTTAAGTATCCACCGTTATTTCAAGTTATTTCCTAGTATGCATTTCAAGTTATTTCCTAGTATGCATTATTGATATGCCCAAGAATTATCAAATAGAAGTCAGCGTTAAACTTACATTTCAAATGGCCAATTCTTTCCACTCTCAATCTTAGGATATTAAACACCAAAGGGCATTGTTTTATGTTTACACTGTAGCAATCTGAGAATAAAGTGGTAAGGATGGTAGACTAAGAAAGAATGTGTCCTAGAACTAAAGCACCCAGGATAAAGATTTATCTTCTCACCTGTTACAGTAGCAGCGTATATAACCTTGAGCAGTGACAGAGACCAGCAGTCTGTCCAAAACAGGAACCCTGCAACTTTCAGAGTACAAAGAAGCAGCTCATGGCTCTACAGACATAAAGCACCTTCTTGGATGAACTAAATTCTGCATTCTTCTGTCTATTACCCACCAGTTCTAATCGTGTCCTCTAAACAAAGATTATACGAATGTCTCTTACACATGACTGCACTTAATGCATATGAAGCTCACTATGGTGACCCCCTTAGGTGTTCCCCAAGCTAAACAACCTCAATTCCTTTGATCAGTCCTGAAGAATTTGGAACTACTTTCCACATAGTTCATCTTCCTAAGTGGCACCTCAAGCCAACATGTCCCTATCTCAATGTCCCTCTTCCAAAACTGCACCTAAGTTGAACTACCAACCTAAGCTAAAATGTCTACCTTCTATGAGTCAAGTACTCTGCTCATATTAATAGAGCCTAAGATACCACCCCCACTCTATCATCACTTTTAGCAGCCACATGACATCCGTGGCTTCAAAAGTAATTTTAAGCAAGATTACCTCATCCTATGCTTGAACATCTAAATTTCAGAACCAAAAAGGACAGTCTACATTTAAAACAATTATGTTTGCCCATTATTCTAGCCTTTCAAAATCATTTTGAATCCCAACTCTGCTGTCCAGCTCATTAGGTATCTCTCCTAGCTTTCTGACTTTACAAAATTTGGTTAAGTCTTCTCAAAACCAAAGCATTGATTAAATCAGTAACAGGGCAGAGATTAAATACTAAAACCAAAGATACTACATTGAAGACCTTCCTCTAGCTAAGCATCAGTTCCTTAAATTAATAACTTCAGGATACATTTCTTCAAACAGCCAAGAATCCACCTAGTTATACCATCATTAGGCATATATTTTTGCATCTTGTCAAGTACATGACATTTTGAATGCCTTACTTCACATCAAGAACCACCATGTCTGTATCATACTCCAGATTTATTGGTCATCCACCCCCTCAATCCTCAGCCAGCTCTGTGCTATCACTCTTTACTGGCTGTGGCTTCTCAGTTGCATTCTCAATTAGTTCTTGCTCTGCTTGCTTCTTAAATGCTGGCATTTCCCTGAGCCCTCTCCTCAACACATTGCTCTTGCTCTGCGCTCTGAGCATGGGTGACCTCATCAACACCAATGGCTTCAATTACCTCTTATGTGCTCATGGCTCCCAAGGTGCCTCTTGGTTGCACTCCTGAACATCCAACTATGTTGGATGCTCTCCGGGAGAGCACTGTGTGGATGTCCCGTGGGCACTTTAAACTCAGGATACCAGAAATGAACTCATTCTCTTTCTTCCAGCCACCTCCTCCTCCTAAATTTTTAATCTGAATGAAAGGGACATCTACTCGGTAGCTCAAGGCAAAAAAACTAGAAGTCATGGTAGACTGAAATTTATCACTCAGATGTCAAATCCATCTCCTCCTTCCTCCTCCATTCTCACTGTCAGTTGCTTAGCTCTGACTTTTTTTTTCCCCTCCCCTTGGGAGAGGCAATAGTTTCCTAAGCGATCTTCCTGCCTCCGATATGATCCCCCCGTTGTCTTCCTCCACTCACAAACAGAATAATCTTTCTAATCTGATGTCAATGGCTCCCCACAGATTTCCTCACCAGACCCTCAGTCTCCGCCTTTTTCATAATCCAGTCATCTCTTACTGCTCCCACCCATGTGCCTTCACTCTAGCCCTTGAACTGATCATATGATTTAATTCCTGTTATAAGCCTATTTTCTTTGATTGAGATATACTGGCCTCAGTGCATCCTGTCAAACACTTCTAGAAATCTTTGAAAACTCAGCTCAAACAGCACTTTCTCAAGACCAGGGCTCCTTAGTTGGCATTCTCTGTGCTTCCATACAACCCTGTGCATCACTCCACTTAACCCATCTGTGCTATAATAATAAACTCCCATATTGTTAGTTTCCCTATGAGAGAAACACATGATATGAACTCATTAAATGCTATGAACAAATAAATACGAATGACAACTCAAAAAGAAGTAAGAGAGAATGAAGCAGGGCTATCTTGGAGTTCAAAAGCATGCTCTTCGAACAAAACTGTCAATCCAAGCCCAAAAGTTTGCAGTTGCTCCAGTATTTTTCTCAGCCAAACACATGGAAGATTTCAAATATTATGGGAATTTAGTAAGGTTCTATGTACCAAACATCAGTTTTTAAAATAAAACTTATTCCTATTTGATATGTTAAGAGAAGTAATTCCATATACATTTTATGGTCTAAATAATTAATTGCTTTCTCTGGGTATTATATTATCTCAAAACATACAATAGGAAAAAAGTCTAGGGAATATATTTTCAGTGTATATATGTTATCTGTACTATATTAAGAGCTCAAAGACACAAGAAAAATAAGCAAAAATACCTAAACAGAAAACTCCACAAAAAGTGAAATACAAAAAGTGACATGAAAAATATTGACGTTCAGCAGTGATTAAAGAAATGTAAATTACACTAGTGAGATACCATTTTCCACCATCAAATTAGTAACAATTAATAAATAATTTTCAGTATTGGCCAGGGTATAGTTCATATCCACCTACCTAAGATTTCTGCCGCAAGTAATCTATCTTCAATAATCAGAAATTCAGACGATGTTTTGTGTTATTATAACATATTTATTTGACAAATAATAAAAACAACCTAAGTGCCCCAAATTAAATTTATTCATTCATTCCCCAAGTTTTTTTTTTTTTTTTTATCTATTAAGCACTTACTACGTGTAAGGCACTGTTTGAGTTACCAGGGATACAGTAGTTTATTAAAAAAAGAAAAGGAAAAATACTGCCTTATCTTTATGGAGCTCACAATTTATTAGGGGAGGTCATAAAAACAAAATAAAGAATTAAAATATATATTATGATGGATGCTGAAAAGTGCTATGGAAACACATAAATGCATGAAATGGGGATAGAGAAGAGGAAATTGCAATTTTAAATAAGTGGCCAGAGAAGGACTTTGTAAGATGACAATTGAGTAGAAACCTGAAGGACATGAGGAAGACAGCCAAGGAAATATCGGAGGGAAGAGAGTTCCAGGCAGAGGAAACAGCCAGTGCAGAAGCCCTGGGAAAGGAGCTCACATAACGCATTCTAGAAAGAGCAAGGAGACCGGGGAGGCTGGAGCAGAATGAAAAATGGGAGAGTCATAAGTGATAGCATTAGAGGCTTAATGGAGGCCAGATCACAATGGGCCTTGTAAGCCACCATCAGAACTCTGCTTCTGAATGAAGCCTTAGAAGAGTTTTGAGCAGAGGAATAACAGTTTTTGACTTATGTTTTAATGTGATCTCTTGGCTGCTCTGCTGAGAACGAAGTAAAGGAGATCAAGATGGGAAGTTATAGCAATAATCCAAGCAAGATATGATGGTGGTGTGGCCCAGAGGGTACAGGCAAAGTGATGAGAAGTTCTGACTCCAGCTATTTTGAAGCAAAGACAAGAGAGTTTGCTGATAGATTGGATGTAGGATGTGGGAGAAAAAGAAGTCAGCAGAGACTCCAGAGCTTTAGGCCTCAGCAACTGGAAGGGAAGAGCTGCCATTAAAGGAAATGGGAAGACTCCACAGGATTAGGTTTGGGGCAATGTCAGGTTTAAGGTTTCTATCCAAGTGGAGACATCAAGGTTGTGCTTTTCGGGAATCCAGGGGATGGTCCACACAGGAGATGTAAATTTGAGAGCCGCCCATATGTAGATGATATTTAAAGCTAAGAGACTGGATGACATCACTAAGAATCTGAGGACGACAGAAAAGACAGGGGGCTTAAGGTGGAAGGCCTAGAGTGCCCCAGTGTAAAGAAGTCACGAAGATGAGGAGGAACCGGCAGAGATGGAGAAGGATTACAGTTAGGGTAAAGAAAAACAAGAGTGTGGTGTGCTTGAAGCAAATGAAGGTTTCAGTGGTGATGGAGCAATCCATTGGGTCCAGTGTTTCTAAAAGGCAGCTATAGATGAGGAATGCCAGCAGGATTTAGTGAAGGGGAGGCCATTGCTGGACTAGAAAAAAGAGTTTCAGTGAAATGGTGAAATGAACAGAAAGTCTATACACTCCCACTGCACACAGTCATTTTCCATCATAGCACTTATGGCAAATGTAATGACACGATATGTAGTGGTGTTTTGATGCTGCCCCCACAAGATTATAAAGCTCTAAGTGGGCAGGCGCCATGTTTTGTTCAACATTTTACTGCTAGTACCTGGTACATAAGCACACAACAAATATGTATTTAACATTGACATATTACATATAATTTAGATTAAGAAAGGCAAAAAGGGACAAGAATTATCCATGGTTTCTTCAGAGGGAAGGAAAAGGCAACCAAAATTTGACTGGTGTTTTCCGATAATAAAGAATTATTTTAACATCCAAGACATTGCTGAAGAATACACTATGGCAGGAAAACATGCCACTCTACACTATGCTCTGCTATTTCCATCCCTTGTGCTAAAATATGACACTTCACAGATCTGTCAGCTCTTAGTTTTACATTGTAAATATTGATGGTGTGAATACTTGCTCACATTTGCCTAAAACATGAGAAATGGTTCTGAGCATAAGAACTTGAAATGGAAAATTCACCTCCACAAGCATAACAAGCAAGATTAATTATGTTAACTGCTTGAAAACAGAGGTTGAGCGCTAACTCCTTCAGCAACACTGTGGCTTTAGAATCTCTGACACCCTTAGCCAAGCCCATGACCTTCAGAGACTTCTTGGCAGAAAAGATATTTCTCAACTATTCCCATCAAAGTCTGAAACAGAAGATATGGCCATATACAAGTCTTACGATTTATGTGGACTTGGGAGATCCAATTTGTTACCAAATCTAGGAGGACTGTATAATAAAACTTTACTCTATCACCACTGCCTCACCTCCACTCACCTCAACCTCTCCCCACCACTCCACAAGAACTACTCTGGCATTGAGCACCAGTGCCCTAATTGTCAAATTCAATCCTCTCTTTTCCGTCCTCATCTTATTTGAAGTTCTTTGGGCACTGACACCACAACCATTCATTTCTTCTTCAAAGGCTTTTCTCCCTTTCCTCCTAACTCCATATTGTCACATTTCCCTGATACCACCCATTATTTACTTATCTCCTTTGTGTACAGCTTGATTTCTGCCCCTTTTTTTTTCCTGCTTTTTTTCCTCCCCAAATCTCCCCAGTACATAGTTGTATATTTCAGTTGTGGGTCCTTCTAGTTGTGGCATGTCTGCCCCTTTTAATGTTGGTAAAACCCAAGCCCTATCTTTTGTCTTTTGTTCTCACTCCCTGGATGATCTCATCCAATCCAGTGGTTTCAACCATGCCTTTCATTCAAGTGATTCCCTCATCTCCACATCAGCCCAGACCACGCCTCTGAGCAACAGGGCTTGATACCCAACTACCTACTGAACAACCTCTCCAGAACCGAGCTCCTTATCTCATCTTCCTCACATGCCTCTTCACGGAGGTTAGAGGCACTCTCCTCAAACCAAACCAGAACCTTTCATTCCCTTGCGCTCCACACTCATTTACTCTCAGTTCTATCTTCTAATATCATGCCCTCTTTTCCATCTTGACTGCTCTCTTTAATTTAACTCTGTCATCCTTTCCTTACCTGGACTATTGAAATTGTTCCTAGCAGGTCTCACCTCTATCTATTTCCCACCCCTCTAAAGTGGCCTCCATACTGTTCCAAACTAAAGCATATTTTATTAATCCTGATTTTTAAGTCCTTCTATTGCTCCCCATCACCTACCCAATAAAGCTCAGCTTCTCTGCAGGAGATAAGGTTCCCTATGATCAGGCTTCTGCCTGCCTCTCAGACTCATCTCTCCTTAAGCTCCTCATAGCACGCTGCACTCCAGTTATAACCAATTATAACATAATGCTGTTTTGTGTTTCTGCCATTTTTGAATCTGTGCTCTACACCAGAAATATCTTTCCCCCAAACTAGTCCTCACTCACATCTGACCCTTGTCTGCTTGGCAAATTCCTGCTCATCTTTCAAGTCTCACTCACTTCTCTATAGGACCTTTTCTGATCCTCCCCATTAGATCTGACTGCTCTTTCTTTTCTAATGGCACCAAATCACTTCATTGCAATTGTCTGTTTAAATAGCTGTCTCATCCTTACCGAATTACATTATGTTTTTTAATTTGTAATTTCATATCATCTGACATTTCACCTGGCACACAGTATAAGCTCAATAAATGTTTGTGGAATAAAAACTGCTGGCAAAAAGTCATTCAATAAAGATTTAGAGAGCCCAGTAGAATCGTGTATGTAGGATTTTAGAGCAGTGAACTAGAAAACAAACTATTTTGTGATTTAATTTTCTAAATTTAAACAATGCACACAAAAATCCACTTAGTTCTGTTCTTTGTCTTCATGAATTCCCTCTTCTAATACCTTACCCCAACTCTGAACCATCTGTTGGCCGTATCTCTTTTTCCTCTGGCAGCCCCTTTAAGTCCCATCATTCAGTGAGTAAAAACTTCCATTCCACCCAATTTTTGGATAAGCCTATCCTCTGAACCTGTGAGGTCTCACTGTAGACCCTTCCTGAAATATTAGGATCTAGATCTACTAATCTAGCAATACTCAACTCTCACCTTTACAGAGATTTTTTTTTTCCTTTAACTTATATTAGTCTCATCTCATCTTCACTATAAAGACAGGCAGGTCAGTTTTTATCACTATCATTTTACAAGTGAAAAACAGATGCCAAGAAACCCAGAGGATACTTATCCTTTATAAGTTCCCCCATAAAAAGAATGAAAAATATTAATTCTGTACTTTCTGATGTCCAGTCCTCGTGGTTTTTTTTCCTTAGACACCATTTACCAAAGTCACATCCTACTGTTGTCCTTTAGCTGCTGACAGATTGACTTTACTTTTATTTCTGTCTCCCAAACTACAGCCTTCCTGTTTGTGCCTATGCTTCCACCCTGCTGATCTGATCACCAGCTGAGCATTCTAAAGCAACCATTTTTCTCCCCTTTTCAACTCCGTAATCCAATGACTTTGACAAAGGAAGCTGTATTTTATGAGTTTCACCCCAGAGTCCAATCCTCTGCAAAAATCTAAGTGAAATTCTGCCCATAACCCAGTTGTCTTTTAGAAGGGCCTTTTCTCCGAACTCAGGCAATCATAACTAGATTACTCCCAGGCCAATTTTCTGTGCTTCTTGTCCTTTTCCTTTCGTTACTTTCCTCTAAAATCAGGCAAGGAAAATGAGTCTGTGTAACTTAGTTAAACGTGACTACTTTTATAAAAATACTGATACATGAGGCTGAGAATCAAACTACTGGGGAAAATGAGGCTTAGAGTTACCTGCAGAATTCTCCACACTCTGCTTCAGCATTCTCTCATAATATTAAGAGTTGGCTTTGTTTCCAGGCTCAGACCTCCTCATTTTAACTGCTCTCACTCTCCTCCCCACCACATGATGCTGTCCCTTACCATGAGGCATTCCTTCCTTTTCTGTTAATAAAGAGTGGAAAGGGATAAATGGGCAGGAGTGGACAGAAAATAGTTAACTTAACTGTGTCTTGGGTCACAGGAGTTTGGCTCACATTTCCATAGCTATACCTCAGAGGAAGCCCCCTCCCTACTCATAAGCACAAGCAGACCCTTACCCTCAAGGCCTGAAAAACACCTGCCCTTCTCACTTTTCTCTGAAAAACAATGTCAGAGAGAAACAATGATCAATTCTATAAATTAGTTCAGCTGACTAGGTCAGATGCCAAGGAGCAAATTCAGCCCCTGAGAGGCCACTTGGCCTCTCTTATTACCAAAGAAACCTCTAATTCCCAGTCAATCATCTCACAACTCTTTGTCAGTCATCAGGAAGAATATAAATGGATCTGTGCACCACCACTTCTAAAAACACAACTAGCCACAAGCAGGCTCAGTTGCATCCTCGTATAAATTTTATTTATTCCCATTTTCAGAGGGAAAATTCAAACTTGACACCTCAAAGGATGAGTCCCATGCAATTTCTAAAGACAGTGCAACAAGGAGCTGGGATTGATGGAACGCAGCCTTCCTGAACCTTCTGTCATCTTCTTGCTTCTCACTTGCAATATTCCTGTCTTGGGTTGAAGACTCTTACTCCACTCTTTCTACGTATACATGTGTAGACCATGTGCTCCTCTAAAGGATCAATCTAGTTGTGGTAACCAAAAGCATCACCCCCACTGGCCCTGACTTTCACCTGTCTCAAGTACATTCTTCATTACTAAGAATTAATGTCACAAGAGCTTAAAACTTTTCACTTCAGAAAAGAAATATGTTCTGCGTATTGGGGCTGAGCGTTAAAGGCAGTGTTTAAAGTTTGTCCTGTTACTACTGTTCAATTTGAGGATGTCCAAGAAGCAGCTTTTCTGTGCAAACCTGGAAGAACGTAATTCCTAGGTGACAGGTAAAGTTAGAGAATACAGATTAAACAACTAATTTTATACCAGTAGACTGAAATTAAACACAGCTGTTTATTGAGGTCTTGCCCTGATTTCCCCAATGATAACATTACTGTGTGCTCGCACACATGCCTTTGATCTGATGCTCTCTTATTTCAGTCTGTCCTGGGACTTGTACTGTGGGAGAGGAGGACGAAATCCATACATGATGGATGAAGCCTAGAACACAGATATTCTATAATTCAAGCCCAGGGAAAATTCAAAAGTGACAGCATCATACACAAAGGAACCAGCTCTGGCCTTTCTTCCCAGAGAGGCATATTAGCTAAGCTATTTTTACTACATAAATTAAAATGACCCATCACCCTGATTCCTAGCAATCTTCCTAAAAACAGTATCCACTCCTCATATCCTCCCAAACATCATCACTCAAAGTAGGTCAGAAATGTTGCTTCCTTCCCCTCATTGATTTCCATTAAGAGGATGAACTTCTGGAACACTAAAGGGAAAGATAAACATCCAAAACAAGTACCAATGATATCCACTGTAAATTTTTGGCACACGAAGTCCAGTTCCCCTAAAAGTAAAGGGAAAAAATCTCATCACCCATAATTTATCCTTCTTGGCTGTACATCAACAATAATCTCAAACTATAACATACACAGTGGCAGCAATGCTTCAGCCAGGTGAGGAACACCTCCCAAAAGGAGCATACTCACTCCGTCTTTTCTAATTTTCTAGATCACCAACCTGCCTCTTCCCTAAGGACACACTTTTTTTCTTCCTAATTCATATCTATATTTTGCCAGCAGGATGCCAAGTGACACCACACAGTGGGCTTAGCAAATCCCCAGGACCTCCTCGGGAAGCTGAGTGCAGGGGAGCGGGAAGAAGGGGTTTGTAGAGACAGGGTAGTGGCGAAGGGGCAGGAGGGGAGGCGGGAAGCCCTTCTGTGACAGCATCTGGCTATCTGCAACAGCTGTGAAGAGATGGGTCCCCAGATCCCACTAGCAGGGTTTCCCCAGTCTCCTCCCCTTGCTGAAATCTCTTCCGCGGCCCCAGGTCCTCAAGCCTGGCACTCCAAAGAGGGAACCGCAAAGTCCTTCAGAGCCCCGAAAACACAGGAGCCCGAACAGAAAAGCCTCACCCAAAAGACAGCAAAGCCACAGAGCCTCTCCCGGCCAGCTTCCCGGGGCGGGCAACTTCATCTCTTGAAACAACCGAAAACCCCTGTCCTCCAAGGAAGGAACGAGGCGACGGCTGAGAGCAATAAACAGCCACCACCCTCACCGGCGCACCCTCCGCTCCCCGTCTCCCTTCCTCCTCCCCCGCAAACTCCAGGTAAAGGACCAGGCGCGGCTCACCTCCTGGCAAGGAGGAAGCGGGCGGCCGGAGGAAGAGGACAGGTCCCCAGCCCAGGCCGCCTGGCAGCCGGCGAGCGCCCAGCAGCAAATCCAGGCGGGGCTCCAGGACAGCGAGAGCCCGCCGCGGGGAGCCCCCGCCGGCCCGCGGCCCCTCCCCCGCGCCGGCCCCGGCCGGAGGAGCAGCATCTCCGTCCCGCTGCGCTCGGCCGCCGGCGCGAAGGCAGCCTCCCGGGGGCCGCGCTCCGGCTCCCCCGCCGCTCGCCGCTCGCCGCTCGCCCACTGCCGTCCGCCGCTGACAGCTCGGCTGCGCTCGGGGCCCGGGCAGCCGGCGCCAGTGCTCCCGTCACGCCGGAGGGAGGGACCGCGGGGCGCGGGCGCGGCGCGGGGGCGGGGACGCGGGAGCCTGGGAGCAGGTGGCGCGGGCGGGGGCTGCGGCCCAGCCGAGCGGGCCCTGAGCGTCAGCGCTGCCGCCGGGGCTTCAGCCTCGTTCCACTGTAGAGGCGAGAGAAGCCGGCGTCCCCTCGGAGTGTCTCCTATCCCCAGTCCCCTTGGCCCACCAGGAGGGGCGCTCCAGGGATGAAGCCAGAGTAAAATATAGGACATCAGGACATTGTTTTCCGGCGGCGGGTCTTTAAAATTTCCCTACCTTCCGCATCACACACAAACACACAGATGCGCCCTAGAAACATCCCTTCCTAAGGATCCAAGCTAGCTGGCGTCAGATCCAGTTTTCAGGTGATTAGGATTTGCGTGAAAGGGCGAGGGGAAAAAGGGAATGAAATACAGATACAGTTTGTGACTCAGTTTTCTCTCCTGTTTGATGTAAATACCTAACCCATAGAGTTGTTATGAGGATTAAATAAGGTGATGCACATAAAGCAATTGAAGAGTGCCTGGCAAGCAGTAGGTGCAATATATGTTGGTAGTAGTTACCGTAATTATTGCTGCTATTGGTGTTATTTCATGGGGATAATATGTGTAACCTTCGGCGAGTAAGCCCTTTTGTTTCTGAAGGAAACATTTTCATCTGTACAATGTCTAAGATTCTGTGAATGAGTGAGTTATCCTGTTGTTCAAAAGGAGCACCCAAATTTATGATATCGAGTACTTGGAGAAATCTACCTGGCCGACTCAATATAAGTTTTCTTGAATTTGTCTGTGGCACTGTCTCTAATGTCCTTTTAATAAACACTTCCAGATGAAACCTGGAAGTTTTATCCTCTCTCTCTCTCTCTCTCTGTCTCTGTCTCTCTCGTGTGTGTGTGTTCTGATTATAACAATAATGCATGTTTATCATAAACATTTTGAAAAATATTGAAGAGTATCAAGAAGACTGTAAAAATCACTAGGGATCCCACCACCTAGAGAGGACACTATTAATGGTATTGCATTAGCTTCCTGAGGAATTTTCTTCCTGGTGTTTTAACTGTGTGTACTGCAAAACTGGAATTATAATTTGTAACCTGCTTTTCTATTTTCCTTAACAACATGAATATTTTCTCTAGTTATTAACGTGTCTGACAACACAACTTTAATAACTGTAAAATACGTTCTACTGTTTGGCTACACATAATTTACTATTGGATATTAGGCATTGTTTCTCAAATATTCAATGTTATAAATAATTCCAGAATGAATGCACATAGAACATAATATGTGCACTCATCTCTTTTTAATTTTCTTTGATGGCTTTCTAGAACTGATATCATTGGATCACCTGGTGTGTATATTTTTAAAGTTTTTGATGAATAGTGCACAAATTCCTTCCAAAAGTTTTATATCAATTGTTACCAGCAGTTTGAGTATTTGTTTCACAGCATTCTAGATTATAATACTTCAGATATTTGCCATTTTGGTATAAGAGAAAAGTGCTATCTTATTAGTATTTTTAATGTATTTTTATAATTAGTAATGTCGAATAATTTTCATATCTATTTACTATTTATATATTCCCTTCTCTTGTCATTGTGTGTGAATTTTCCACTGGCACTCTTTGGCCATTTTTCTATTGCAGTTCCATCTTTTTTTATTGATTTGTAAGCAATCTTTATAAGTTTTGTGTGTTACACCTTTGTTTACCATATATGTCATAAATAATTTTCTCCGTTTGTAGTCCTCCTTTTAATTTTGTTTCTGGTGATCTGTCTTGAAGTAGATTGCCATTTTTATATGCTCAAACATAGTAATCTTTCCTTTTGTGATTTCTACTCTGTTTTATGCTTAGAGGTACCTGTACCTCTGCAAGTTCATATAGATGCCAATTTTCTCTCTCTCTTTTTTCTTTTTTTGCTGGGAAAGATTCACCCTGAGCTAACATCTGTTGCCAATCTTCCTCTTTTTTTTTTTCCTCTCCAAAGCCCTATACATAGTTGTATATTCTAGTTGTAAGTCCTTCTAGTTCTTCCATGTGAGCAGCTGCCACAGCACGGCTACTGATAGACAGGTAGGGTGGTTCCATGCCCAGGAACCAAACTCTGGCCACCAGAGCAGAACATGCTGAACTTTAACCACTAGGCAATCAGAGCAGACTCCCAATTTTTTCTTATTTTGTTATTATTTTCTCTTTATATATATTTTTATTCTTTAATCCATCCAAAATTTGAGTCAAATTATATTTTTGTCATCTAAGAAAGACCTAACAACATGGCTAATGGATTGAAAACAATTTCTTTTTTTGTCAAAATAAAGATCATCCTAGTCAATCACCTAGATTAAATGAAAATTACAGATTTTCACAAGTGAGACAATTTGCCACCGTGGGTAAATAATTTTCTCATAGGTGTCTTATCTATAGAAAATATCTAGACCTTACGTAATTAAAACTGGCATACAGAGTGATAGAGAAAGGAAAATTCCAGGAAAACTCTACACTTCCTTTTCACCTGTAATTTTAGAATCTAAGAGCATATTATTCAAATTGTTTGTGATTATCTGATCAATAACTTTACTCTTAAAAGTCTATTTTTTTTTTTAAGATTTTTTTATTTTTTCCTTTTTCTCCCCAAAGCCCCCCGGTACGTAGTTGAATATTTTTCGTTGTGGGTCCTTCTAGTTGTGGCATGTGGGACGCTGCCTCAGCGTGGTTTGATGAGCAGTGCCATGTCCGCGCCCAGGATTCGAACCAAAGAAACACTGGGCCGCCTGCAGCGGAGCGCGCGAACTTAACCACTCGGCCACGGGGCCAGCCCCAAAAAGTCTATTTTTTTAAGTAATAGGAAATTCTTGATGGATTTTTTGATGGGAGGGGTTGAACTATGAAGGTGTATAAAGTTTAAAGTCACTAGATGGTCATCAGTTTTCCACTTTATTCTGTGCAGTGTGTACCTGAAAATCGAACCAAACTTTAATAATCAACAAAAGCCATAGCTATATCCAAGTGATGCTAAACACATAGATTTGTTTTATTTTCTTTTTTAAATTAAAGCAGCTCGTGGTATAAATAACCCCAATTTTTTAAAGATTGTCTAAGCACACAAAGTTTAGGGGAAAAAATCTGAATGAATTCAAGTAGCACATTTTTAAAAAATCAATTTTAAACAGTCAAAATGAAAAAATTAATGGAAACTGCTTTCTGTATCTAATTAGCAGAGATAAGAATTTTGGCAAATGTATGTTGTGGATTATATACTCAGGAGAACCAGTATTTCTGGAGAGCAATTTGACAATATGTATTAAGTGCCTTTAATATGTTTATGCGTTAATCCAGTAATTTTTACTTCTAGGACTCTAATTTAAGGAACTAATAAGTAAGAAACACAGAATTTCTGTACAAGAATGCTCACTATTGTATAATACAATTAAAAATAAAATAATCTAAGTGCCCTAAAATAGGGAAATGGCTAAATGAATTAAGCTACGTCATAAAGTAGGAGTATACAGACATTGAAAATTGTGTTTTCAAAAGAATACTAAAAGAATTGAGGTAATATGATCACATAATGTTAATGTAAAAAGGCTGGGAATAAATCTTAATGAACAGTACATTCCCAAGTATAGTATGTGCGTGAATGCGGGGGTTCGGGGGGTGCGTGGGGGCGGGTGGGATGGGCGGGGCGATGTTAAATGTGCTTTACGGCAGGAGCATGACTGGAAGAAAATAAACCTAACAGTACCGACCATCTTTTAATGGTGGCAGACAGATATTTTTCCTTTCATTTTTACAGATGTGTTTTCAATTTTTCCATAATTATCTTTATTATTTTTATAATCATTATGAATTACTTTAGAAGTTTCTGTCCTTTGAGGCCAATCAATCCCTGCCGAAGAAATAATCAAAGATGTACACAAAACTATACCGGCGAGAATGCTCACCAGTGTTACTGTAAAGGAGAACAAGTGAAACCTAAAGGGCTGATACTAGGGAAACAGTTAAGTAAATAATGATATTCAATGGTATATTATCCCAAAACAAAGAATTTTTTTATAAAAAGTGTCTGACAGAGGGAAAAGCTTTTATGAAAATGCTTTCAGTTAAATGGGAAAATCATGTTACAAAATTTATACACAATAGATACATTCAATATTGTAAAAGTATAAAACATGGACAGAAGGATATGACCCAATTTCAGGACAGTGATTGCCTAGAGGAAGAGGAGGGAGAGAGAGACTGGGAAGGAGTGTAAAAGTCACTTCATTTGCACCTCTAATACCTTATTTCTGAAAGGGAGGAAGGAAATATCTGAAGTCGATATGACAAAATGTACATTGTTTTATTGGGAGTTTGGGGTGGTAATTATTGTGATAGCCAACCCTTATTGAGAACTTAACAGATACCAGCACTGTTCTAAAAGCTTAACAAGCACTACTTCATTTACCCTCAAAACAACCCTATGAGGTAGGTACTCTTATTATCCCCATTTTACAGATGAGAAAATAAAGGCACAAGTGGCCCAGCAAGATGCAGTATGGGGTTTCAAACACAGGCAGTCTGATTCTAGGGCTCACCCACTTAGGAGGTTAGTTTTATGACCATCTGTATTTTTCTATATTTTGAAATATTTAATAATTT
The DNA here is from genome assembly GCF_021613505.1 of Equus quagga. Lineage (NCBI taxonomy): Eukaryota > Metazoa > Chordata > Mammalia > Perissodactyla > Equidae > Equus > Equus quagga. Next base: position 56,312,821 of record NC_060274.1, read on the forward strand.
AAATTATTACATAGAATAGGATCTTAACTAGGTTTAAAAAATCCATATTCAAAAAACTGAAAAGATAGACCAAATGATTAATAATGGTATTTTCTGGATACTATGATATGAGTGATTTTTTTCCATTTCTTTATACTTTTCCACATTTCTAAATGTTTTATAGATAATATACACTAGTTCAATTTTTAAAACAAGAAAGCTAGGGTATATTAAAAAGGAGTATAATCCTTAAGCTAGTCTTCCATTATATTCCACATATTACCGATCAATGGTCACCATATTTTAAATAACTTGTAGGGGAAGAATAACAGGAAGTGGGGAGGATAAATGGAGAGGATCCTAAAAGGAACAAAAAAGATTCAAAAAATGGAAAAGAGAATATATGAGAAAAGGTTAAATGAGTATCTTGATTTACTGTCTCTAAGACCAAGAAAGCCTTTCACCAGTGGGATGTATTTCCCTTACTCTCCATTTCCTTCAAGGATCAAATGATCAAAGTTTTAGTTAAAGGAGAAAATTCTTCACTTGGATAGAGAATTGAACCTAGTGAGAGGTTGCGGAAATATTCAAGAAGAATGTGAAGTCAGACAAACTTCCATTTCAAATTGAAACTCCACTGCTACTTACAGGCCGTTTGAGATTAGGAACATGATCTAATGTCCCTCGGCTTCAGTTTCTTCATCTGTAAATTAGAGCTAAGAATATCTGACCTTGTAGGCTTGGTGTGCAAGGAGTTAATACACATAGTGAGTAATGTACCTAAAGCATCACCATGCTTATCAGTATATTTGTAGCTCTTTATAAATGTTCCCTTCTTAAATTATTTCCATGAGTATTCCTCCACTGGAGGCCAAAATCCCCCAGGAAGGAGTGGGGAGAGGGGTGCCTCCAATGTCTTCTTAGGAGATTAGGAGTTTTCTATGAGAGATTTTATATTTGTATTTGCATTTTGTTGATAATCAGAAAAAATTATATATATATATACATATTTTTTGATTACTTAGACATCAATCTTTAGCATAAAATGTTGGTACCTTGGCTTTATGATCCCAAAGGCACCCACTCCCTGCATGCCAGCCACACTGGCCTCCTTGCTGTTCCTTCAACCTACCAGACATGCTTCTACCTCAGGGTCTTTGTATTTGCTTGCTCCCTCTGCCCAAAATGCTCCTCCTTCTTCGGGTCTTCACTCAAATATCATTTTTCCAGTAAGGGCCTTCCTGGCCACCCTTTCTAAAATCCCTGACACTCTCCATCTCCATTCCCTGCTTTCCTTGATCCCTAGCACTATCATCCTCTTGCATACTGCCTCTTTTACTTATTGTCTGTTTCTCATCACTAAAGGAAGGTGCGTGAAAACAGGTTTTGCTTTTAATTGCTATATTTCCAGATCTAGCACATAGGCACTCAGTAAATATGTGTTGTATCAATGAGTGCATTATGTGATCACCATAAATGAGAGCAATTAATTTTTTATTGATAGTATGAAATGTTTCAGACACGCATCAACTAACTTAATAGTTTCTAAAATTTATCCAAAGGTGAATTTTGGAGGAGTCTCCCAAATCTCAACTTGAGAAACAAAGGATCAGTTGCAGATAATAAAATCCACTTTATCCCTTTTAAGGAGAAAAGAACTTATTACACAGTATTGGATACCTTACAGAATTTCTGGGAGGGCCAGTGAACAAAGCTTGGATCTATGCAGCCAGGTGAAACACAGCTCAGAGTGATACCCTACCACCCCACAAGACTACTGTACTGCAGCTTTCACATACCACTCAGCACATGTGATGCTAAGGACTAAACATTCAAACCTCTGTGCCTGTTGGAGCAGAAGAACCAGATGCCCCTGTTGCCATGTCAGCCAGAAGAATTAATCTATGCTCAGGCAGCTGCCATCTCATGTTGCTCACTTACTCCTTCCAAGTCTCAAGTGAGGACATTTCCTCAGTAAAACCTAGTTTTAATGTAGAATCTAGCTACATTAGTCTTGGAAATGTTTTAGCTGTCTCACTTCTTTGGTTCAGGAAGGCACACTAAAAGTGAGACAGATTGGGTACAAATGAGTCACACTGCAATGTCTGCAGCATTCCACCCTCTTACTACTTAAGATACATAAACATTCTTCTTCCTACATTAAAACTTCCATCTCTAGGTGATGGTTAGTTCTCTTCTAGCTCAGTGACAGTGCCATCCTGATATCCTGAGGTCTATTGGATAAATTATAAATTTAACTACCACCAATCCACCACATATTAAAAACTAGGTGATTACTATTCAGCAATAAAAATGAATGAACTATTGACACACATTATAACTTGAATGAAGCTCATAGGCATTATGCAAAGGGAAAGAAGAGACAGGCTCAAAAGTATACATAGTGCATGATTCTATTTATATGACATTCTCAAAAAGACAAAACCACCATGATAGAAATCAAATTGGTGGTTGTCAGGGATTGGAGGGTGGTAAGAAAGTGTGACTACGAAAGGATAACCCAAGGGAGATTTGGGGAGTAATGAAATTAATTGGCATCCTGATAGTGACGGTGGTCACACAAATCTATATATGCATTAAAATTCATAGAACTTTACAGCAAAAAAATCTATTTTACTGTATGCTAATTTAAAAAATAATTTTTTTAATAAGTAGCGCAACCCAATGAATACTAAAGTTATCAGGCCCTAAAGTTGACAATGTGTTAGAATTTGTAAACATTAATTATTTATTAATTTTGAAAAACTAGGGAAATGAGGAAAACATCAATATATTATTATATACATAGAAGAAGAAGGAAGAAAATATGAGCAGGGCCAATAGTTTTCATTTCTGCAATTGCTTCGGAGATTACCTTTGGTATTGATAACTTTCTCTGTCCAAGTTCTCTCTGTGCTCAGGCCGCACCTCAGCTGGTCATGGTTCTTTGTCTGGTGGGGTAATCCAAAGCTTAATTCCTGAGTGGTCTGAGCTTGGTGATCCTAACTATACTGGGTTGGTATAATCTCCCATTAACTTTTATTGCTGGATACTACATTCCAGAGGAATCCCTGAGCTCCATCATAGAAAATCACAGTAAAAGTTTTTTTTCTTCCTGGTCCATTGGCAGGAAGAGCCCAAAAAGGCCAAATGGAAGCCTCAACATTTCAAATTCCAGTTCAATTGTCTCCCCTTCTGGAATACTTCTCCCCTGAATACTAAAACCTCCAAACTAGCAGAGTCTAAAGGAACGGACTTGGGAAGGAAAATTTTATGCTTTGGTCATTTAGTGCAATAATGAAAAATACCACTCTCACTTGACTCCTTGGTCTCTGGATCAATGCATCTTGGTTTGAGGAGAAACAGTATTATATATTAGTCACCAGTTTTGAGAATATACGTTATCTTGAAGGACAGTACTCTAATGTCAAAAGGTGTTATTTCCCAGCTGACACAGTACATCAGTTCTTTAGATTATTCTGCTATGCCATAAACCAGGTGCTTCTGGGTGAAGGTTTTGTAGAAATATCAGTGAACCCCAAGGGCACCAGATTAGTTATTTTTCTGTGAAATGAGTTTCTTGTTTAAAAGCAATATTGGTGAGAAAGCATAATGTAATAAGGTATAATGTAAATAAGGCATTAAGTCAACAGAAGCAACATAGTGGCCCAGGAAAAGAAATCATACCCAAATTAAGTATTTATTCCAGTGAAGACAAAACACTGTTCATTTTGTAATGGAGGGAACCCAATATAATCAACCAGGAGGTAGGCTGGTCCCATCATTGTGTCATACAATATCAAGAGCTCACTATTGGTCTTTACTCCTGGCAGATAGGAGATTCAGCCATAGTAGGAGAGCCAGGTCAGGCTTGGAGAGAAGCCATCTATTTTTTATTGAGGCATGTTCGATTTTCATATGATGGACCATTGTTTATGAGCTCCTTGACACAGTCAAGTCAGTGGAGAAAGAAGTTGACTGACATCAACAGAATGAGTCATCTCGTCCACCTGGTTATTGAACATTTGGTGAAAATTCATGTGGAACATTAATATTCCCACATGCTGGGCCTTTTTCAAGAGATTCGTTCACATAATTCTTCCCCAGTCCTCCTTATCAGCAAACCTCCAGTCCTGTTCCTTCCAACTCCTCCTTTACTATCTGGCCAATCTTTAGCTACCACTGATGAATTGGTGTAGATCTGATATCATATCACCTTCTTATAGGCAAGGTTCACCATAATGTTGTACCCACTGGAGGAGTTGCCTTCTCCATTGTCCTTCAGAACCACTCATGATTTATTTGTTAACCAACATAAAAGCAGAGAGAATTGTCCTTGGGTTTTTCAACACATAATTCTAAGGCCAGGAAACATGAACTAAAAATTTAAGAGAAAAAAGATTAAACCACTCAGAAGCAGATTATGCTGCATGAGATAGTCAATGTCAATATTATTTTTATCCTAAGAGACACATTGCTCAAAAAATGCCCTGCAATAACAAGCTTGATTGTGAACCATATACCCCGTATTTGCATGTCTAACTAATAGTGACATTACTTAGGACAGGAGAATTGCTGGCTGTTAAAGCTGAACCATCAGAAATCCTGTGACCCAACAATTCTTTACCCATTTTATCAACTTTCCTATTTTAAAAGAAATGCAAGTGTGATTACATGAACAGATTCTACAAATCCATTTACCCAGATACCTCGATAAGAGTAGTGAAGGAAATAAATTTTAGCCCTTAAAGGTCAGGGACACACAATTCTTACTTAATATGAGATGCTTCAGTCAAATAATTTGAAAGAAAAGACTAGGTGAGTGGATGCAGGTTTTTAAAAAGCTTTTTAAATGTTAAGCCCTGTAAAGACGTCAACGACTGCAGAACCACAGAACCTCAGAAAAAGATTGACCTTTAAAAGATCACTGAGCCAGATCCTGTCTCAAATCCCTGAATCCTCTCTGCAACTCTTGCTCAAATGACTTTTCAAACTTGAAAAACACTTCAGTGACTGAGAAATCACTGCCTTCCCAGGCAGCCATTCTACCTTTGGACAGCTCTCACAGCAAGAGAGTCGTTCTTCAGGGGAGCAGAAAATCTGCCACGTTGTCATAATTCTACCTCTGCTGCCCAAACAGGGCAAGCCTCATTCCTCTTCCAATGATGACCCTGCAGAGAGCTTCCTCCTGGCATAATCCTCTCTTCCCCAGGGTAAACGTCCCCAGCTTCTTCCATCATTTTTCACATGATTTCACTTTATGTTCGCCTCAATATTCCAATATTTCTTGTAAAAGTATATGTTTAAACTCAAGTAATAGTATAGATTTAGTCTATAATAGACTGGAAGTATAATTTCCCTTATTCTCGAGAGGTTATAGTTCTACTTTTTCAATTTAATGTCCAGGTGGATTTACTAGAAGTCACACTAATGTTCACTGGAATCGCTGACATTCATTAGGAGCTCACTATATGCCAACCACCTCAAACAGGACCTCACGTGCATCATCTCATTTAGTTCTCATGACAACCACCTTTGTGGTAGGTACTATTTTATCCCCGTTTTCAAATGAAGAAAATAAGGCTTAGAAAGAAGAAGCACCTTACCCCAGCTCAAATACCCCATAAGTGGCAGCATTTGGATTCTATCCTGGGATTTCTGGAAAAGCAGTAGCTACCACCTGTAGAGCACTTACTGCATTCCAGCACCGTGCCGAGCCCTGACCTCAGACTGTTCAGTAGCTAGAATCGTTATTCCCATTTTACACATAGGGAAACAGGCTTCGAGAGGTGTAACAAAATGGTTAGAAATTAACAACTAGCTTATCTGAACAAGTTCCCTTTGTATACCCAGATTAAGGATTTTGTATTTATCCCTTATAAAATTAATCTTACTGGATTCAGTTCATCACTCTGTCAAAATTTTTTAGAGATACTGACTTGATCTAAAGTATTTTTATCCCTGCTACATTTTTACAACTGCAAGTCTTATAAGAAAGGTTTCCATGTGTTTAAGTTACCAACAAATGACACTGCATAGAAGAAGTCCTAGGAAAAAGTCATCCAAAAGCCACTAGGAACCTTTCTCCAGGTGCCATCAATCCACTCATCAGACAGTATCAGCACAGTCATTCAACTTCTAATACACTACCTAATCTAGGCCATATTTCTCCATTTTGTCCACAAGAATACAATGAGTTTAAGTGTCCTACTGAAGTATAGATTTGTCATCTCAGCTCAAACCTAGCAACCCTATATTGCTGTGAAGTAATTTAGAGATAGTGAGTCTATCTTGGATTTTAGTGATTACCGTTTCTGCTTCTAAGAATTTATGATGATTTCAGAAACAAAACACTAAATTGGATATATGTTAAGTTGTTTCCATACTCGTGATACTATATTATTATTCATGTAATTGGAGATAGCACTTTCTGCATGACCAAAATGAAATTTGAGTTCCAGTGTCTTCCCACTCAGTCTTCTGAGTTGATTTTGGTCAGGCAGCAGGACAACAGGTTGCTTTTTATAATCCATGCCGTGCTCTTGACCTCTTGGGCATCTTTAAGATTGGTAGTATAACTTCAGGGTTTTGTGTGCATTTCCCATTTGGTTAAGCTGACAGTTCCACTTTTTCCTTAATTGAATTACCCATCACTGTAAGTGAATTACCTTCTCTTGAAAGTCATCCAGCAGCTTTTGATAGATAGATGCTTGGCACCTGAGTAATAATCCTTTAAGACCACGAATCTGTCATATAATCTTTCCCGGCTTTGAAATCCCATAATATAGTCAATAGATTTGGCAGTTCTCTACTACCTTTGATTTTATTGTTTGCATTTAATAGTCCTTTGTATAAAATAATGTTTCCTTTCAGTTCTGCATTACAGTGTTATCTCTTTTTAAAACACTTAAAGCAATATTAGAGATTCAGGCATCTGAATCCTAGCATGTATGACTATATTATCACTCACAAAGATGATGACCACTAAGAATCATAGAAATTGGAACACGTTTCTTTTGATGTTGCTGTTTTAGGAAACATACAGGTTTCAAGTATGTCAAAACATGAAGAACATGTAACTCTGATAATCGAAGAAAAACAATAGTTATACTAACTATTGAGGAGTTTAGGTTACAAATTGTGCCCAAATTTCAAAGCAGTACAAAACTGAGAATTTTCAACAGTACTTTTCTCTCCGCCATTGCCCATCTACAACCTATAATAGAAGATAAAGTTGTTTGATTACGAAGTAATAAAGGTCAGACATCTGTCTAATATTATGAAATGCTTTGTTTAAGATACTTTATATTTTTTAACTGAATACCAAATTTCCCCACATAATTTTGTAAATCCTGTGTCCTGTCCCAATTAGGTTTATTTTAAATATATCTGTAGAGCTGTTAACCCTCTGAGAGAGACAAAATGTTACTTTCCTTTAGTAAAACACAGAATTATTCAACAGAGCTTAATAACTGCACGGCTAATGTAATTCTTACTATACCTCTGAGAGAAAATGCTCCTTGAGATAGATTCAGACGAAGTTGCATTTGTAATGTTAATGTATTTGCCTGAGAGAGCCTCAGCTGCGTCACTTCCCCACATGCTGGCCAGATCCTAATGAGGTTTTGGTACTAGAGTGGAGAAAGACATACATTCTCATTTTTCATCTCAGTTGAGAAATAAAAATTACATTAGCGATTTGTAGTATGCCTATTAGTGCTCATTTGATAATTTTCTGATCTTTAGCATTTATAAAGTAGACCTTGAATTTTGATACTACAAATTCTGATTGACATTTAATGATTCTATTTCTTATTAACAAAATGAGGTGACCTAAGAAATTTATAGAGAGGCTCTGTTAAACTAAAATTATAATCTGAAAAATAAGATAAAATGACCAAGACTATTTGAGCAAGAACTAGCCCCATTCTTTCTCTTTAAAATGAGGGGGGAGATTAGTTCCTAAATATTGTGTCCTTTGTGCTAGGACCCAGGCTTGAATCTTACTCATGGAAGGAAATACCAAGATGTGGTTTCAACACTACTCAGAAAATAAAGGGGCCACCCTTGTGGTGCAGCAATTAAGTTTGTACGTTCCACTTTGGAAGCCTGAGGTTTGCAGGTTCAGATCCCAGGTACGGACCTACACACCATTTGTCAAGCCATGCTGTGGCAGGCATGCCACATATAAAGTAGAAGAAGATGGGCATGGATGTCAGCTCAGGGCCAGTCTTCCCCAGCAAAAGAGGAGGTTTGGTGGCAGATGTTAGCTCAGGGCTAATCTTCCTCAAGAAAAAAAAAGAAAGAAAGAAAATAAATAAATTTTTTCTAAGCAATGAAGGAAAATAATTGTAAACACCATGAAGCCGTTGTCAGATATGGAGATTATTCATATGAGAAATCCTGCATAAAGCATCAGTATTTTACTTGTTTTACACTCCCATACTTTATCTCACTTTTGTTTACCCCTGTTTATAATTGCTAGAGTTTAAATCTTGATTCTACTATCAGCTTTCCATAAATGACACATTTTAGACTGTATAAAACTGAGAGGTTTGGGTATCTATTAATAACTCTCAGTCCTCCTGCTAATTTGCTTGGTTCAAATTGCTTGCCTAGAATTCAGGACCCTTCACTCTCTGGTCTCAGCTCGAGTTTCCATTCTTATCATTAACCATTTCCTTAAAATCACTTAAGATCCAGTCAAACATACAGTTATCTAAGCCCATTCCATGCTTTTTGGCCTCTATGCCTTTGTTCATGCTCTTTGGGCCTTCTACCTCGAATGAACTTCCATTTATCTCCCTCTGTGTACCCTAGAGATTTTATAAAATATCACCTTCTTTACAATGATATGCTTAATTCCTCAACTGGGTATGAATATTTACACTATCTTTATTTAACTTATATCTATAAGTGATATAAATGATCTTTGAAATCCAAGGACTTTTCAATATATTTATGTATCTTCTGCAGTGTAACAGAGCACTTCACATAACAGAGTGCCCAGTAAATACGTATGAGTGAATAAATGAATAAAAGTTTAGTCTATGATCTTATATTTATACTACCTACTATTCATAAAAGATCCTCCCCATTCTTTTCATGCCAGTCTAAATTTCTTATAGGGATAAATTATTTTCGAAGACTCTAAAATCTCCATTTGCCAGTAATGTGACACACTTGGTACTGTGACCAAGACTCTCACTGAAAATAAAGTAATAAAAAATATTTTTAAATACATTGTTGTGTTAGCAAGAAAGTAAGGACCCTCAGAAACCAAAAACTTAAGTGAATATAGGAATCCAGAGAGGTAAGCTGAGCTTTGTATCTGGCTTTCACTTTGAGGACATTTGCCCGTGAAGGTGAACTTGAGTGTCTGTATTCACAGGTAACAGGATATAAATCCTAGGAGGCACCTGACCAAGATGGGGAATCTAATAGGACCTGCCTTAATAAATCAGGTACCCAAAAGGCCTAAACCTTCAAGGTATATGTGACCCAGAAATAAATCCAAGGGACAGCAAGAAAAAATTGCTTATTATAAAATGTGGCATTGGGTACAAGGAAACATTAACCTGCCCCTTGGAATTCACATCCAGAAGCTGGCCCTCAGCTGAGCTTGTAGCCCAGCCTCAGACTACCTGGGGATATCCAAAACAATCCTCAGGCAAGGAATCTTAATTTAAGCATTTCTAGGTTTGTAGAGTTCCCATTGTTTGGCAGAAGCAAACGCAATCACTGGAGGTATAAATTGCCAATACCGGGCTTGAAAAATTCAAACAGATAAAATCCAAAAAACATGAACCTAAAGTTAAAACTCACAAACTGCATGAGGAAATAAGACATCTAGATTGAGAGGTAGGAGAAACAACAGACAGTAAAGGTAAATGCATAAAGACTTCAGATATTGGAAATAGAAGACAAAGAATAAATATTATGTATACTTAATATATTTAAAAAATCAAAAGGGCCCTGAAAACATAAGGGAAAAATAAGAGAATATTTTTAAAAGGAAAAACTGGTTTTAAAAGAAAGAGAGAGAGCAGGAAGGAGGGAGGAAGGAAGAGAGGAAGATAGAAACTACATAGAACATTTAGAAATATAAAAATATAAAAGTTGGGATTAAAAACTCAGTAGATTCTCCTTTTCCCATTCTTTTTCCCTTTCTCTTGGTCCAAGCCAATGATTCAGCCTTGAGTTTTTTTTTAATTAGCAAAATTTCTTTGCCTGATATAAACAACTACCATTAAAAATCATAGTTAACAATAAAAATATTCCCTTTGCGATCAGGGCAATGACTAGAATGCCCACTTTTTTCCAACTTTGTACTAGAATCTTTAGCCAGTACAGAAAGGAAATAAAGAGAAATAAACAATAGGAAGAATAGAGGGGAAGAAGTTAAAATATCATTATTTTCAAGTGGTATGACTGTAATGAAAATCCAACAGAATCTATAGATAATTTCTAGAATAAGAAAAGAGTTTAGTAAGCTTTCAGAGTAAAAATCTATTGCATTTTGTATACCAACAATACAGAGTTGGAAAATAAATTTTTTTAACTAAAATAAAAATTTATGAAATATCCAGAAACAAATTTAATAAAAATATGCAAAACCATATGGACAAAAATATAAAACTATACTGCAATATATTAAAGAAGACCTAAATAAATCAAGAAGTATACCATGCTTATGAACTAAAAGACTAATATCACAAAGATGACACCTCTGTGACTGTTATGGAAATTCAATAGATTGCCAATAAAAATCCCAGCGGGTGTATGTATGTATAAATTAACATGTTGAGTCTAAAATTTATATTGAGGTTCAAGGGCCAAAAATTGTCAGGATGACTATTCTATTGAAGGAGAAGAAAAAAGTTTGGAGAACTTGCCCTACTAGATACCAAGATTTTTTATAAAGTTATATAAATTAAAACCAGGTGGTGTTGACATAGATGGACAATAGGAGAAATGAAATAGAATAAAAAGCTTAGAAATATACTCATACATTTATCACTTGATCTATGACCGAGGTAGGAATGAAAATTCAAGAGAGACAAATGGACTTTTCAAAATTGTGCTGGGACAACTGAGTATTCATAAGGGAAAAAATGATATTGTAACCTTACTTGATACCATAAACAACACTCAATTTCAGCTGGATTAAATATCTCTATGTGACTGTTAAAATCATAATTAGAATACAGTATAGGAAAATATTGTCATGATCTCTCTACCCAGAACAATTTCCTAAATAAAATGTGTAAACATAAAGGAAAGGATTGATAGAATTCACTATAAAAAAATCAAGAATTTCTGTTCCTCAAAAGATACCATAAAAAGATCAAAAACAAACAAAAGACACAAACCAGGAGAAGTTATTCCTGGAGGAAGGATTTGTATCCAGAATATGTAAAGAATTCCTATGAAACAATAGAATACAGAAACAAAATTTATTAAAAATGTCCCTTCAACAGATTTAACTTATCAACTATATACAAATATTTCCTAAATTTCTACCTCGGTGTCCCTGTAGCCACATCAGTTTTAACAAATTTACCATTGAAATTATCAGTTTTTCCTGAAACCAGAGTCATCCAAGCTCAAAACTTGTAGTCACGCTTATCACTTATCCTTCTTTGCTTTCCATATTCAATTATTTACCAAATAAAGTCAGGTCTTCCTCTGCAAGATTTCTCACATTTTTGTTCTTTCCATTATCATGTCACTGTCATGATTCAGAACCTTGTTTTCTTGAACTTGTGATAAACTCCTAACTGGTATCCCTGCCTCAAAGTTCTTTTTTTTAATTTTTTTTTTTTTTTGAGGAAGATTAGCCCTGAGCCAGCTACCACCAATCCTCCTCTTTTTGCCAAGGAAGACTGGCCCTCAGCTAACATCCATGCCCATCTTCCTCTACTTTATACGTGGGACGCCTACCACAGCATGGCTTTTGCCAATCGGTGCCGTGTCCACACCCAGGATCCAAAATGACGAACCCCAGGCCACCAAGAAGCAGAACATGTGAACTTAACTGCTGCACCACCAGCCGGCCCCTCAAAGTTCTTTTACATCCTTCCTGCTTCCTGCTCACCAGGTCTAGCTTACTCCACCTTGACCACACTTTATTTTTCAATGAAAATACATTTAATCATAACCATATAATAAAATGTTGTTGAATCTAATCTGAAAATGGACAGTGGCTTTTTGGTTAGACTAGTCATGAAATTTGATATATGACAGAGTCAGCACCCAAATTTGGTGGAGAACGTATGGATTCTAATTGGTTAGCCACATGGAAAAAAACAAAATTATATTCCTAAAGCACGTCGTATATATTAAGAAAATAATGTATGAAAAAATGAAACATTTTTGAAGAAGGTATAATAGACCATCTTTAGAACCTTAGGGTAGATAGGATTTCTTAACTAAGACACCATACGCACAAATTATATAAGAAAAGATGATAAATTTGACTACATTAAAATTTAATACTTGTGGGGCCGGCGCGGTGGCGCAGTGGTTAAGTGCGCACGTTCCTCTTCGGGGGCCTGAGGTTCGCCAGTTCAGATCCTGGATGCGGATATGGCACTGCTTGGCAAGCCATGCTGTGGTAGGCGTCCCACATATAAAGTGGAGGAAGATGGGCACAGATGTTAGCTCAGGGTCGGTCTTCCTCAAGAAAAAAAAGAGGAGGATTGGCAGCAGTTAGCTCAGGGCTAATCTTCCTCAAAAAAAAAAAAAAGAAAAAGTAAAAATTTAATCCATTTAAAAAATGAAAAGATAAATCATCTACTGAAAGAAAAGATTTGCATCACAAATTGCTGTCAAATGATTAGTATCCAGAAGATACATTTAAAAAAAAAATTTGTGCAAATAAATGATAAAAAGACAAATAACCCAGTGGAAAATGGGCAAAGGTCCTAAAAAGTAGTAGAAGTGGAAACATGAATGACCAGAAAACATAAGAAAAGATGTTTAATCTCATTAGTACTACTCAGGGATATACAAATTAAAACCACACTGAACTACCAGATTGGCAAGAGTTACAAAGTGACGATAACAAGTTGAAGATGTGGTTATGGAGCAAATGAAACTTTTACATGGCTGTCGGGAGTGTAAATTGGTACAACACTCATTCTGGAAAAACACTATGACGTTATCTAATAAAGTTGATACATTTACTCTATGACCCGGCAATTATACTCCTAAGAATATATAACCCCTACAGAAACACTTGCGTATCTGCCCCAGGATACCTGTAAAAGAATGTTCACATCAACGTGTATTTGTTACAGCAAAAATCTGGAAACAACCCAAATTGTCAACAATACAAAAGCTAAACAAATTGTGGTATATACATACAATGGAATTTCACATACAACAGTAAAAACTGAAGAACTACAGCTACACGAAATGGTATGGATGAATCCCAAGAACATAGTCCCCAACAGAGAAACAGGCTAAGAAAATGCATACAGTGTGATTCCATTCATATAAAGCACAAAAGCATGCACTATCATTTTTCATTTTTAAATTATTTTCATTTATCAATATTGGTTTTTTTCATTTATCAGTATTGTCGGTTCTTCACAATCCGAAGGCAATCTATTTAGCTAGAGATTTGGAATTAATTTTACTATATTATTACTTTCCTGGGAGTGAGCCAAAGAGCTTCCATCAATCCTTTTCCAGAAACTGATGAGATATAAATTAGAAAGGAAGAGAAAGAGAATAACAGTGTGAATGGTGGAGTGAGAGAGGTACACATATTTTTCCGTGACGCCAAAATCAATACTTTTCAAAATTTCACCTTTCTTTCTTTTACCTTTTTTCTAGAGTTCAAGTAAGCAATCTTTTCTTCTACCTCACATACCTTTATAAAATGCTCAAAATATCAAGCAGAGAATGCAATACTCAGTTATATTCACGTCACCATTACTATGCAAAGCACTGAGCCATGTCCAAAGGCTTGGTTTCCGGTTCCAGTTCCACACTTGGTTAGTCATGTGCTCTTCATCAAGTCGTGCAACTTCACTGGCTTCAGTTTTCTCTTCTGTTCAAACAGGAATAATCATGCCTGACTCAGAGCAATGTCATGAGAATTAAAATAGTAAACTTATGGGAAAAAAAAGTGCCTCTGTGGTTCCCAACCTGTAATAGGCATTCAACAAATGTCAATTCCTACTGTCATCATTGTGCTTTTTGATCATATGAACCATTTTAAAATATGAATGGGGATGGGGGAGTGCAAAATTGGACCTCAGAAGGCAAGCAGCTGCTTAATTTGCTTTCACTCCATAATTACGAGGTCACCAAGTCTGCTGAAAATATATTTATGTCTGTTGCAACAAAAAGCAGGTCATAGTAATTATAACTTACATTTTCTTTTCTTTAGCTATTAACATCACTACGTGTTCAATAACCACACTAGTTCATTTCTCCCCTTATTTTATATAACAGCCCTACCAATTTGATGACAATCCTCATGTCCTGTCACTTGTTTGCTGTTTCTATATCGTTTTCTCGTGAGCCAGATCCCGAGTCGCAATCGCACCCTCCTTTAAGTTGTCACTGACTGCTTCACATGCAGTATCTTTTTTTTCATGCTTACAGGAAGAACTAAGCCTTTTCCCCCCTTTTCCCCCCCCCCCTCCCCCCCCCCCCCCCCCCCGGCCGTTGCTTCAGCTGTTGGACATGGAGGACCGTCTCCAATCACTACCAGGGATTTGGGCACCTAAAATCTGAAGCTAGAAAACATGTTATCTGATATACACACCGTAACTTATACATTATTTTTAAGGGTTAAGTGTGCCCCTAATTTCTAAACAGCTAGCTCACAGTGGAGCTTTTTTAACTCAATCTATTACTAAACGATTTGCTTAAACAGAGTGAGTCAAAAAGACTTCTTGCCTTAATCTATTCTCTGTATATGTGCACAGGAAGTTTTGACTCTCTTTTTCTTTTTAGGATGCCTAATACAATGATTTGCATCAAGCTGACCATCAATAAATATCGTTGACTGACAGATTCTTATTAAGGAATATGACAGACAATAAGAAGGTCACATTGCCCAACCTTTCCATCTGGGTCAGGCTATGTAACTAGTTTTGACCAACGAAATATAGGTGGTGATATACCTCACTTTCTGGCCTAATCCCTAAAACATCACCTGTGGTCCTCAACACTCTGCTAGTCACCTGGTCAAATGGAGGACACCCATTGAATAAACCTGGAGGCCCTACCAGAAAGTAGAACTACCAGATGGAAGGAACCTGCATCTCTGCATCAACAGTGGGGGCGAGAACCCCTGGGAGAGCCATTCAACCTGATTTTCTCTGTGACATGAATAAGAAATAAAATATTTTCGTATTAAGCCACTGAAACTTGGGAGTTGTTCATTGCAGCAGCCAATGTCAGTTACTCTGACTAATAGCATGAAGCACCTTACTATCTGACAGCTTACAGGTCAAAATAAAACACAAAACAAAGCTGTGAAATATTCTTAAAAGTAATTTTGACAATTCAGGTAAATGCAGTCTTTAGATTGTGATTGTCTTGGTACAGACCATATCTGTGTGTTATAAGCATCATGTAGTTGTGGTCTTCATAAGTTTTAAATAGGAAAGATATAAGATTGTAAAATCAATAGATAATTTGGGCAATATTTGGGAGATATTTTATCTTCTCCTTAATAATCCCTAGTTCCCAGTCATTCCAAAGCTCTTATAACAACAGTCGAGCCTAGAAGACTCTGATCATAGTTTCCTCCATAAGGTGGAAAGAATACCACTTTTATCTTTAGAGCTGGGCTGTGACACTCAATGCTCATGGGTTAAGGATGTGTGTGTTGGGAGACAATTCTCCATGAATCTTTTGTTTCTTCACATCTTGTAAGCAGAGGCACAGACAGTCTTTTATTCTGGACTCTCTTCTAGGATTCCCATACAAAGAACTGTCTTGAAAGAGATATGTCCCTCTAAAGGACAGGGTAGTTTGTATGCTGTCTGGTAAAATGAAAATAATGTCTCCCTCTGGTTCAAAGTTTGGGTAGGTTTGGGGTTTCCTAAGTTTGAAGTTCCTCAGCTATGACATAAACCCACTGTACACATAGCACCCATCTAGGGCCATAAGCATTGCTTCCGTGGGCTTGGGGGAAATGGAGAATGGGCACTAACATGAAGCTCATGCTGCCTGATGCGCCGTGAATAATAAAGCCCTTAAACTCTGACTCAAGAGTCTCACGTCTTCTTCCAGCACCCATGAAACTGTGGCAAGCTAACTTGTTAGCTTGAAAGCAGGGTAAAATCTTATACCCTTCACTATTCTTGAAAACATGATGTAGGAGAAGTCTACTCCAGAGTGGAGAAGGATGGAGAAAGCCCACACCGTACAGTCCAGGGAGAATGTGGGAAATAGAAATGACAAGGAAACAGAGAAATAGCATCAGATGACTATGCCCCCTCCTTTCCCTCTCAGGATGGAATGCCTAGACAGAATGGGGAAATGGAGACCCAGTAGAAATATCCAGATGAGTAAAGGGAATCCCAAGAATGTCAACTGGAAGTCAGGAGGGGCTAATGGAATGCTTCCCCAGGGTGGTGGATGCTGTAGCATGGCCCTAGTTCCTCCCTCCTTCAGGACAAAGGCAATCAGTTCTCCAGCTGGTGGGAGTGCTGATGTCTGACAGCTCACAGCTAAATATTTCAGCTGAACTGCTGTCAGCTAGAGAGAATCACATCATCCAAGGGGATGCCCCATTGGGAGAGCAGGGGAGCAACTCTCATCCATTGACTGGTCAATACAGGGTTATATATACTCAGTACCCTTGCCTTAATTCAGGACAACTTTATGGTTCATTACAGCTTCGGAGTTTCTCCGTAGGATTGGCTGAGCCTTTGCTGCATTATATCACACTGAAATCCTGCTTAGGTCATTCCCCCACAGGTGTGGATTCTGGGGGGCCCTCCACAATAAACTTCTGCATGCAAATCTCCAACTCAGAATCTGTCTCCTGGTAATCTCACGTGCAATCCCCAAGCATTGTTTGGAAGACTTTTTGCGCCTAGATGGAGTGCCACACACAGACTCATTCAGCATGATGCAGAAGCAATAGTGCTGAATTGGTGAAGGAGAGATAAGCCTGTTCTCCTAAAGCCCACACAAGGGATGCAAGGGACCTAGAGGTCCCTGCATGCTCTGATAAAGGGGCACGAGATTCTGAGAGCTGAAGGACCAGCAAAAGTCTGGAGTTGAGATTGTGAGACCACAATATGTGGAGATTTCACCTCCAGAAATATATGTCTGGGACCAGTGTATATGCCAGCATAGTGTCCAAATGACCACACAGGTACACGTGCATTTCAATGGATGCTAGTCTAGGAAGAAAGCCAGAACAGTCACTCCACAGCAGAGACTAGCTAAAATCCACAGGCCCCTCTACCCGCTTACAATCGTGTGGTCACATAAGCCTCATCCCTAAATACACCCAGATATCATTTTGAAAAGGTATAGAAGGAGGGGAAATAAATTTTAAATCAAGAATCTGTGTCATTCAGATGAGAATATTTAAACCAGAAAATATTGTATACTGGCAAATTTAAAGTTTACATCTCATTCCATCCTCCCCCACTTCTGATATCAGAAAGTATAGGAAACTTTATGGCTACATTTTATTGGCACACTGTATTAGTAATTTGCAACCATTGGTAAATAGAGGTTCATAGCAATTTAATAAAGAAAAACTCTAGGTTTTTGTTTTTTATTTTCTTTGGTGAGGAAGACTGTCCCTGAGCTAACATCTGTTGCCAATCTTCCTATTTTTTTCTTCTCCCCAAAGCCCCAGGATATAGTTGTGTATCATGGTTGTAAGCCCTTCTAGTTCTTCTATGTGAGATGCCACTGCAGCTTGATGAGCAAGCAGTGTGTAGATCCACACCCAGGATTCAAACCACTGAAACCCGGGCCACAGAAGCGGAGCTCATGAACCTAACCACTATGCCAGTGGGCTGGCCCCCAAAATTCTAGTTTTTAAATCTTAATGTCTGTGAGGATAGCATAGCTACTGAGGAACCTCCATAGGTGGTTTGAAAGTCCTCTGATCCAACAACGTGAATTTTAAATTGGCCAGCCTCTCTACTCCTTGAGAGCAGCAACACAGCTTTACTTATCTTTGAATCCCCCCAGTGACTAGCAAGCATATAATAAATAAATATTTGAATGTAATTTACTATCAGCCTATTACCAATCATTTGGGAACTCATAGTGTCTTTAAGTCAAGTCTTTAAGTGTCTCTAAAGACACTCTATGTCTTTAAGTCTTTTGATTTTCAAAACCTTTTGATAACGTGAAAGTATCCTCAGGAGGGTCATTTCTTTAGCTCCTATTACAAAATACCTTATCAGGATTAGCCTAAGACCCGGAGTAAGAGACAAAAGCAGAGTCCTGGGAAAGAAGAAATAGGACTGGAGGGGAAAAACTTGACAAGTCAAACAAATTGCTTCTCAATTTTGCTTTGGGCCAGCCCCAAAAAAGGGCATGCAAGAATAGGGCTTTTACTCCACAAAGGCATTTTATACTACAGCAGCTGAAGTAGTAAACGAGTAAGATTGAGAAATAGCAAAAGAAAACAGTGTCTCTCCAATGATTTTATCCCTTTTCAGACATCATGCACTCTTTTGGGTTAAAGTATTTGTAGTAAGCAGAATAATATAACCCATTAGAAAGATGCCATGTCCTAATCCCCAGAACTTGTGAACATGTTACCTCTCATGCTCAAAGGGACACTGCAGCTGTGATTAAATTAAGGATCTTGACCTGAGAAACTATCCTGGACTATCCAGGGTGGGCCCAATGTAATCATAAGGGACCTTCAATGTGGGAGAGACAGGAACGTCAGTGTTAGAGTGACGCACTGTGAGAAAGACAGGACAGACAATTGCTGGCTTTGAAGATGGAAGGTAGATGTGGGAGACCCTAGAAACTAGAAAAAGCAAGAAAACAGATGCTCCCCTAGGGCCTCCAGAAAAGAATACAGCTCTGTCAACACCTTGATTTTAGTCTAGTCGAACCATTTCGGACTTCGGACTTCCAGAACTGTAAGATAATAGATTTGTGTTGTTTTAAGCCGCTAAATTTGAGGCAATTTCTTTCAGCAGCAATAGAAACGTAATAGGGTATTTGCTGAAGTTTTCTTTTAAAGCGTCAACGTAAAACCGGGGGAAGGAAGCAAGGCTGAAGTAAGAATCAAATCGTTATTCAATCAGTATATTTAACTCACTTGAGAAGAGGGGTTTGAAATAGGTCTTCAGACTTGTTCCTCCCTCCGGAAGCGTTCCAACATGGAGTCTCTCCAGAAGACAAATCTGACCCAGAAGCCATGATGGAGCTCCGCAAGGGCGGCGGACGGGGATGAGACGGAACGGGGCGACAGAGAGGTGCTGAAATGGAGAAGGATCCTACGGGTGTTTTGTTTCTCTTTCCCCGAGAGATTTTTAAAATGTGAATAGTGAAACAGAAACACAGCAGTAAATATTCAGGCAGGTGGGATAAGGTAAAAAATCAATCATGTCAAAACAACTTCATCTCCAGGATGGCTTCGGTAATTTAGGAAATAATGGCCTGTCCTAGTATGAGTATGTTTCTTGACTTTTGGAAAATACGTGCAATCTTACATTTCATAAGA
Organism: Equus quagga; assembly: GCF_021613505.1. Taxonomy (NCBI): domain Eukaryota; kingdom Metazoa; phylum Chordata; class Mammalia; order Perissodactyla; family Equidae; genus Equus; species Equus quagga. The sequence goes on from NC_060274.1 coordinate 56,332,487, forward strand.
AAAAAGAGGCAGGTGACAACTAATTATTTATTAACTAAATATTCTATAAATATTACATTTGAGGCTAAGCTAGAAATGGTCAGAATATAATGAATGTGTCAATTTTTGTCTTTGTAGTTATTTAGCATTTTTCAGTTAAAATTAACGCTAAAAAAGAAACCAAATTGTTAACAATGACTGTCTTTAGGTGGTTGGTCTAGAGAGTTATATTTTTTCTTCTTTCTACTTTTTTTATATGTTTCCATTTTTTTTTTTTTTTTAAAGATTTTATTTTTTCCTTTTTCTCCCCAAAGCCCCCCGGTACATAGTTGTGTATTCTTCGTTGTGGGTTCCTCTAGTTGTGGCATGTGGGACGCTGCCTCAGCGTGGTCTGACGAGCAGTGCCATGTCCGCGCCCAGGATTCGAACCGTCGAAACACTGGGCCGCCTGCAGCGGAGCGCACGAACTTAACCACTCGGCCACGGGGCCAGCCCCTATATGTTTCCATTTTTATATAATGAATGTGTATCACTTTTAAATTTGACAAATTAGTAGAAGTTTAAATATTAGACAGGAAAGAGGTATTTTTTTAATTTAGTGAATGTTAACAATTGAAAAAGTAAAGCTACCTCTCAGTTAATCATCAGGAGGAACATTTCCATTGCATCAGTGACCCGTAAAAGTTCTCTGTAGTAATTACACTCTTTAAAACATGCCAAGGAAAAGGCAGACCAAGTACCCCACCTTCTTTAGGACATAGTAATTCTGCTCTGTCTTCTGGGGAATTTGCCCCATCTTTCCTAGTGACTAGAGAAATCATAGATTATTTAAATCTACAAGTAATCTACAAACATGAAAACACAATATTATCAAATTTATATTGACAAAAAGAGGGGTGATCACAAAGAATTTAAGCTTTATCTGCAATGTTTTATTTTTAGATCGGGGTGGGCAAACTTTTTCCATACAGTGCTAGAGAGTAAACGTTTTAGGCATTGCAGGTCCTAGGATTGTCACAAGTGCTCAACTCTGCCTTAGTAGTTTGGAAGTGGCATAAACATGCATGCAGCAGTCAGTGTAATGGACTGCAATTTTTGTTTTTGCATGTCCTAGGATCTTCTCATTATTTTCTACCCATGAGTCATATGCAAGAGAGAGAACAAGTATGTGTGAATATAAATATGTAAAATCAAAGGGACCTTGAGTCTTGAAGTACACACCAAAACAATTTGATGGATTTGGGCCTAAATGAGGTTTAATGAAGGAGTCTCAGACGGGAAGTAAAGAGATACGGGTTCTGGTTCTACCTCTGCTCCCAAGAAATGTAAATTTGGGGGGCCTCAGTGCCTTCCTGTGTAAAGTGAGTCAAAGAATTCTGATTCCATCATCCCTACCCTCCAGAGAACTGTCACACAGCTATTTTGATGGATTCTGGAGCTCCTCTCACTAATACATTTCTCAGGGCCTTAGTGAAGGGAGTAATCGCTGGGCCCTCTCTAGTTTTACAGTGGAGGCAGTGGGGCAGTGTGAGACTGCATATGATTAATCCACTCCAAAGTTACCACCTCCCTAAAACTTTGAATTCCTTCCTCAACATTACACCCAGAAGTTCTGGCATTTCAACCTCATTGAGTGTAGACAACCATTGAGTCCAAGTCTCAGTCAGTCAATCAAGCAAACTGTTACAGACACTTCCAGTTGCTTGAGCTAATACATTAAATCCAGACTCTCTATAAACTCATATCAATAAATTTAGCCTAATCTAATGTTATATTCCATCTAACTTAACCTAACAACCAGAAAATCCTTTCCCACATAAATTCACCAGGTTTCTTCCAACATATAATAGTAAAATTTTGTGATTCTTTTGAGCATAGCTGTACCCTCCTGAGTCATACATTTTATTTATTGTAACTCAAGTTATAGAGGATGTAAGAGGTGGTACTGGTGGGTCTTGACAAGGCTAGGCATCCCTTTTTAAGGCAACTGCCTTAGATGAGAATATTATAGGACCTTGGAGTAAGGAAAAGCCAGTCTCCTCAGATACAGCAGGAGGAGCTTATTTTCCTGGCAAAGAAGGCTCAGAAAAACTCAAGGGTTCAAGACTTTCAGCTTTGAGTTCACACAAATATTCCGTTCCAGATCCCACTTCTTCCCAATCAATGTCCTAACTTTCAAGTAAGAGACTGGCAGGTTATAAATCCAACTTGTATGGTAATTCTGCAACCTATGCAATTAAATAATGGACTGATCTGCAGCAAAGTCAGCACAGTAGCTACAGAAAATGAGAGGTTCTTTTAGGGCTGCTATAGAAACTCTCTGATTCTCCAGCAATGTCTTTAGTTGAGAGTTTAAAGGCCTGAGTTTGTCATTCTCTGTCAGTAAGCTCACCAGTGTAATCAAAAGCAGTTACCCTACCCTCTAGTTTTTGTAGTTTTCACTACCAAAAAGATATATATGACAGCCACTTGGTCTCCAAGATATTTGCTTCAGCAAACATTTCATCACAATCAACCACAAGAGATCATTTAATTAATCATGATACCAATGCATGTCATGGATTATTACTAACTCATTTTTTATTGCCAAGGAGTTAAGAAGCAGTGTATTCAAGGCCAAGAATATAACTGAACCAATTCCAGAATTCCACCTTTTAGGATATGTTTCCAAGGACCATTACTATCACTATGTATTAGGATCTAGTCACGAAAACAGACACCAAAGTATGTATTTCAAGAGGCAATTAAATATCAGGAATTGGTTGCACAGGTGTTGGTAGGCTCAAAGAGCAAAATAGAAACCCTGAGGTAACCCAGATATAATAAGTGCAGCTACCACCCCTTAGGAGAGGGGAACACAAAGAAGAGTTCAGGTTATCAGAGCCTAGAAGCTCAAGAGGTGCGAGACCCTGCTGTTCCAGTTACCTCTGAGGAGACGAACGACCAAAGTACCAAAAGAAGCTGGAGCCTGGAACAAAATGCTGATGTAGGGTCTTTACTAACAGGAATAGTAAGCAAACAGGATGAAAATCCCTTCTATCCTCCTCCTAACTTCCAGTTTCTTTGTAGGGCCTGCTACTTAAGGACCCTAACAGGCAAAGAATTCTTGGAAATTTAGTTTGCAAAATCCCAGCTACATCATCACAGAGCAGAAGAGAGGTTAAATTTGGAGTGAAATGACAATAGCCAAGAAACTGGTATACTGCCATCTCCCAAGAGTGGACTCATATTCACCAACTCAGGAAACTAAAGCATTGAAAAACAAGTGCCAACTTAGAATTATACAATAAAAAATAATTGCTATAGAACTAGAATGCCTAAGGCGAGTAGGATCGGTACATTCTCTCCCTAGAGGCAGACCTCCATGACAGTAAACAGAAGAATTTTTTGACCCTCAGTTCCAATTCAGCCTTTATACTTTGAGCTCTAGGTATGTTTAAATACTAATACCCTCCATAGCTCTGGTGTCAAAATCCTGATTCATCTTCTCATTTTTAATTAGTCCATCTAGAACACTACCTGAGCCTTTGCCCTCTAACATCAGGGAAATGACTTCTACTACTTCTTCAGTCCTTCAGGTTTCTCAGAAATCTCTCCTTGTATTTAACAGAAAAACAATTATTTTCCAAAATTATGCAGTGTGACTACTCAGGACTCTTTCTGGCTACACGTGACAAAAACCTAACTCAAATTGGTTTACACAAAAAGTAGAATTCATTAATTCAAACAAATCAGTCAATAGGTATATATCAGGTACACCAGTATTCAGTTATTAAGGGGTTGAGAGATACAGCAAAAAGCTCTTCCTCATCACTCTGGCCTGTTGTTGACTTCAGGTGCCTGTACTTGAAGCTTAGTAGACCAGCTGTGACTATATGAAAAAGATCTACCATCTTCTCTGCTCCAGTTACTTCCTCTTTCACCTATGCTCAAGCAGAATATACACCCACTAGACGCTAAGAATGGTTTAAGTAGTTCTTCATTCAAGATTTCAAGTGAAAAGTGCCAATTACAAAGGACTAGGAAGTGGGGGACATAAGACTGGTCACCGAGCCTCTGTTCTGCTACATGCCCAGCTAGGTGAGCAGTGCAGGACAGGTTGCCAAGAGACCAAAGAAAAGACCCAGAGATGGTGAACGAGACATAAGTTTTTATCGGGGATTTACTTACAGGGAAAGTCCAGTGGACCCGAGATGTGCACCTGCTACTGCTCCCTGAGAGATGCTTGCTTAAGTAGGCAAAGGAACAAAGGCTGTGTGCTTACCAAGGGGGACTGTCCCTATATGACCTGCATTCCAAGGACCAGAGCCCCCCGCCTCCCCAAGGGCTTCCGTGTTCCCTCAGACCATGAGGGACTTTGTGCTAACTCACCCATTCAAAAACAGCTGGGTTAACCAAGCCCAGGATTATTATCATGTGTTATCATCATGAGTGTTGGCACGTAGCCTAGACAAGGAGCCTCAAGGACACATGGTCTTAAAAGGGCATGCCACCTAGTACCCCTGTAACCTCCAATGCAACTACTTCATTCCTTTGCACTACTTGAAGGAGGAAGACCTCCTTCCCACCGGGGCCTCTGGAGAAAGGATGCCAAGCACAGAGCCCTGCCTGCTGTCCTACATTCTCTCCATTCTCTCCAGCAATGCCTACAGTCCTCTCCTCTTTTATCCCTTCATCCTACTGGTGTCACCACTTCCCTCCGTATTCTGAAAAGGCACTTCCCCTCTCTTCTAGTTCCTTATGAATCTTGTTGCATGTAGATTTTCTCCACCTGGGTCTGTTGGCTCTGCTAGAGAAGGAGTGAACACAGGCCTCAGAGTCTGTTGGCTCCCTTGGAAGTAGGGGTAGGCAGAAGCGAAAACTCTAGCTCTGTGGATAGAAGAGAAAGAGTTGGCAGAGGATCTTCTAAAATCTAAAATCAAGGAGTCATAATAATAATTGCTAACATTTATATAGTATTTACTGTGTGTCAGGCACTGTTATAAGTATGTTACAAATACCAATCCATTTAATCCACACAAAAAGCTTATCACAAATCCTGGGTCCCCTATTTACTAACTGTGGGACGGGCATGAGACCCACCTCCTCACTGAACCTCAGCTGAAAATGGGGATACCAGAAGTATCTACTGCATGGCTCACGGGGTTGTCGTGAGGGTGAAATAAGAAAATACGTAAAGCACTAGGCCGGCCCCTGCCTGGCACAGAGTAAGCACTGAACAAATCATAATCATTGTAAAAAAAAAAAATTTTTAAGCTTATCAGATACATCTTACACTGGCTGATTAATTTCCTTCCTAAATCATCACCTATCCCATGATATTCCACAATATCCCTATGAATGATTCTCACAAGTCTCCACAGATTCCCCACATTTCTCTTGAAGTTTTGCCTCTCTCAACAGGGACATAGGAAGGGGAAGGCTCTTCTTGGGGACACAGTGGCATCGAAGCTTTCTTTGATCTCCCTCTGATTTTCTTTGCAATTCAGTCCAAGGGATGTTTTCCTCACATCACGACTTCTCTCCAATCTTTAAATTTTTACTAAGTTCTTCCCTGTTTCCCCAAAGACCTAAACTTTTGAAACTCAAAAAACAGGAAAAGATTCCATTGTCCCTGCTATACACCCTTTCCCTCTGAAGGTAGCAGCATAAAATAGTAACCTTTGGTGCTCAAAGTGTGGTCCTCAGACGAGCAGCATTGGCATCACTGGAGAGCTTGTTAGACGTGTGCAGATCTAAATAAAACAAATCTATGAAATAAAGCAATATGCATTTGGGACTCAAAAAATCTAACTACAATCAATTAAAGCTAAATATTGAGATGAGGGGGAAAAAAGTTTGTTTTGAATTAAAATCTGTGACTGTTAATTTTGTGTGTCAACTTGGAGGTGTGTTTTAGATGTGATTAACATTTAAATCAGTGAACTTCAAATAAAGCATATTGCCCTCCAGCATGTGGGTGGGCCTCATCAAATCAACTGAAGGCCTGAAGAGAACAAAAAAGACTGGCCTTCCAAGCAAGAGGGAATCTCCCAGCAGACTACATTTAGACTTATCTGCACCATTGGCTCTGCTAGGTCTCAAGCCTGCCAGCCCACACTGGAGATAGACATATATATATATCCTAAGGGTTCTGTTTCTCTGGAGAACACTAACACAATATCTAAGTTAGAAAAGAAATTTCTCCTGATAAAAAGGTTTCAGAGTACCACTCAGTAAAGACCACCATCTTAATGCCTCTAAAACGTCTCTTGTCAAATGGCTGAGAGTGACCCCAGTCTGCACCAAATGTCTACACAGCTCTTATTTCTTCAGAGACTTCCTACTTTGAAAACAAACAAAACTGGGGACTTACTTGATTTTTTTGCTGCTTGCTGATTGTTACAATTTAATTCTGTTTACATGTGTAAACTTCTGTAATTCTATCTTATTTAATGTCTATGAAACTTTAGACTTAAAATGTTGGTTATTCAAAATCAGAATATTCTTCTTCAGATTACTTCATTGTGATTCTCAGTGAAACAAATTTTTCCAGCTGTGCTCTAATCCTTTTCTCCATTGTTACAGTATGTTATAATGCCTGGCACACAATAGGGAGTCAAAAAACACTTATCGATTCACTTACTTAAATCCCATATAAGAAAAGTTCTCTATTTGTTTTCAGTAACTTGATAGGTATGTATTTCCAGTATAGAAATCCTGAGAAGATGACAAAAACCAGAACAGAACAAACTGATTTTTATTCTCCTTCATTGTCTTTAAAATTAACTTATTCCAGTTTTAAGGTCCAAAGGCACTACTTGTTGGAGGACAATCACCTTTAAGAAATATACCAATACCTCTACAGACACTACATAGAAAATTTTCTCTCACTCATTCATTCAACAAATACGTCTTAAACTCATAGTCTGGGCAGCGCACCAGGCTAAGTGCTGAAAAGATACCACGAAAGACTGGGTCCACAACCCCTTATCTATAATTTGGAAGTTCTAAAAACTGCTATTTTCTTCTGAAAATTCATGCTAACATGTATTTGGCAGCAAAATTGGATCTCAGCTAACATGAGGCTATTTATAGTCTTTATTGTTTCCACTTAACTTGAATGTTTATGTATGTCACTGCCAAAATATTTGTGTATTTGACTGCAAGGTGACGATCCAGACCCACGGAGGGTATTTCATATTAATGGTGTATGTACCATTTTACCTTTCCAAAAGGCGGGAGAAAAAAATTTGATTCTGAAACAGTTCTGACGCCAAGCATTTCACATAGGTGTTGCAAATCTGTTCTCAAGGAACCTATAGATCTGTGCATGTTAGAATCACCTGATCAGCTGTTAAAAGGTGTCAGTGCTCTGTTCTCACCCAGGATCTTTTAAAACAGAAATGCTGGGGGTGGCATCAGCATCTTTTAAATGTTCCCCCAGGTGATTCTGATATACATCTAGGTTGGAGAGCCACTGTAATTGACTAATTGAGTGATAGGATACTGATTAGGTAACTTTGGGAGCGCCTGCCGGAGTTCAGAAGCCCACCCCTCATGGGGAATGTTGAAAAAGTGGAATATGTTGAGAAGAAAATGACCAGGAAGTAGGAGGAGTGTATATTATGATATAAGAAATCATGATATGAGAAAATAACTCAAGTAATTGGAAATATTTGATGGAGAAGAAAAGACTTAAGTAAAGTGTATATAATAGCAACCTATAGGATATGATTTTGTCTGCACGGCTCCAGAAGATAAGTCAAATTCTAATTCAACAAATATTTATTGAAAACTCCCTTGTGTTAAGATCTATGCCAGGGGCATTCATATATGCCCTCATTTAATTCTTTTAATTTTCACTTAATATTATTTTTCCCACAATATTATCAGGTAGGTATCATCCCTACTTTACAAACAAGGACAGTGAAACCCAAAAGAAGTAGAGCATTTCGTCCAAGATCACAAAACTGTTAGCGAGTGGAGTCAAGATTCGAAACTGGTTTTTCAAGACCCCACATTTATTGTCCTCTCCATAACTCCCTCCAAGAGTAAAAGAAACAAGAAGGTAAATTTGAGGGCTTATAATAAGAAAAAATTTTTCTAATCATTAAGACGCGACAGGAAATGATATGGGCAGTCATGAGATATAGTGAGTTCTCACAAAGCAAAAGCTAAGTGACTATTTAGCAAGAATATTGTAGAAGGGCTTCAATGTCAGATAACATATTGGATGAAAGATATCGTGAGTCTCTTCTGACTCTGAAACCCTAAATTTATAACTTTAAATACACAAGTAGAAAGTTAACAAAACAAGTCAGCATACAACTAGGAACCAAATATACAAGTGATATAAGAATTTCAAAAACAGGAGAGGGCTGTGAACAGTGTCTTTAATATAAGAGCTCTTTAAATGAAACACTTTGAAAGAGATGAACAGTCCAAAAGAGAGAATATATAAAAAAGCATCAAATGATATTTAGGAGAAAGAAGCACTTCCGTAACCCAATGGTGAAAGCAAAATATAGTCAAGCTGGCAATACATATCAAATCATAAAATGTGTGCATTTTTTGGCCCAATAATTCCACTTCTAATAATTTGTCCTAAAGAAATCATCAGACAATTGTACATGTATAAATATGTTCATTGTAGTGTTGTGTATAGCAGAAAAACCAGATAAGCTTAGTGTTCTATAAGCGGACATTGGCTAAATACACTAAGGTACATCCATGTATTTGGGTGTTATAAACCATTAAAAATTATTTTGTAGATATATATTTATTAAAATGAAAGGATGTCCATAATTCACAAGACAGTTAACAAGTTAACAAGATTACCAAATAACGCATATAGTCTAATTTTGTTTTTTAAAACATCATTGCAAGTACAAACATAAACTGTCTGGGAGAATATGCACTACAATGTTGAGAGGAGGTATCGATGGGTGGTGAGATCACTGATAATTTTTTACTCTCTTCTTTATACCTGCTAAATATATGAAATTTTATATCTGAATATATTCTTTAATATTTATTTTACGAAAGAACAAAAAGGCCATTTTTACCTAGGAGCCAGAGAAACAATTAGCCTGACATAACAACTGAATATGGGTGACAAGAGAGACAGCAGAATTAATAATGATACTGAAGTTTTGACCCACACAATTAATGATATTATCACAACTGAAGAAAGAGTGACAGCAAGGGAATCACTTTAGAGTTGACAGGTTGAGTTTCATATTAATCCTTGTGTTCAAGATGACCTAAAAGCCAAATGGAAATGTCTGGTAAGCACTCTTTCTGCACTTCTTTGGCCAAGAAAACAAATTACGAATGTGGGACTCACACAGGTTTCAGCCTCCTGTGTATTGAAATTAGGGTCCTTGCCTAAATGATGGTTTGAGGCAGGGCAGGGACTAGGGTGAAGCAAGTGAGGTGTTCACCTTAGGTGTAAAATTTAAGGGGTGCCAAAATTAAGATAATGTAATGTTTTATGTAATATTTTATGCAATATTTTAGAACATCAAAATTAATACCAAAAATCCACAATGAACAAAATATCAAAAGTTTAAATAAAGACAGGACTGGTATTACTAATTTTTCATTCCTTTTGCCCCATGATCCAGTATGCCCAACATACTAGGCAAGTGCATCATTCATTTCACCCTAGTCTCAGCACAGTTTAAGAGAAACAGAGATAACTTTACTCATAAGAATTACTTTGCAAGGGCTGCCATAACAAAGTACCACAAATTGGGTGTCTTAAAAGAAATGTATTGTATCACAATTCTGGAGGCTATAAGCCCAAGATCAAGGTGTGGGCAGGCTTGCTTCCTTCTGAGGGCCGTGCTACAGAATCTGTTCCACACCCCTTTCCTGGCTTCTGGTGGTTTGCTGGAAATCTTTGGTGTTCCTTGATTTGTAGATGCATGATCCCAATCCTTGCTTTCAATTAACATGGTGCTCTCCCTGTGTATATGACTATCTCCAAATTTCCCCTTTTTATAAGAACACTTTTATAATTTCTCCCTTTTATTTGTCCTTTGATAAGGACAAATTTCTCCTTTTTAAATTGGATTAAGGGCCCATCCTACTCCTGTATGACCTCATCTTAGCTAACTATATCTTCAGTCACCCTATTTCCAAATAAAGTTAGATTCTGAGGTACCGGAAGTTAGGATTTCAACATACGAATTTGAGGGAGATGCAATTCAATCTATAGCACCATGTTTAGTAAATTTTGTATTTGCTTTAGTCTAGTATCTTCTAGAAATTTCAACACAGTTAATCCGAGAATGTCTGCTTTGAACTCAGTAATGAACAACGCTGACTTATAGCCTCTGGCTTCCTTTTGACTACAGTTAATTCTGTATCTATCCAGAAACAAATACTTTATGGGGCTGGAGGATATGTACTCACCTCAGTGTTGCCTATGCACCAGTCCATTATTTCTGACACTTAGAACTCAGGCTCTGGAACAGAAGGAAGCCAGGAAGAGTTGAAAACACAGTGAGCAGCTAAGAGATATGGGAAGCCCTAGGAGGTACCCCCATGCTATCTCAGTCATACACTCATCCTCCACTCCCTATCACTCACACCCATAATTTAGGAAAGAATGGAAGCATCATGGTTTACATTTTTACTTCGATCTTACATCACTGAAGTAACAATGACTAGCCTTAGTTGAGTGCCTTTACAGATATGATTTAATTAAATCCTCACAACAACTCTAGCAAGTAATACAAACATGGAAACTGAGGCTTAGAGTTCACAGACAGTAAGTGGCAGACCCAGGATTTACACCCAGGTCTCCCTGATATAAGAAGCTCCACTGCATGACAGATATAGAGCTTTGACCTAATTCTAGGACTCTGTCAGACCAGAGGAAAGCCAGGATGACCAAGGACAGACCACTACACAGAAGAAAACCCTCCAAACAAACTTCCCTTCCACCCTTTTCTGCTAGTTTATACAGAAATTGCCCATGTGCTGACCTCTCGCCTTCCTTCCAATTACCCAGAGTATAAATTTGTTGCCCTTTGTAGCAGCACTCCTGCTGAGTCAGTAACTTTCTAACAGATACTGTAACATACATACTCTTAATAGGAAACTAGTGTATATTCCCTAGTTGGTGTGAACATAATTTTCTTAAAGGTCAAGGCAGTGGAGCTCTGGCCATAATCTCACCCAAACTATATTTGAGCACTATGGGGAGTCATGGTCAGCCAACAGTTATTGTGGAGTTCTTCACCTGTGTTTTTGCAGAGTCTATAATCTATAGGCTTTTCTTCTCTTCCCTCATCTTTGCACCAATCTTTACACAGATGGTTGTTCATAAGGAGAGTTTGCAAGGATGGTATATAAATGAGCAGAACTCACAAATCTTTTTCACCCTGACATAATTTAATGTTTTAATGAAGCCACTTAATGGTGTGCAACAGACAGCAGAACTTGTGTCTCTATAACTCATGATAATTGATTCAAAGGGTAAACAACTAGAGTATTAAATAATGTTGGCCCAAGGATGAGCAAAAGGGAAAAAGAGGTATGGAAGAAAATGTGGAGCTTGAGAGATCTCAAGCTATACTGCGGTATCATTCATTTTTTGAGGGCATTTTCAGGAAGGAACAGCAACAAAATTAAGAAAGAAAAATTAATGGGCCTATCTCTTTTTTTTTTAAAGATTTTATTTTTTCCCCTTTTTCTCCCCAAAGCCCCCCGGTACATAGTTGTATATTCTTCGTTGTGGGCCCTTCTAGTTGTGGCATGTGGGACGCTGCCTCAGCGTCGTTTGATGAGTAGTGTCATGTCCGCGCCCAGGATTCGAACCAACGAAACACTGGGCCGCCTGCAGCAGAGCGCGCGAACTTAACCGCTCGGCCACGGGGCCAGCCCTGGGCCTATCTCTTTTTTATTTGTTTGTTTATTGCCATCTTTTCATGACAATATGAAATTAGCCCTCAGGAAAATTTAGTCTCTGTATTAAAGGATACTCCATGCTTACTCAATTACATGTTCCACGCTGAACTGTATTAAGCTTTATCATTACTGAAGTCTTAACGTTGTCATCCTTCAAACCATTGTTTCCAAATTCTATGGAAAACATTCTCCTGGTATTTTCATAATAGGAGAGTGAAATATTCCCTCTTAAAGTAATCTTCTTTCCCATAATGGTCACCTTCCTAGAGTTTTACAATACTTGATTTCTCCTTCCATTACGCCACCATCTCTCAGTCTAGTTTTGGTCAAAGCATAGGGATGCTGTGATACAGATTTGTATCACTTACCACTATCTGCAGTGATTTTCCAGCACCTGTCAGACTCTTTGACTCTCACTTTCCAGAGATGCACAACTTGTCTTTTAAGACTTTTAGTCAAATATAATTTTAGAGTCATTTGGGAGCTTTGAAACAGAGCATAGAAACAAAAATTAAGCCTGAAACCTGTCTTTGATGTAAAATTTATTCCTATAGAGAAGACATTTGTTGATTACATACTGTGCTCATGTCTGCTCATTGCATTATTTCTGATGGGATATCTCAAACCAGGCTCAGGAAATAGCCTCTTTCTTGGAACAGTGGATCCATCCTTGGACTAGATTCTCTAGGTTCTTCCATTGCTTACAAGGAGGGTCATACAACACCATCTACTCCTCTTTCCTGTAATTTTCACCTTTTTACTCCTTTCCTTCTAGGTTAAAAGAGATTTGACTATCCATTTCCAAGGTGGAATATGCTCAGTAAAAAAGTACAAGTGTACCTAGCTTTAAAAAAAGCACGATAAAATAAAATGGTTACTTACATGAAATAAATAATTCACCACAGAGCTTTAATTATGATTCAACTACTCATAAAATTACATTTACAAACAATTTTTCAGTTATTATTGGAAGGAATATATCTATATGGGAGTAAGGCTTTGGACTTTCAGACCGCACTGCTACTCCATCAGCAGCAAGCAAAGTAATAAGTGACCTAAAAATCATTAACATTAATAATAGATTCTTTAAAAAAAAATTATATTCACTCTTCCTATTTTGAAGGAAAAACACTACATTATCATTTAAAGAGTGAGTACTTTTTTAAAAATTACAACATCTTGGTGAAATAATGGCAATTTTTCCAAATAGAAAATGAACAAATGCTTATGGTCTCCATTAGCAGAACCAGCCCTTTCTCCCTAAGTATCAGGTCCTTTCAGAGTCTTCTGAAATACAACACGAAAATAGACAAGAGTCTGGCAGGTAGAATCTCTGGAACTATTTACAATTCAGTCTACTGTCATCATGGGAATGAGTAATGACAGGCTCAAGCCTGGTCAAATGCAAACACTCTTGCAAAGGTTCACATAGATATATGTCAAGAACCCGTCTACATTTTATTATATCCTCAAAGTTCAATGCTACACTAATTACCATTAAAACCTCTCATAGTAAACACTGGAATATAATAAGGTGGGAGAAAAAAATCTCACAACGTGGTTTTCATCTACAATTCTGAGATATTGTTCTAGTTGTGGAGTGGCGGTCTTAGCCAGTGACCTCATCTTTCTGAGGTGTTCTAGCATCTCAGGGAATCTTAACCATTAGCACTGAAAGAAGACCCAAGATAGATCAGAATATTCACAACATCATATCACCAGGAATGTTACTTAGATCTATATGAGACCTTCTCAAGATCTAGTAAAAAAAAAAAAATATATATATATATATATATATATATGACATAAAAGCAATACAGAGAGACAAAAGAGAGGACACAGACCAAGGTGGGTTCAAAATATCCCCCATCTTCAGACTTCTGTTGCTTAAACTGAGTTCTAAATTTCTACTTGAAAAACATCTCTTTTTAAACTTAATCCAGCTATAGAAGAAGATACATATCTGCCACTCTCCCTACCTTATGCCAACCCCTTTCTTCTTCTCCCCAAGGAAGGAGGAATTGCTAACCAAATTGATAAGGCACAAAATACTCATTTGGCCACACTGAAAAGTAGGAGAATTCACTGTGCATTTAAAGTGCATAACGGCACACAGATTCTTTCCTGGCCTTCTTTCTTCTTGGGTTTAGGTGTGTGAATAGACCTAGAATTGTCACCAAGGAAAGGCAGGTCCTGCCAGGGTTTAGGGAGCTGATCATTGCTTCTCACTACTGCAACTTATAGCTGCCCAGAGGGTGGTAACATGGTAAGATATAGACTGGGGTTGGGAGGAGCGGGTGGGAGGCCTTGCTGGGGCTTATGTGAATGCTTTTAAAATAAACACTGCTAAATTGGGGTGTATCCAGAGGTACACAGAGGTACAAAGGTAACCCTTTGAGAAACACTGATCTAGAATATGTGGATCAGGTAAACGGCTGTAGACCTCCTGCCATCCGCCTTCTCTTCTCCTCTGGTTCAAAGATAAATTGTAATTCAAGGAAGCAGCCATGGGGTAAGGCAGGAGTTGGTTCTGCTGGCTAATCAGACCTGAGTCTTACATATGAACACTCTGTCTATAAAAGTGATCTTAGCCCCATCACAAAGTTCAGCTGGAGGAACTGCCTCTTCCTGACTTCGCTGTACCATCCTCAGGCCATAGCCCTTTTAGAAACTCTTTTGACCACTGAGGCTGTCTGTGTTCTTCATGACCTGATAGCACTAGATTAACAAGACTGGTGGAGTAGAGAAGGGGACACACAATATGATCTGCCCCAGACCCTGCACCCTCCATCCCATCGCGAGGACTGCCCATTTCCCAGAACGAATTAGAAAAAGTACAATCAATAAAGCACTAGCCAGCCCTTTGAAATTCCTCATGGATCAGAGGACATGGGCCCTCCTGAATTTTAAACTTGAGAAGTTAACCAATTCTTGATTTTATTTCAAAAGTCAGAGTGATAAGGAAAGTACTTCTCTCTATTCCTGGAAATTCATTAAAAAGCTGGTATCTCACATATAATAATATCATTTACAGTAAGCCTGGAGCTAAAGTAAAAAGAACAATGTTTTCTCTCTAATAATCACCCTACTGATCTTTGGAAATCCACAGGTGTTAATTTTAATTAATAATATCTCCCTCCTACTAGCAATAACAGTCACATAGTACGGTGATTCTGATAAAATTTTGTCCAAATATATATACATCTGAAATAGTAACATTGTAAAAGTGAGAGAGAAACAAAAGTACTCCGACATACTAGTAGGATTATATTCACTGCTGCATTGTTGAAATGGCAAACTCTTGAATCAATCAAAATATCCATCAGTTTGGGGACTAGATAAATGAATCACAGTACATCAACAAAATAGTGTTACATTCTGCCCTTCGCTTTTTTATTTCTTTTTTTTTTTTTTAAGATTTTATTTTTCCTTTTTCTCCCCAAAGCCCCCTGGTACATTGTTGTATACCTTAGCTGTGGATCCTTCTAGTTGCGGCATGTGGGATAACGCCTCAGTGTGGCCTGATGAGTAGTGCCATATCCGCGCCCAGGATTCGAACCTGTGAAACCCCAGACCACCAAAGCAGAGCGCTCGAACTTAACCACTCAGCCATGGGACTGGCCCCTGCTTTTTTTATTTCTAACCAAATTTTATATCCTGGAGATTTTTAAGCCATAAAAAAAGAACCAAGTAGATCTGTGTCTATTTTTCTGGGAAAATCTCCAAGTCATATAATTAATTTTTTTAAAAAAAGGATAGCATGAGTCCATTGGTGTAAATTTCTTAAAGTGTGTGCATAACTGCATGTGTGTCTGTCTGTTTGTATGTGTGTCCTCATGACAATATATTCATGCATTCATTCAACAAATATGTATTATGCTCTCTTATGTGCCAGGCACTATTCTTTTCTAGATATTATGGAAACATGGAAGAACAAGACAAAGTCCTTTTTCTCATGAAGTTTACCTGTGAGTGGAGGAGAAAGATGATAAACAAGTAAACAGATAAATGAGACACTTTCAGATAATGATCAAGACTATAAAGAAAATAAAACAGACCAATGAACAGACTGCATAAGAAAGGCTGAGGGAAGACCTGAAAGCCAGACTAGAGGAGGGGAGAGTCTTTCAGGTACAGAAACCATCCAATGTAAGACCTCAGACAGCACAAAGCCAGTGAGGTGACAATAGGGCTAAAGGAGAGGGTAGAAAGAGCTGAAGAAGCAGGCAGGGCCAGATCACGAAGAGTTTTCTAGCTCATGTGAAGGAGTTTACATTTTATTCTATATGCAGTGGGAAACTAACGAAGGTGAGGTTTGGGGAGGGGGGCGCGGGAGATGACCCCAAATGACTTACATGTCTTAAAAAGTGCATAAACATTCCCCATACCAGCCCCCAGGATTCATTAGAAACACAATACTGAGGGAGAAACTTTTTCTTCATTGTTTTATTTAACTATGTGCATATAATATTTGAAATTTTTAATGGAAAAAATAAGTTAAGAATATCAGGTGGCAAACTAACACTGAGAATATTTGTTTCTTGGTTTAATGTGCAATACTCTTTTCTAAGCATACCTGTAATGTCATCGATCCTCACCAGACTGAGCAAGAACAACATCAGGTTAACGTTAACTAAGATCTCCAGGCTTCTACACTCCCCACCAGTTCAGGCAGAAATTACTTTTCAGGTTCCTCTCTCTCTTCCAGCCCACTTTGAAACAATTACTTAACCTCTCTGAACCCTAGCCTGGGTTTCTGTAAAGAGAGAAATGATATCTCGCTCAGATGTAATGAGTTCATACAGGGAGAACTCGACTTGGGTGCACACTGGAACTACCCCCACCCAGAGAAAGTTAATAAAGGATACAGAGGCTCCCCCAAGTAGGATAAGACCTAAACATCAGGATTTTATACAAAGTTTCTCGGTGATTTTGATACCCAAGGTTGAGGCGCATCAAGTTAATATATTTGCCCAATCTAGCGCAATTCCTGGTTATACAAGCCCTAACGAAAAAGGGTCTGATCCTCGCCCTTCCCACACCTGTGCGAACTACGCACTAGCTGGCTTCCATCGTGTTATTCATCTCACCAACTCAAATTAAATTAACAATGTGAAATTAACGGAGATAAAATGTAAGATCCTGCATAAGTAATTTAAAAGTCATTTGTGTAAATATTAAATATAATGTGCCATACGATTACAGCTATTTTATAATTTGCATATGCATGAGATGGGTGGGAATTGTACGAGACCCGGCCCTCTCAGTGAGTGGCAGTGGATGGTACTAGGTCTGCTCCAGCCTCCCTGCGCCTTCCAGACATGGGACAGTGATGCGCTTGAGTTCAGACTTATCCTCGCATTTGGCAGTGTCTCCCAATACTACTGGCTGACTTAGCCTCCCCTGAAGTAAGGGCCAGCCGTTGGCATGGCTCGCTGTGCTCGTTATAACGGAGCTACTGCAGTTCCTTTGTTCCACCCAGACCTGAAGAGACCCACTGCGACTCGCTCTTCCCACCACCTCACCTCAGCTACGTGAGATCTCAGTCCCCCAGTGGAGGGGCCAGATAAACACAGTTCACAGGCTAGGAGCAGGTTACATCTTCTGAGAGAAGAGGCACAAAATGGAGCCAGCAGATGAATTCCTTGCCCTTCTGGGTCCTCCCCCTACTCCACTATCCACGTCCTTACCCTCATTCTCCAACCCCCATCCCCATGTTGGATTAATGGTTCCATCAATCAGCCCCTAAAAGCATTCTCAGGCCCCACAAACTCACACCAACTAGAAGTGAGCTGTTAAAACTGGGGCAGTTGACCTCATCCCTAATCATGAAATACAATGGACAAGAAGTAACCCCTAATCCCAGCCTGGGAAGTACCGGAGCCTGTGGAATGGAAGAGCAGAGGGATTGCCCAGAAAACGGAAAGAGAGTCTGGGCTGGATTGGCAGCAACTTCCTTGACACCACAGAGAGTCCTTGCCACTGCCGCTCATCAGGGTTTGATATTTGCTATGGACAGTGACAGCTGGATGGTTTTTATTCTGTCTCTTATCAAATGGAAGCTTATATTGCAGTTTTTTATGCTACTTCTTAATCATTGCATACGATTGTGTTAAGAACCAATAATTTGTATTTTAATTTGTGTATCACTTGACCCTGGGGAAACACAAGGAGACCTGAAGGAGAGAAATGAATGTTACTCAGAGATCTTATACTTTGAAAAGAGAACAAGAAGTTTGCATACATGGAAAGAAAAATGTGACATCGGGTACCAAAGAGGTAGACTATGGAAATTCACTTCTATCAGTGTGAGGACTGTATTTTTGGTTCCTATATCCTGCTTGCAATAGCTGTTATATCTTTTTAAAATTTTTTTAAATATTTGCCAATCTGGGAGGTATAAAGCAATATGCCAATGTAAACTTAGTTTGCATTTTTATGACTACTGGTGCATTAGAACATCTTTTAGTATATTTACGGGCTGTTTGGATTTGTTTTTGCGAACTGCATATTCATATCCTTTGTTTATTTTTCTATTGAGTTTTTTGTCAAATTGTAAGAGCTCTCTGTGTATTATAGTCATTAACCTTTGATAAACCCATCATCTGCTTTGCAAATACCAAATCTAATGATTGTCTGCAGGCATTAATTATAGTTTATTTTGCATACAAAATTTTTAGTATTTATATTTTCAGATATATCAGAAGTTTTTAAAAATAGCTTCTAGGATTCTTTTTTGTTGTTGTTAACATCTTTCTCACCCCCTAGATTGTATATGTTGCCTCCTAGATTTTTTCCTAAAATTCTTAACATTATAATTTTTATATTTAAATCTTCTAACTGGAGTATATATGAAACATAGGAATCCAATTTTATTTTTGTATGAATGGCCAATCAGTTATGCCAGCATCAATTGTTAAATAAATCTTTTCTCCCTGAATTGAAATACTCCTGTCATATGTTAAATTTTAAAATCTCCTGCTCTATATCTGGATGAACAATTTGTCTACTCCTATGCCAGTTCCATATTACTTGGGTTTTAGTGGCTTTATACTATGTTCTGATATCTGAGAAGTTCCCCCTCACTATTCTTTCAGATCCGTTTCTTGGCTATTTTAAGGCTTTTTCTTCCCTTTCAACTGAACATTAAGGCCATTGTATCCAGTTCCACAAAACAAATCCAAGTTGGCATTCTAACTGGAAACTGTATGAAATGTATAAATTGATTTGGGAAGAATTAGCTTTTTTATAATTAAATCTTCTCATCCAAGAACATGGTATGCCTCTTAATTTGTTCAGACCTTGATTTTATGTTGAAAGTCTTATAGTTTTCCTCCTGTAGAGCCTTCATGTGTTTTGTTAATTTTTTTGGCCAATTGATTGCATTAATGGCATCATAGGGGCAGACTATCTTTCTTCACCTTGTGTAATTTGCTTTGGCCAAAAGAAGGAGGCACAAATGACAGAATGCTAGTTCCAAACCTAGGCCTCAACACACCTTGCATGTTTCTGCTTGTACCTTTGCCATAGACACAAAAAGAGCTTCCACTATAGCCACTGCCCCTTCAACCTAGAGACAGAGCCTAGAGTAGAGCCACTCAGCCAAGCCCAGCCAAGAATTATGGGTGAAAATGCCTATCAGGATGATTCGTGCAAAGGTCCTATTTGCCATTCCCACTGTGCTTTTGTGAGGAAAGTAGCTTCCTGCTATCTCTGCTGTGACTTATACCATGTACATCAAGTACCACTAACCCTGCCATCCTGACCACAGCAGATTGGACTAGATATTCTTGTCTATGCTAAAAGCAGACATGCTAAGCTGAACATTATGAGGAAAAGCTAATCCTCTGAGAAGCTTGGAGTGAAACTCTGCCTAAGAGGGATGCTCTGTATCAGATGGTAACATATCAACACACTCTGTTCCTCTTGTTAAGGATGAAGTAATAAGCACACAGAAGTGGGTCATTATGGTCATTGTATGATAAACAATTGCTCCATTTCTTTATGTAGCTTGCTCACATGCCAGTCTCGGAATGTCTGACTATTCTCTTTAGGTTTGGCCTCTGAATGTTAACAAATCTCTACTCATTAACATTTTATTTGCCAACAACAGAAAAAATAACTGGTATGTTTTAGTATTTACTATAAACAATAAAAATAATACCCAAGAAATCCAGTATTTTGTAACATTTATGTGTCTTATTTTGTTAAATCCTAATAAACTTATGTATAAGGTAGTTATTATTATTGTTCCCTTCTTACAGCTGAAGAAACTGAGGTTTAGATAAGTAAAATAACTAGTTCAGTGTCATACATCTTGGAAGCAGAGGAACTGGGATACATATCCAGATCTGTCTGGCTCCAAGGATGGTCCTCTATGGTTGTATAGCAGTGGTTCTCAGAGTGTGGTCCCCAGGCCAGCAGCATCAGCATCTCCTGGGAAATTGTTATAAATGCAAATTCCTGAGTCCCACCTAGACCTACAGACTCAGAAACTCTTAGAACAGGGCCCAGGAATCTGTGTTTTAGTGAGCTCTCCTCACCAGGATTCTGATACCTGCTTAAGTTTGAGAACCACTGCTTATCCCATACTATCTCTGCAAAATAATTATAAACAAAGGAAAGAAGTCTGTGAGCAGAAACGATCTGAAACACTCCCTGAAGAAAACATACTGTAAGCTGAGCTTTAAAGCATGGAGAGAATAGAGGTGTCTACAAAAAGGAGACGGCAAAAACTAAACATACTCTTACCATATGATCCTGCAATTGCACACCTTGTTATTTATGCAAAGGATTTGAAAATTATGTCCACACAAAACCTGCACACAGATATTTATAGAAGCTTTATTCATAATTGCCAAGATTTGGAAACAATCAAAATGTCCTTCAGTAGATGAATGGATAAATAAACTGTGGTATATCCAGACAATGGAATATTATTCAGTGCTAAAAAGAAATGAGCTATCAAGACATGTAAAGTCATAAAGGAAACTTAAATGAATATTACGAACAAAAGAAGCCAAGCTGAAAAGGCTACTCACTTATAGTTGTATGACTCCAACTATATGACATTCTGGAAAAGTCAAAACTGTGGAAACAATAAAAAGATCAATGGTTGTCAGGGATTGGGGACTGGAGAGGGGACAGAAAGATTTTTAGGGCAGTGAAAATATTCTGTATTATACTATAATGATGGATACATGTCATTATACATTTGTCCAAACCCATAGAATGTATAACACCAAGAGCAAACACTAATGTAAACTATGGACATTGAATGGTTATGATATGTCAATGGAGGTTCATCAATTGTAACAAATGTACCACTCTGGTGGGGGATGTTGACAATGGGAAAAATTATGCATGTATGGGGGCAAGGGGTTTATGGAAAATCTCTGTACCCTCCTCTTAATTTTGCTGTGAACCTAAAACTGTTCTGAAAAATCATCTTAAGTAAATAAATAAAAGTACTAAGTACTGAAAGTACTTCGCCTAGGAAAGTTCGAAGTCAAAAGAGTGATTGTTTGGATGGAAAGACCAAGACTAGCTTTCATGGAGGGAGCAATCATTAAAAGAGGCCATAAAGAATGGTTAGAATTTGACCAAAGAGCAAAGGAAAAGACTGTCTAGCTCAGGTTTCTCACCCTTGGCACTGGAGACGTTTTGGAAGAGCTAATTCTTTGCCACGGTGGAGAGCTGTCCTGTGTGTTGCAGGATGTTAGCAGCATCCCTGGCCTCTACCTACTAGATGCCAGTAGCACCCTCCAATTGTGACAACCAAAAAGTCTCCAGACATTGCCAAGTGTCCCTGGTAGGGGAGGAGGGAAAGGGCAAAATTGCTCCTGATGAAGAACCAGTTAAAGAACCAAGTGAAAGGATCAGCTCGTGGAAAGACATGGAGACAAATAGCACAGGGCATGAGAATGGTTTCACTGAAATACAGTGCTGCAACAACTCTTCATTATGAAAGTTGAAGCTGGAAAGTAATAAAGTAATGAAAGATGGGGATAGGAAAGTCTTCTGGGACCACAAGTCTTCACGCTTTTGGTTTAAAAGTTGGGGTATATTCCATGAACAAAGAGGAACTACTAACCGTCTTTGATCTAGGAGTAATAGGTTCAGAGGACTAGGATTTGGGATAATGCTGTTTGGAAAGGATTAAAATGACTGGTTAATGTCCTTCTTTGGTGAGAGGATTTTAAAGCACTGTTGCAGAGTTAAACAACTTATAGTCAATATTTTCTTCATCAACTAAAGCGTGGTGAATGTTTTTTGGTCAAAAGTTTATATACGTGCAATAAAATATTTTTCTTAAAGAGCTTATTTCAAAAAGAGGAGATGGCACTATTTCTAGCATTTACTCTTGTTCTGTCTGTTCTACTATGAGCTCTGAAGGAAGTGAGAGTTCTCAGCTCAGAAGTGGCACATATAGTACTCAATACATTTTGTTCAATGAATAAAATTTTTGACAAAGGATAGTGAAATATAAATCTCATTCTAGGATTAAGTGAGATTGACTTTTGCACTTCATTATCTATGTACAGTGATTATATTTCAATTTTCTTGTCTTTAGAGTCTATCTCTGAGCTCTTAAATCCCTCAGCACAAAATGTTCACGCCCTTATTTCACATGGCTCTCAACATAAGTGCCATGTGCTCCTGTAGCACTATGATAATAATATGGTCAATAATACTCAATTAGCTTTAGCAACAAGTAGATTCGTGCCTGAACAGATGAAAGAGGACACTCTGAATTTAGGCTTGTCAAACTGAAAACTTGTAAGAAATGGGGATAAATTAAATCATATAAAAAATAGTACATTTTGTAAGATATGAAATATACTTAACTTATGAAGATCTGAAGTGGAAACAAATTTAATAAGTGGAAGATTATAAGTGGCATTCTCATTTTAACGCATACAATGCTAAAATGTTAAGATTATTAATTCTCTTCTATTAGATATAGTCCTGTTGCTGCAGATCACATA
This sequence comes from Equus quagga, assembly GCF_021613505.1. Lineage (NCBI taxonomy): Eukaryota > Metazoa > Chordata > Mammalia > Perissodactyla > Equidae > Equus > Equus quagga. Next base: position 56,355,355 of record NC_060274.1, read on the forward strand.
ACAGAAATAGAATATGTACATTTTCCATGATGGCAATGCCCTTGCTGTGATTTTGATAAGCACATCTTTAGTCATGCATTAAAACATAAATAATAATAAAATTTTAAATTCATAGCATTCTCCCAAAAAGAATCACATGTCCAGAAATATTATACCCAAAATGATCTTGAGTAATAAAAGATTTTCCACTGTGACAAAAATGTCATCCCTCTCCCAAAAGTAAATGGAAAATGAGAAGCAACAACCAAACAAGAGGCAAACAAGGCATGTCTTAATCAAATATAAATATGGAGTCTTAAATATTTTATATACTTCTTGAAAGACGGTTGAGACTTCTTTAGGAAGATGGTTATTTTTATTAACATATAAATGTGTAGTACAAATTCCTGAAGGACATTTTAAAAGGAGGATCTAGTTTGATTGAATCTAACCTTTTTGGAAAAGAAGTAGTTCAAAACTGAGAAGATTAAACAAAATCAAAAGGACAGAGATAAATATCTATGGAATTTTAGCAGATTTGAGACAGCATACAAAGGCTGTAATAGCCCATGAATTAGGACAGAGAAATCTTGTTTACAGAAAATTTTAAAAACGCACTGATCCAAGCAGTCAAGATTTGTAATCCCCTCCCCTGGATTGTGGGCTGGATTAGTGACTTTCTTCTAACAAATAGTATACGGCAAAAGTGATTGCTTATCATCTGAGATGAGATTACATGAAGACCATAGCTTCTATCTTGGATGCTCTCTCTCACTCTCTCACACTCACTCTGAGGAAAGTTAGCTGTCACGTTAAGAGCAGCCCTCTGGAGATACATAAGAAGGAACAGGACATACATAGCAAGGAACTGACCAACAGCCAGCAAGGAACGGAAGCCCTCAATCCAACATCCCAAGGGGAACTGAATCTGGCCAATAACCATGTGAGTGGACTCAGAAGCGTATCCTTCCCCAGCCAAGCCTCAGAGGAGACTGCAGCATCATCTGACAGCTTAACTTCCACCTCACAAGAGGCTCAGAACTAGAGACATGTAGCATCTAACTCACAGAAAGTGTGAGGTAATAAGTGTTTGTATTTTAAGCCACTAAGTTTTAGGGATAGTTTGTTAAGCGGTGATAGATAACTAAAACAAGGGAGTTTTTGGAGTCCTGAAGAGACACTAAAATAGAACTCACTGCTATAGTTTAGCATTGGCTCAATGACTGAAAGAACATATTTTTTGTGTGTAACTCAGAGGATTGATCCTTAGATGAGAGATGAGATCTTGAGACCAAGACGTAAGGATGGCAGGGGGATTGGAAAAGATGGATCCAGGTTCTAAATCCCTCTTAAGTAACCCAGTAAAGTGAGAATTTACTATTAATTTTGCCTAAATATATGCCTTGAGATTTCTTTGTGGAATAGAAACATTTATTTGTACCTTGAAACCAATTGTTCTGAACTATATTAAAGAAAATTGCAGAACAGGAAATGGGAAACTAGCAAAAGAAAAGAAAGACCAAGAAGAGATCTGTTCCAAAGAGCTTACCCTTTGAGAAAGTGCCCTACTTGGAGTTTGTCCCCCCAAAAATCCAAGATCCACTATAGCACGTATTCTGTACTGCAATTACTGGTTTAGTTGTCTTCTGTACCAGACTATGAGAAACTTGGGTAGAAATTAGGACCTATTTTATATACACATTCCAACACTTTTTTTAGGATGTAGAACATAGTAGGTATTCAAGTATTTAATGAACAAATAAATCAATGAATAAGTAACTCTAGTGCAGTAAGGTTCCTTATTTCACAATACGTATTGAATTTATCACATCACACAGGAATGGGATATATCAACTTAAGAGATAACTAACAAGCTTCTGGTTCTATTTAAGATGGTGTAAGCGCACTACACCCTAACTTTCCTGGTGATTACAACTGAAACTCCTGCAACAGAATATAAAAAGCAGCATCTGAGGACTCTGAAGATAGATAAGAGCAGGCATATTGGAGAAAGAAACCGAAGCTCAAAGAATCTGTACAGCAGAGTTTCCCAACTTAGACTTGGGGGTGGCCCAAATCCTGGAAGTGTGCACAGGTATGGACATGAAAATCTCCAAGAGAAATATTCTCTTTTTGATCAGAGGACGGGATAGCAGCATGCCTGGGAGTGCGCAAGAAATCTCTTTTTTGTTTTGTTTTGTTTTCCTTTTCTGTGAACTAGCCTTCCCCAAAGCAAGCCCCAGTGTGAGGGCAGTGACAGTTGTGGTCGTATAGGCTCCTAAAACCCTGAGAGAAAGCCCTTTTTCTGGTCAGAAGACCTGGGAAAGGGCCTGCTCCCCACCCCAAAAAGGGTGGGGAAAAAAATAGGATATCTCTTTCTCTCTGTGCCCCAGTTAGGAGAAATGCTGAGAGAAAATGCAGCTTTCTAGTCAGAGGAGTGGCATAAAGGATCCTTGAAAGCTGGAGAAATCACAGGGGAGGGAGCTAAAGGAGAACCTCTCGATATGTATATCCCTGTATGAACCCACTCACGTCTTACGCTCACCCTCGAGATGTGCATGCACGGAGAAGACCTAAATCAGCCCAGTGAAGGCTTTAGAACTGACCCGCAGTGTAGACCCCACCCAGATCCCAGACTGGCACTCAGTGGAACGCACATGGGATGAGACTCAAACATCTGTAAAGACTTTAAAAACTGAACCACTGCCCACAGAAGACAGTTAGGATTTGTAAGCTGACTGTCTCTTAAAACAACAACAAAATGAACAATTTCCAGAGGACTTTGTACAGGACCTAGAAGCTCATAATATTCAAAATGTTCAGGATAAAACCCAAAATTACTAGGCATACAAAGAACTGAGAAAATCTAAACAGCTCTTAAGAGAAACTGCAATCACCAGATACCTGGAAGCAGGTGGAAAGATTAAGGAATGTAGAGATCTCCTGTAAATCTATAATTATGCAAATTTATTTGATTATACAAGCAGTTTCACAAACCAAGAACCATGAGACGACTAATTTTGGATAAGAAAGCCTGTGGGCAAAAGGTAAGAAGCCCTAGAAAGCATCAGAACTTGAAGTGGGCTGTGGGTTCACTCACTGCATGGATGCCAACAGCACAGACTGACTGAGGTCCATCCTAGTTCCAGCAGTTTCCCACTTGCCAACTAATCTTGACGAAGTTATGCTTAAGTAGCCTCTTGGTGCTAGTTTCTTAATTTGAAAAATGGAGATAAAAGTACTTGCTTTAAAGCTACTTAAAAGTACCTGTTATGAGGATTAAGGGAGATAAACATATAAAGCACTTAGGGCAGTTCTTGAGGAGCCCTCAGCCTGTACAGAAAAGAAGACAGATGGATAGCGTTGCTTGTGTGCTCTTGTGCTGGCTCCTTCCTCTCCATGTCCTCTAAGCTCTTATTCTGCAGCAAGCAGTGTACTAAATCCTTTACGTGCTTCACTCCATTTAATCCTCGCAATGCCGCTGTAAAATAGGTACAATTATTATTTGCATTTTTCAGATGAGAAAATCAGATTGATTCACTTTATATATGCACACATTCACAAATATATACACATACATCACCAGTTAGGTCACCACTAGGTCTTACTCTTATTTGTGAGCCTTTCTGTCTTCCTGGGTAATATTTTACATGTCTGACTTATCCACTATATATTGATTTTATAGATTAAATCTCAAAGGAAAATCCTTTTTCCCTTATTTTAAAATTTCTTGGGTGGCAACCCACTGTTGTCCCCATATACCACCTACCTATCTAACCATTGATTACTTTTCCTTTTTAAATATGTTATCTTATAGACTTTTCCTGATTCTTCTGGAAAAGCTCCTTTTGCCTCATGATGGGTACACCATGGTACATGTGCAGAAATCTGGCCCGACAGGGTGCTTACTGCATCTGGGAGGATGCTTTCTTAAAGGCATTATCGGGACAGTTTTCAGTAGCCATTTTATGTTGTAATGACAGTCACGTAGAATTAATAGATCAGACTCTCCCTGGCATTTGGAAGCAGATCTGATTCCTTTGGAACATCTTCTTTAAAATAGGTTGATCAATTTTTCTGTACTTAATGCCAATGGCTATGTCAGCATTGCTAATTTGGAGGCTAATTACATCATTTCATAGCTATTCTGGGAAAACATGGACATACTGGAAATAAAATGAGGGAGGGGATGACAGTGTTGACCAAAAAGTGGAGACAAGCCAAACTGTTAATGCCCTCCATGCTGCTCAGCAGGAATCATCTATCTCTTATGGTCTCTGTGTTGATGTAGTTAGAATCTAGGGATGACAGATTTCCAAGTTATGGATAGTTAGGAAGTGATTACAAGACATCATTTCTACCTGTAATTAAAAAAAATCTAAGGTCTACTTTAAAATAAATATTTAACAAACATGTTATTGACCAAATTTTTGCCTTGGTCCCTACATGAAGGAAGTATAGTAGATCTCGTTTAAGAATAAATTAGATGTAAGGACACAATAATCTCAAGAAGTCCTTCAAAATTGAGTGGGAGGAAGAGGTAGAGGTTAGGGAGAGATGAGAGCTGAACTACTTATGAAGGTTAAGGAACTCAGACCAATAATTTTGTGTGACTCCTTCCCATGCCAACATTTATACACAGGTGAAATCAGGTAAAACTACATTACATACATTCTTAAAAATAATTAAATTGTTGAATCCATTAACAATCATTATATGTGAGAGAAAAACCATCTCAAACTGGCTTTAACAATAAAGGAATCTATGTCATGAAAAACTCAGTTTTTCTCCATCTCTCCACTCTGCCTTGCAAAACGTAGGCTTTTTTTTAATCCTCAGGATCTATATACTGGCCTTCCTGGAAGTTTCAGGGTTTCCCTGCTGGTGGCAGTAAAATGGCTACAATAAAACCAACGTCTCACACTACACGACAGCACCTAGGACAAAAGAGATATCTCCTCTGACAATTTCCATAATTGAATTTTTTCTTTACCTTTCTTTTAACAAGATAGCTCAGCATGTGCCACCTTAAATATCATTGTTCTGATCCAGTTATTCACCCATGTCTGAAATAATCACTGTGGTCAAAAGGATGGGATCTACAGATTGGCTTAAGTCAGGATGGCCCACATGTTCTACAATAGATGTGTGATGTACCCAGCTTTTCAAGAACCTCCAGGCCTCAATTATCAGACCATTTCCTCCTTCTGTAATGTTTAGCAACTGTCAGGGCAGAAAAAATTTCCTTCTACCATTCTAGGTTCTTTGGCTAGTCTAATAATTAAATTGGCATAAGGTAGATTAACAGGAGAAAACCAAATTTAATTTCATACATACAGGAGCCTCACAGAAATATAAGACCCAAAGATGGTCAGGCAATTGAGGCTTATATGCCATCCTGAGCTAAGGAATGGGATAAAGACCTGGGGCTTGAAAGGGGAGGAGGGCAATTCACAGGAAGATAAGAAGAGCAGATGTTTGGTAATCTGATGCTTGCCCTGCCATGCAGGTAAGTCTTTCAGATAAAAAGTTATCTCTGAGGGCTGGCCCTGTGGCATAGTGGTTAAGTTTGGCACACTCTGCTTTGGTGGCCCAGGGTTTCACCGGTTCAGAATCTGGGCGCAAACATGGTACCACTCATCAGGCCATGCTGCAGCAGCATCCCATATGCCACAACTAGAAGGACCCACAACTAAAATATGCAACTATGTACTGGGAAGATTTAGGGAGAGAAGGCAGGAAAAAAAAAAAAGAAGATTGGCAACAGATGTTAGCTCAGGTGCCAATCGCTAAGGAAAAAATATATAGGAGCTTTCGCTCGGTTCACTTCACACGTGTTTTAAACTATTTCCATCCTATTTTAAGGAAACAAACTAACAGACATAAGAAATAACTATCGTATATATACATCATGTATACATAAGAGATTACAAAACTACAATCATGAGCCCCATGTGCAAAAAGAAAAATCATGACTCTATGCCAAAACTTTGGTGCATAAGTATACATTTTTGTTTTGAGTTTGAATCATATATTTAATATATCAATTTTAATGATTCTCTGAAAAAAAGGAAAAGAAAAAATCTTAAGAAAAGATTCTAGATTTTAGCCACATTGTTAATTAGCCAACCAACTACCAGTCTCAGTTGTATGAGGTAAGAATGTTTCTGCCATTGTTCAAAAAAGAATAAAGTTATACACTGTACCTAGGTGCCAAGCGTTACCTTGGACCCAAAATGAGATGCAGCAACAAAGTGCACATTATCACAAATTAATCCAATTTATACTGGAAAAGATGATGGCTTGTGGAGTCATACTGTCTTTTATCATCTTACATACCTCAGAACTGGAATAATATCTCTCTTACAATAGGTGATCAAAAAATTCTTGATAAATATTTTTCCTGGAAAAATGCTATTTTTATTGAAGACTGTCATTTCAGCAGCTGCACATTGCCAAGTCACTGTAATGATAAATCGTTCCTTATATTACACTTTAAGGCGTCTGAGATTATCCCTTACCAACTTTTGCAAAAAACTAAAGTACAAGATAAGGCCAACAAAAATATGTCCTATTCATTGACCTCACCATTATATTCAGCCTCTTTTTTAGCCATTTGTCTTACCCAGGTAGAATTGTTCTAATGTACTAAATGCTCAAATTTCAATGTTATTGTCTCACTTAATATTGAACTATTAAACAGCTATAATTTGATTTGTATTTCCAGGAAGATCTCATTTAATTAGTTTTATTTTACTCTGAAAGATAAGGCTATATACAGATAATGCTACATTTACAGCTATGTACAAATTGCTGAAATAGAATGCTTTTTCTCTATTGTTTTTCTTATTTATTTTATGTATTTATTTTTCCAATTGATTTACATCCACTAGTTAAATACTTGAGTTAAAATTTAACGTTCTGGGAGAGATAATTTTCAGACTAAGGTAATATAGACTACAATGTAAAAGAAATGCAATTCCCTTAAGAGTAATAGTATAATTGATATTCCTGTTCACATTTTTTGCAAGAGTTACAAATATATTTGGACTTTATTTTTTAATATATCATTAAAATATATCTTTAAAACCTATATTTCTCAAAAGATTTATCTATGTTTCCTAGCTCCACCTTCTCATTTCCCATATGCATTCATCAACCCCCTAGAATTTGGCTTCTACCCCTTCATTATCATCACCAATGAGCTCCATGTCTCTAAATTCAATGGATATTTTCCAGTCCATGGATTACATTACTCGATCTCTCAAGGCCTTCAACAGAGGAAACAATTATACTCTCTTTCCTTGAATTTTTTGACTCTTTACTCTCCTATGATCCTCCTCCCTTTCTAACCACTCCATCTTGTGTCTCCATTGCGGGCTTATTCTCTCCTGCCTGGCCATTAAATGTTGGAGTCCTCTCAACATCAGTTCTGGTCACTCTCTTCGTCTCACTCCTCACTTCCTTCCTCGGAAATTTCACATATACATAGTAGTTTGATTACACCCTATTGCACTAGCCTTTGCTATGAAGATGAACCACAAACTTATATCTTTGGCCCAGACAAGTCATCTGAGTCCCAGTCCCAGTTATCTAACTGCCTAATTGTGGCAGACACTGATGAATGCTGCTCAGACCCAACTCCCTTCAAAAAATGACTTGCCCTCCAGCTGCAAAGAATGTGGTAAGCTGGCAACCTTTAACTGTTAGCTCCATCAGAACACATCTCAAATTTCAAGATAAAGTCTTACTCTTCTTGGGATAGCCCCAAGGCAATGATGCAATGATCATGGAGAAATGTAGTCGTACAAAGGCTTAACCAAGTCCACATAATGCAAATCTCCTCTAACAGATAATCTTTGCTCCTTAACTACCTATTTTGCTAACAGAGACTTTGTCAACTCTGCATCATGGTCTGATGGCTTTCCCGGTCCAATCCTGCTTCTTTCACTTTTTATTCATAGATGTTATGCCTCAATAAAACTTCTAAACTCCTAACTCCATCTCACCATCTGTTTCCTGGAGAACTCAATATTTTGTACGAGGAGTCATCCAAGAAAGCATATGTGGATAGATATACAGGAGTGAATACAAAGAATGAAGCTCTTTGTAGGACATATTAACACCCACCAGAAAGCATCCACTATGGAAGAGGCACTAAACAACTTAGACAAAACGAATTGACTGGTTGATGTTAGCAAGGCTTTATCAGCAGCCACTCTAGTGCTGGCCAGTCAAGGCAGCAGAGAGGGAGGCTATGCATGGGTATCTACAGCATCAACTCCTACTGCTGCCTTACCTGCCAGCAACAAATAGCAAAGCTGTACCCTTAGCATAGCACTAGTCTTTAAGGAGACTAAATGGCCACTTGATAGCAAGTTGACTACATTGGACCCCTTCCATCCTAGGGCCAGCAACTCTTCGTCATAGGAATAGATACCTATTATCAGTATGGATTTTCTTTTTCTGCGCTTAAAGGCTCAGCCAGCACCACCATGCCTGATCCATAGGCATGGAATCTCACAATGTAGCATCTGACCAACGAACCCACTATACAGCAAAGCAAGCATGGGAGTGGACCCATGAGCATTGGATATACTGGCCATATTACACAACTCACCACCCAGAAGTTGTCAGCCTGATAGAGTAATGGAATGGTCTTCTAAAGACACAGTTGAAGCACCAGCTTGGAGGCAATATCCTGTAAGAGTAAGGCACCATTTTTCTAGGATGCAATATGTTTTGAATCAGACAACTTTACACTTTTCTGTGTTTGCAGTAAGAATAATACCTGGGGTCAGGAGCCAAGTGTGGAAGCCGGAGTGGCCCCATTTTCCATCATTCCCAATGACCCATTAGGAGACTTTGAAGCTTTCCATCCTCTCAACTCTGGGCTCTGCAGGAAGCACACTCTTGCCAGGCAACACAGATGCCACCTGGACTCTTGGAGATCCTTGTGTCTAGTGACCAGCAGTCATGGAAAGGAGTCATCATCTCATCCCAGGTAAATGACCATGACAAGCAGGAGACGTAGGGATGTGTGACACAATCACAGCAAGGTGGAGTAAGTGCGAAATTCAGGGGATCTGCTTGGTACCTCCTGGTTTCTTCTTTGTCCCAGCTGTGACTATGAATGGAGAAGTGTAGCAACCCTAGCCTGAGAAGGGTACAATTACCAGGAACTCTAACCTCTTGGGAAGGAGAGTGGGGGTTCACACCACCAGGTAGCTCACCAAGACCAGCAGAGATGTTACCTGAGGTTGCAAAATGATTCTAATAGAGAAAAGTAGACCAAGAATTGAGTGATCAAATAACAGGCATACTAAATTCAAAAGAACCTGTACTATATGGGTCAGTACCATATTTATGTTGCAAATAACAATTTACTTTCAGTAAAAGAATAGCATATTTCTCATCAAGTCTTGTTAATTTGAACTTAATTGGTTTATTTACTTTTCGTCTTTAATTTGTACATTTACTTTGGGATTATGAATGTACAAGACCTATATCTATAAGATCTTAATCTAGTTTGATGGCTGTATTTATATAGTAACATTTGTCATCACTGGGGATCCATGAAAATTGGTTTCTTTGAAGGGGATTTGTTTCTAAAATTACTAGGGTTTGAGAAACACTGCACAACATTAGTACTTCAGTGATGGTCTGGTCTCCTTGAATTTTCTCTGAATCAGAATATGGTCAGCTTGCAGTCTGAGCTAACACAGCTTTCCAGGGGAAATTACATGCCTCTGGGGGCAGGCTAAAAAGGCTCAGTGGGCAAGCCCTAGACTAGTTTATACCCTAATGAGCTTTCTTGATCCTAGTATAATAAAAATTATTTGTGCAATCTGTTAACACCAAATGATTGTTGCTCAGCAAGGAAAGTTTAACTTTCTCAACATGAACAAAATTAGAAATAGATCTGTTCCTGATGTGGATCAAGGCTGCCCCAGGTAGAGAAGCCCAAGGTGTCCTGGCCTACATGCCAACCTATATGACCCAATGGATTTTATGCTGTGGATTAGGGCTGCCCCAGGGAGAGAAGCCCAGGGCATCCTGGCCTACATGCCGATCTATATGACCCAATACATATCTAAAGTTATACGACCACACAGCAACCAGACCCCACCTGCACTGAAACCATTTAGTGACTTTTTACATCATCTTTCGTTTGTCTAGTAAAAATAAGTCACGTACCCATGCCTTATAAATTTAGCCCTAACCCTCAACACATTGCAGCTCTTCACTGCCCATGGGTCCTGTCCCCATGCCAGCAGCTCTTACTGCCCATGGGTCCTGTCCCCGTGCTACTCCATGCTATTCTCTGAATAAAAAAGCACTACTGCCAGACCTTGAGAGTCCAGGAAATCTTTCCTTCAACTCCTTGATTCACCGAGCCCGCATCAATCCTTCAGTCATCCCACGTGGACTTCTTTCTCTCATGTTAATGTTTAACAGTTTCATTTAACTCATTTCTGACAGTAAACTTAAGTGTATTCTCCCATATGAGTTGGAATGTGATCCTTTCAAACATCCAAATAATATTGTAATCATCAATGAGTTAATCCATCAAATACTGTATTTTGCACTTAGAGTTATGGGAGACTGAAGCCTAAACAATCAAACTTTGGTCATAAAACGTCACTGAATAGTACGGCAACATCATTTTGGCAATCTAAAAACAGTACAGGTTATGATGCCACAGAGATTAGGTGGTAATCTACATCACAGTGATTAAAACAGTTGTCAGTTATACTTGTTGATTCAGATGTTTCCACGGAAAAAGGCTGGAATAAAAAGAAATTATCTAGGTTTCTCTTATAAATGTGGAATCAGGAATTTAGCAAAACTCAGGGAAGTTGCCTAAATTAAGCATAAACACATCAATTTTCTACTTTTTCATCTAACTTTGTGAGAGAATACCCAACCCCCAAACCTAAATACTAACAGGCAGAGATCCTTGCTCAGAATAATACTTTTAATATCAAGGCAAACAATAAATTTTAGGATTGTAAGCCAGATAAAACAGAGTGGTATCATCAGACCCAGCTCCCTTTTCCAAGAAAAAAAAAACACAAAAGAGTTATTTAAGGCAATTGGTGTCTGAACGCTTTTCCTAAAATAAATAAATAAATTACATTAAAATAAAAAGAAAAAAGGAAAAAAAAATCTTTCAAAGCACACCTGTTAGGAAATCCTTTCTTTTATGTAATTTCCCATGTGTAGTCATAATATCCCTTTGTTTCCTGCTGATATGTTCACCCCAAAATGGAAGCAGAAAGGAGATTGTGAAAGCACATGGATACTGGTAAGCCATTGACAAATAGAAATGGCAAGCAATAGGATATATTGGAGTACATGAGGAAGCCAGTTGGTGTAAACCTAATTCAGCCTGACTTTGTTTTTTCCAAAAGGGCCTGACATGGCTGTTGAGCACGCATTGTATATCTGCTTTAAACATTTCCTATGGCAAGAACAAAGGCCCTTAAGATAAAGGTGCAACTTCCCCCTACATTGGCATTTCCTTAAGGATAAGCATCTCTCCCTAGGCTAGGAACTGATTGCTGTGCTCACCTGTGACCACCCAGCTTGAGACAACAGACCTGCCACCCTGCCGTGTCCACGAGACAGCAGACCTACCTGCTGTGTCCATCAATCGCCATGCTGACAGAGCAGTCTCGTGACTATCGTAAAAGGGACATTTCAATCATATGCGAAACAACCTCTTTGAGGGTGCATAACCACTCTGTACACCCCACTTCTTTGGTGCCCTTTCTTCTTTCAGGAAGAAAGACCCTGGGCCATGGTCCTCATATTTGGCTCAGAATAAACTCACCTAAATTTTCATTTATAGATAGGTTGTGGATTATTTTTGTCAACACCATTAATACTGACACACTTGATTAATCTGAGTTACATAGACTAGAAATCTGAAGAAAATGTGCTCACATGTACAGCACTAGTTGGGAGGAAAGATGGCTAGGGAAGAGGAGCTAGCTACTCATTCAGCTCCCAGCAGGGTGGCATTACCTTGGTAAATTCCTCACAGGTTTGGCTGTCAGCCTTGAAAGCTCGTAAACCTGATTTGTCAATATGCCATGCAGCAGCCCACTAACCCAGCTCACAAAGACTGATATATAAACTCAAATTCAAGTATATTAACTTGCAAAGGAAAATATTTACTGCCACTCATTTTATGGCCCACACATTTTTTATCTATAGGAATACTACATGGGAAGCTAAATTACAATCCAAAGGTTTCTTAATGATCATGAGCTTGGAATGAGTGGTGTCAGTTCTATGCTGTCTCTGGGTTAAGGTCTCCTGTCCCTAGGCACAGTCAACCTTTGCCGCTGTGATTTCTCCCTTCCTGAAATTTCAGGGCTAGCCAAGCCCCTACACCATCTGACTGACGTATTCTTTCTTTAGCTACTAAATATATTCAGTCAGGTTACAGTTCAATGTTACCTGCTGGGCAACCATTCTCCCTCTTTAGAAAAGATTTTGCTATTCTGTCCTGTAATCCTTCTAAAATTTTAATTCTCAATAGGCAATCTAAAGTCATAATGAGGAGGAAGGGAGCTCACTTTCAGGCCCAAATATTCACACTACATAGTAATCTTGAATTTCAAAAATTCCTCCTTCTTTAGCCTTCCTTCATGTATCTCCAAAATGTCATCTGGGCAGAAAACTGTTTTAAGCAGAAGTGCATTTGCAAGGGAAAGGGAGATAATCAAGAAGTGTTAGTACTTGGATATGGGATACCAGTTTATTTTAGCCATAGTCAGTTTCCAAACCAATACACCAGAAGCTCAAAAACATATACAAAATGAAAGTGAAGATAAGAAAACCAAGTTGAGTCAGAAACTAGAAAAGTGAGCAGAAGTCACAATTCAGGAATAGTGAAACTCAGAACATAGAGTCGGTTAGAAAACAGGTGCAGGTGGGAACCAAGAGTCAGAGTAGGACTAGGGCTGCCCCAGTGGACAGGTCAGGGGGCACCTTTCACATCACTGTCCATATGAATGGTGCCTGCTAGAGTTTTGCCATGCACATGTGCAATATTTTCAGAGGCCTTGGACGTGGTAAGATGAGAATCCAAGATCGTCTGGAATAAGGAGAGCCAAGGGAACGGAAAGGGAAGGGCAAAGCAGGAAGGACCAAAGATGTGAGACCACAGCACCAAGGGGACTTAAAAAAATTCGAAGACTCCCTGTCTTATTTAGGGAACTTTTCCATAGTTCTGCCGAGGTAGGAAACACATTCATTAAGTACGACTGGTCTATGATAGCAAATTGAAACCAACTACATACCCTGATGAAATGAGGAGTGGGTGGGGAAGATGGAAAATTCCAATAGGGAGTGTTGTTTGCAGTTAGGCTTTCATTTCAAGTTTCTCACTTGATCTAGGGTGATATTTCAAATGTATATTCTGAACCAGCCTGACGCACCATCGGAAAAAAAATCTTCAATGACTAAGAAACATTTGAGAAATTAGCAGAATGTACCCCTCTAGTGGGCTTTCCAATTCTCAATAATTTATAATTATTCATACATAAAAGGCTAACCTAGTTTATTTGAATATGAACTTTCTTAGTGACACTAACATTCTGCAGAACACGCTTTAGGAACAGGTAATTACTGTCATGTAAAATAACTGCTGAATTCTCCCTCAGGATTGATAGTACATTTAGGTTTAGAAATACTGTACTTCTAACCAAATCAGATGAGGGGAAAAGAGGTCAGAGGAAGTTTATCAGCAGGGAAATGGTTCGGACTGCTAGAACTGAGGCTCAACTATAGTGGCTTAAACCCATTAGGATCTCAGTCTCTTTCTCTCTCTCCCTCTGTCTCTGTCTCTGTGTTTGTCTCTGTCTCTGTCTCTGTCTCTCTCTGTCTCTCTCTCTCTCTCTCACACACACACAAACACACACACACACACATACACACAAATTCTGAAGATACACAGTTCAGGAATGCTATGTGGTCCTACAAAGTCATAAGGAACTTACACTCTCTTTTTATTCTGCCATCCTTATCTCATGGCTTCCACACTCAAAGCTACACAATGGCTATCGGGAAGAAAGGGCAAGACAAGGTTTAAAAGCCTCTCAGCCAAGCTGAGTCAGCCCATCACTTGTTTTTTTTTAATTGAGTTAAAGTTTACATTCAGTGAAATGTACAAATCTTAGATGTACAACTCAATGAGTACACTGTATAACCAATACCTCAATTAAGAAGTAAAATATTTCCATAATGGTGGCAAATTACTTTGTGTCTCCTTCCACTCAATTCTGGTCCTCATAGGCAGCCAACTGTTCTGATCAATTGCCGTAATTCAGTTTTGCCTAGTCTTGAATTTCACGAAAATGGATTCATACAGTGTCCTTGTCTGTGTGGATTCTTTCATTCAACATAATGATTTTGAGATTTATCCACATGATGGAATATACCATTTATTCTTTCTTTACTTTTTTAAAATTTTTGCTAAGCAGTATCCCAATGTATGAATATACCACAATTTTCATGTACTCTCCTGTTGCTAGACAATTGTGCTGTTTCCAGCTTTGAGCTTTTATGACTAAAGCTTCATAACTATTCTTGTACAAGTGTCTTCGTGTAGACATGTATAAATGTCTGTTCACTGAGAGGCCTGGGAACAGCAATGTTCCAATACTAAGAACCACACTTAGTGCCCAGTTCTTGATTTCTAAACACCATTCTCCACTAAAAGGGAAGCAGAACTTGCTGGAGAAATGACTGATTCAAGGGGTGGGGCAGGGAAAGTACAAGATGAGCCTGGAGCAAGAGGTTTATTTGCTTGTTTACTTTTTTATTTTATAAATAACAATTTTAAAATTTATTTTGTCATCCATAAAAACCCATGAGTCAAGAAAGAAAGAGAATTTGATGAAGAATGGGGTATTTACATAGCTCCAAAGAATTTCCCCCATAAAAGTTATTAATTATAGTGGGAAAAAAAGGAACTTTACAGAGGAGAAAACAAGCAGGCACCACATGCATCAAGTGACCAAAATGAACATTACCAAAAATGGGTGTGGTAGGTAGAATAATGCCCCCCCCCCCCCCACCACCAAACCACAAGATGTCCACATCCTGATTCCCAGAACCTGTGAATATGTTACCTTAGAAAAAGGGACATTGCAGATGTGATTAATTTAAGGACCTTGAGATGGCGAAGAGTATCCTGGATTATCCAGGTGGATCCAATATAATCACAAGAATACTTAAAAGTGGAAAAGGGAGGCAAGAGAAGGAGTCAGTGAAGGGGATGTGATGAAAGTAGAGTTCAGAATGATGTGATTACTGGTTTCAAAGATGGAAAGGGACTACGAGCGGAGAAATGCAAGCAGCCTCCAGAAGCTAAAAAAGGGAAGCAAACAGATTCTCCCCTGGAGCCTCCAGAGGAAACATAGCCCTGCTGATAGCCTTATTTTAACCCAGTGAACCCATTTCAGGCTTCTCATCTCCAGAAGTGTAAGACACATTTGTGTGGTTTTAATCCACTAAATTTATGGTAATTTATTTCAGCAGCAATAGGAAATAAATACAATGGGATAAATCAAAATCTTGTGCCACCTTATATGATGCAATTGTTACCAAACCTGAAGTGAGTTCACTCGCCCGTTGCGCAGCAAGCCAATCTCTGACACCGGGGGAAGGGGGGGGGCGGCGGGGAAGAAAGTAGGAATTTTATTTTTGCACAACGCTGAGCAAGGAGAGAGGGCAGCTAACACTCAAATCCCAAACTCCCCGAAAAGCTAAAAGGAAGGGCTTTTATTTGGGGTTTTAGGTAGGGGAGGGGGAGCACATGGCCTTGCTGGTCAGAGCTTTCCCACCAGCCTGTCTTTGGCCTTGAGACACTTGCAGAGAGGAGGAAGCCTGTGACCTTGCTGGTCAGCAGCTTTCCCACCAGTCTGTATCTCTTTGTGGGGAGGAGATAAGCCAGGTGCTTGTCCTTGACGGTGTCTGCCTCCATGGAGGATAGTGGATTCTGGAGCCAGGAAGCCAGAGAGTAAGCAGGGAATGAGTGTTTTGATTTTAACCCCATATATGCTGGGTTTAATGTGGGGAAACTGATATCAGGGTCGGTATCACAATGAGAGGAACTTAGCATTATTTCTGTAGTATTTCTAACAAAGGCAGAGAACCTAAATTTAGTCATGAGGACACATTAGACAAACACAAATTGTGGGACATTTTATAAAATAACTGATCTGTAATCTTCATAAATGTCAAGGTTGTGAAAGTCAAGGAAAGACCAAGGAACTCTTACATATTGAAGGAGAATGAAGAAAGGTGACAACTAAATGCAACATTTGATTCTGGACTGGATTCTTTTCTGTAAAGAAAATATTGGGACAACTGGTGAAATTTGAATGAGATCTATTGATTAGATGATAGTAATACATCGATTATGATTATGTAGGAAAATGTCACTGTAGGAAATACACACAAAATTATTCATGGGTGATGGTGCATCATGTCAGTAACTTACTCTCAAGTGGCTTAGGAAATAAAGTTAATTATACTGTACTTACAACTTTTCTGTAAGTTTGAGGTTGATTCTATTTTGAATAAAAAATAAAACAAAACTAGGGACAAAACCCTATATACATAGATTATATTTAAGTCTTCAGAACCCTATGAATAGAGAAACTTTCTGGCATGAATTAACTTGTCCAAGGACTGGTAACTAGCAAATGACAGAAGATAACATTAAATAATGGATGCAAACTTCTGGCCCAGATTTATAAAGATTTTTCCCTGTGGGAGATAATTCTGTTACGTTATTTTTGGTCATTTTAAATTTTCCAGTTCTTCATCTCAAAAATTTCAGATGTTTCTGTCTTCAAAGTTGAGTTTAAATCTAGTTTCTGATTCTATTCTCATTGTGTTGCTCAAAGCAAGCACATGGAGATCTTTGATATCTTTGGGTTTAGGTCATCCAAATCCAGTTCCCCAGTAGAGGTGGGGGAGGCTGGAGCGGGATGAGAAATGAAAAGTAAGGGAGGGCACCCTTTTTCTTCAATTTAATTCTGTCTCTGCTTTTCAGAGCATTCTTCCCACCTTCCATTTCTCTCCAAAAGAAAACCCAAAGTGAGGGATGGGTACCAAAATCTTTTGGGAATGCAAAGAGTATTGTGGGAGAGAGAGAGAACCATATTTCCTCTTTCCAATCTAAGAAAGTATAATGATATAGCTCATACATCATTACATAATTTTTTCACATATTGTAAAAAATCATTCATATTATGACTTTTCCATGTGAATATTTCAAGTGCTAGTGTTTCCAGTATCCTCAGAATACATTCTGCAAGATCATGGTTCTAATTTAATATCCTTCCATTTTTGTCAACAGCTCATCTAAGTAACGACAGCTCAAACAAGCAGCATATGCTCTTCATTCATTTTTGCCCCAAATAATTATTTGAGCAAACAGTTATTAGTTACTAATTTGCCATGTGTCAGAGATATTTTTATTCATTTATTTAAATACTAAATCCCTCATTTGGGGCTCATAGTGAGATTTGTAATATCCTACAAATACCCTTTGGATTCATGAAGCTAAATCTCCACCTTTCTCCCTCCTTCTTCCACAGTCCTCTACCTCTGCCGAACACTTTCCTAATTCCTTCCATTGCATTCTATTGCATCTCTAATCAATTGTAAAAACTCTTTGCACCCTCAAACTTTTCTAAAAGTACTTTTTGGTTTTAGCAACACAGTCAACATCTGGATTTTCCCTGATGATATCTTTAACCTTGAAATATGCTATAACATGACAATTCTTCTTATTTTCTTCAATTCACATGAAAAGAGAGTTAAGCCTTTCCTTGCTCTCCACTACCTTTTAGTTGTCCTGACTTCCAACTACCTTTTAGTTGTCCTCATGCAACATCTCCTTTTTGCCTTCTGTGACTTATTCTGCTTGCTCCTTGTACTCATTCCGCCTGGCTTTCTAGGCTGCATCAGCCTATGATTGATGGGGAGTATGTCAAAGGGGCACAGGAGCCAACTGACATAGCTCCTGCTCACCAAAGCTGGAACAATTTCAGCAACAAAATAAAAAGTAGTATTTTATTATAACCCAAAGTATATGATAAATGCCCATGAGTCCATATTGATACAAATAAACCATTGAATAATTAATAAATGGGGAAAAGAAATAAATCTCTCATGTAGAGTAATTCCAAATAATTTATGTAGCTACTCCACTCTCAAGAAGGGGGAGAATAATTCCCCACTCCTTAAGTGTGGGCTGAGCATAGTAACTTCCTTCCAAAGAGAATGTGAAGTGGAGGGTATTGGCAAGAGGGCAACTTTACAGTGGAGAAACCTGATAAAAACTACCTCAGCCAGGTTATCAAGATTCACATTAATAGTGGGAAGTCATGAGAACAGTCTGTACCTTTGATATGATATAACGAAACTGGCATTTCACCTCTGTGGTCTTCCTTCCAAAAACCCATAACCCAAGTCTAACCATGAGAAAAACATCAGATAAATTCCGATAGAAGGACATCCTACAAAACATCTGACCAGTATTACTCAAAACAGTCAAGGTCATCAAAAAACAAGGAAAGTCTAGAAACTGTCACAACCAAGAGGAGCTTAAGGAGACATAACAGCTAAATGTAACATGGTATCCTGGGGTCCTGGAACAGAAAAAGAGCATTAGGTAAATACTAAAGAAATCTAAATCAAGTATAGACTTTAATTAATAACACTATATCAAGGAGCTGGACCCATGGCATAGTGATTAAATTCGGCATGCTCTGCTTTGGCAGTCTGGGTTTGTGGGTTCCTATCCCGGGCATGGCCCTACACCACTCAACAGCCATGCTGTGGCAACAACTCACATATAAAGTCGAGGAAGACTGGCACAGATGTCAGCTCAGGGCTAATCGTCCTCAGCAAAAAAAAAAGAAAAAGTTAACAATAATAATAATAACAACACTGTGTCAATATTGGTTCATTATTTGTAACAAATATACCATATTAATGTAAGATATTAATAAATAACAAGGGACACTGAGTGTAGGGTATTTGGGGACCTTGTACCATCTTCATTTTTCTATAAATTTAAAACTGTTCTAAAAAATAAGTCTATTTTTTAAAAAGACAGTTTTTTGGTTACCTCTAAGACTGTGCCCTTCCTTCCTCACTGTCTACCAAATAAAAGTCCAAATTTCTTAGCTTAGTATCCAACGACCTAGCAGATTGCAAAATATTGTCCCTTGATAATTTATAATTCTTCCTACCAAGAGGTGAAGACTTTCCTTCCAACTTGTATATATGGGCTTGGTCAATGACTTGCTGATGTGAAACAACTAGAGGCTTAGGAAGTGCCTGAGCCTTGAGGCTTGCCTTCTTTTCTGCTCTTGGAATACTACTGCCGTATGAACAAGCCCAAGCCAGATAGCTAAAGCGACAACATGGAGGAGAACTGAGCCACACCAACCATCAACCTATCAACTAGACATGTGAATGAGGCTATCCAATCCCAGTTGATCTTCCAGCTGACTTCAGCCACCTGAGTAAACCCTTTTGAACAAGCAGAAGAAGTGACCAATTGCTGCCAGCCCCAAATGCCAACCCATTAAGTAGTGAACTAATAATTGTTTTAAGACACTAAAGGTTGAGGTGTTTTGTTACACAACAAAGGATCAAAGGTTAACTGATACATTGCTCCATTACTTTACATCACCAAAGTCACATTTCCAAATTTGTCTTCCAGAATTTCCCTATGCTCCACGGCAATTGCATGGTTTTTTACTCCCTAGAAATGCTTTGCACTTTCCTGAATATTTCCCCATGAAGTATCACTCCACCTAAAGTGTCTTTACTCTTATATCTCTACTTAAGGAAATGTCACTCATCTTCCCCTTCTACAGAAAGTTTCATAGATAAATATTAAGAGGGGAAGAAAATTTGATTCACCAGGGTTCCTCTCAGAAAGAGCATAGTAATCTTTTTTTTTTCACGTGGAGGAAGATTTGCCCTGAGCTAACATCTATGCCAATCTTCCTCTATTTTGCATGTGGGTTGCCACCACAGCATGGCCACTGGTGAGTGGTGTAGGTCCACACCCAGAAATCAAACCTAGGCCACTGAAGCAGAGCATGCTGAACTTAACTAGTAGACCACAGAGCCAGCCCCAAGAGCATAGTATTCTTAGGAAATGCCTTGATGTGAAGGGTGAGAGCCTGAAGGGCATTATATGGATTAGATATAGCCTCAGCTGCAGAAACAGAAACCAAAAATATAAATAGATTAAGAAGAAGATAAAGGATTCCTGAGAAAAAAAGAACAAAGCTGAAGGTATCACACTCCCTGATTTCCAAATATACTACAAAGCCATAGTAACCAAAACAGCATGGTACTGGCACAAAAACAGACACACAGATCAATGGAACAAAATTGAGAGCCCAGAAGTAAACCCACACGTTTATGGACAGCTAATATTCGACAAGGGAGCCAAGAGCACATGATGGAGAAAGGAGAGTCTCTTCAATACATGGTGTTGGGAAAACTGGACAACCACATGCAAAAGAATGAAAGTAGACCATTCCCTTACACCACCCACAAAAATCAACTCAAAATGGATGAAAGACTTGAATGTAAGACCCAAAACCATGAAACTTCTAGAAGAAAACATAGGCAGTATGCTCTTTGACATCGGTCTGAGCAGCATATTTTCAAGTCCCATGTCTGAACGGGCAAGGGAAACAAAAGAAAAAATGAAC